>NC_143019.1:48298271-48605836 GCF_055824585.1 Amblyomma mixtum
TGAGTGAGTGAGTGAGTGATTGAGTGAGTGGCTGAGTGAGAGCGAGTGAGTGAGTGAGTGAGTGAGTGAGTGAGTGAGTGAGTGAGTGAGTGAGTGAGTGAGTGAGTGAGTGAGTTCTCTTCCACACGGAAGGCAGAATAAAACATGCCTGATTAGTTTCCTTGTTTTTTGTCCTGATGTGTACACAAGAGCACAAGCACCACTCACTGTCGCTTGAAAGCGTCTATATGATAACAGGTACAATCCGCGGTTGAATGAATGCGACAGATGTCGATTCCAGTCAACTTTTTGGAGAAAAAACGGGTTTTGAGAAGGAAAGGCTTGACTCGTCCTCTACTCACTTCCTCGATGTTTTTCGATGTTCCCTCAAAAAGTTGACTAGAATCAACTTCTGTCTTATTCATGTAAACGTGACTACAGAGGTGTAAAAAATGAGCTGCATGCTCCGTATAAGTGCCCTTATAAAAATGGTCTATATACAGACTATAAACTGTCTATAGAGTGTGTATCTTCCCTATAGATATTTCTTTTTGTCGGTTCATAGTCTATTGGCTGTCTATAGACAAGAGTCTACTAAAAAGGCACGGCCATAAATCTATATATTGTCTACAGACTGCCTATAGCATTTGTATTGCCTATAGACTGTTTTCTAGAATTTTCCTATAAAGAGTCCATAGACTTCATATGCAGAAGTCTATGGAGAGTCTATAAAGTGTCTAAAAAGTTTTGTAAGGGTGAAGCCGATAGCTCTATTATTAGACGACGTCTAGGCGAGGCATGTGAAGGTGAAATTCAAAATCCTGTTCTTTCTACTCTATAAGGGTGGTGTCCAACCAGTGGCTAATAATACAGCTGTCGGCTTATGAAGCACGCGGTCCGGAGAATTTTTTTCCCAACTGTACTTGCCTTGAAAAGGTGAGAAGCCGCCAGCAGATGCGTTCAGGTGCTGAGTGCAAAATCACTAGTTCGATACCTCGTTACGGCGGTAGTATTTCTCATGGCGGGTTCGAAAGAAATTAGTCGATTTGCATGTATACCAGTTTATTGCGAAATATAAATAGCTCTAATATGTTCGAGATTAATCTGGAAACCTCAAGAAGAGCGTCCCTTTGTTCTCGGTGCTCACGGCGCTCATGATTATTCACGCCGTCATTCAGTGCCGTCCTCAGAAGTCTCTCAAAGTACACCCTACTTAAAATTAATGAATAGAATGAATACCTGAAACTGGTGTTGCTCTATAGGGCATGGATACCCACCACCTCGCACCATTTCCAGTGCATGTGCAAAACGAATTCGTGAGTTGTAACTTATCGACGTCATAAACGTTGCCAGTGCACGTGAGATGAGCCTATGAGCATACTCCCTGTTGCAAGCAATAAGACACGGCTGTCCAGTTCCCGGTTTATGACTTGAATAGTCTCTCCAGTCCATGCTAGGAGCCATGCAGCATCTAGACACGTCACCCGTTTTCGATTATGAGCAATTCGTACACAGTACGCTCCGTTTGTATACGGAAGCGTTCGCCCCTGTGCATCACTTTCGGGCATCATTTTTTGTCATCTATCTTTTAACTAGTAGGGCCGTATCTTTCCCCCTTGGCTGCTTTTGCGTTGCCGGCTAGCTCCGTCCATCGGCGGCTCGCACCTTCCCGTTCGGACAGCCGCTCAGGTCCGTCCAAGTAAGAAGAAGAAGTAGGAAGGAGGATTGAGCGTACGAGGGAGTGATGCAAGTCCTCATCTAAGGCTTGGGGAAGGGAGCACTGTTTTGCATGGTAGCCCCCTTGTTGGAGCACTCGCGAACGAGGGCATTGTGGTGGGGGGGTTAACCGTAAGCGCATTCAGAAGGGGGGTTGGGAGGGGGGGGGGGGGGGTCGGCACTTCGAAGGCGGAGCGTCAGGCCAGCGCGGGGCGTGGTCGTGCGCGCTACGCGCCGCCCGGAAGAAAGGAGGGAAGCGTTCCGGCGCGCTCTGCCGTAGCGCAGCCGGCAGGCCTCCCCTTCATCGAGCGTCCCGTCAGCGGTGGCGCTGCAGCCGCCGACGCGCAGTCCTCCTACCTCCCCGAGAGCCGTCTCTTCTTTCTTTTCTCTCTTTGTTTTCTCGCTCGACGGCCACCTCCCCCCTCGCTCGCTCGGAGCCAGCGCGACGCTGCGCCGTTCGCGCCGGGCCGTCGGCGACGCTCAGCTCGGAGACAAGCGGGCGCGTTACCGGATTCCGCAGCTCTCCGCGCTCCCCGGATAGCGCTGCTGCTGCTGCTGCTGCTGCTGCTGCTCGCGCAGCTCACCGCAAGAGCGCTGCGGCGGCTCCCGTGCCTTCCTCTTTTTCCTCCTCGCCAGTGCCGTCGCCTCCTCTCTCCTCCTCACGCAGCTCCGTGGCTGGAGCGGGGAGCGCCGGTAGCGGGAGAATCGCGCCTGCGATCCGACCCAGTGGAGCGGCGAGCCCTTCCTTGGACACGCGCACGCATCTCACGAGGAACCCGGGATATACACACACACTGTTCAGCTCTGCGTGCCGGCCGGACCCCCACGACGCTGTGTGCCGTCTTCTATTCTTCACTGTATTCTTCCTAACCTCTGTGCCTGGTGCCTTGGAGGGAGCTTCTACAGAAGCCCTGCTCGTCGCTGGATCCTATCAACGTGCGTGTGTAGCGTGTACAGCGGCGGCCCGTGTGTTGTGGTGTCCAGGAGCCAGCGGCGGTGATGAAGCAGAGTCCGAGGATGTGAAAGCGTCACCGTGTCATCGGCATCATCATCATCATCAGCGTGGCGTCATGCGAGCGGCGACGACTGCGAACGGCGTTGTGCCGGTAGTGACGGCGGCGGCAGCGGCGACGCCTGTGGATCGGTGCGGACGACCACCCAGCAGTAGCGGCGCGAGGCGGCGGTTGCAACAGGTGCGTCTCTGGTACCAGCGGGTGCCGAGGTTGCGTCTGCGTTTTGTTTTTTTGTTACACACGTGCGCCCGCGTGCTTGCACGTGACCGGTGGTGCGCGCGACTTGACATGTGAGCCGACTTCCACCCTCCCCGCTGGTAAGGCCTGCGCATGCGTGCGTAAACAGAGAGGGAGGGAGAGAGAGAGAGAGAGAGAGAGAAAGACGGGGGGTTGGGGGGGGGGGCTTTATGGAGTAGCGACTAAGAGAAACATGCAGCCTGTACTAGATGTGTTTCTAAAGTGCAATTAGGTCAGGTTCGAATTCCATTTTATTTTCCATCGTCATCATCATCATCCGAGGTGAATTCAGTGCAAGACTAAAGCTTCTCCCTATGGCCTCCAGTTATTACTGATTTGCGCCAAACTCGATCTCGTCATTGCAGTACTACATTTACTACGCTGTTCACTCGCTCTATGCTACTGTCAAACGCTCTTAGTTATGATTGCACAAAACCTGCAGGAAACAGGGGAGGGCCGGGGGGGGGGGGGGGGGGGGGTGCAAGAGAGTTGTACGCAGATAGCCAACTTGACGAGCCTAGAAAACAACTCAGGCAGCAGAACGCGACAAACAAAACAAGAATGCGGCTGTGAAGGCTTCTAGTGGAAAACTGGGAAATAGGAGGAAACGAAAAGCACGAAATTACAAACAGTGGCTGCAACATTCGGTCAGATAAGCAACGCGCAACCATGACAGGTGAAGGGAACATTTTAGCCTTTATTAGTGACATCAAAGGAAGAAAACTGCTACTTTTCAGACATTACGCAAGTCATGTGCATGAACCGAAGAATCATCGAAGAAAGTCGCCATGTTCGTGCTTACAGAGCACAGCACGGCTGCTACTATGCCTTAGTGTTTGCTTTGAGATATTTTTCTTCTTTCCGTCGTGTTTTGTCACAGTGTTATGTCACAGGCCTTGAAAAACACCGCGCCAAGAGTACTTTGTTTCTTGTTAGCGTTAGAGAGAAAAGTTATACTGCAAAAAGATCTTTGAGAACTCTCCGGGGTTATGATGTGTTTAAGACTGTCCAAGGTCTGCGAAGCTGACAGCTTGGCTTTCACCCAGCACTGTAAAAGCGTGATGGCTAGGCCAGTACGAAAACCTTTTTTTATGACTTCGCTGTCTCCACCAAAGTACCTTATATATAACGGCGCCGGCAGGACAGCTGAAAGATGGGGCATACACTGACAGACGCGCTTACGGTCTGGTCAGCCTAAGGACCAATAAGCACGGCTCGAGATGAGAGAGGCCTGAAATACTAACGCGCACGCACGCACGCACGAACACACACACACGCACACGCACGCACGCACAGGCACACACACACTCTCTCTTGCCCTCTCCCTCTCTTTCAACTGTTTTGATCCCATCCGATACAAAGTTAATTTACAGTGAAGGGTACCTTCTAATGCGCTACAGCTACATCTAGTCCTTCCTGTCCGTGATAAACTCGTCTCGGAGGGCATCATTTCTGAGGCTTCAGGAGAGCACTGACTGACATCCATCTATACCTCCCCAACCTGTATATACCTGTATCCATACCTGTATATAGCTCCCCAGCCATTATGCAACATGGTTGAAACAAGCAAAGGTCCGTGCGCCCATGCATGGCGTTTCTGTAATAAGATGCCAGAAGTCTAATCAACGCTCTAGTGCCTGCAGCAAACACTGTCTCCAGACTTTCTGCAAGGATATTTTAGACGTTGCATTGCACAAAGGAAAATATCCAGTGGATGACAGACGTTATGGCTTGGCTAACATTGGGCGTGATTTGTATACACTGGCTGTAACTGGAAAGGAAATTGTAAAAACTTGTTTAAGAGGATAATAGTTAACTAACAGCACTTATAATTGGTTTAAAGGGACGCGAGGCAAACTCCACTGCAATTTTTGTTCTCAGCGAAAACATTTTTTTTCTCGGGCTCTTTATGGCTATGCTGATGCTTGTCCGCACGTAAACTTAGGAAATTGCATTTAAAAATTTTCCCGCCACTCCATACAACCGTGTGACGTCAGCATAGAAAAAGACCCAGTGATCACTTTTCTGAAGTGAATGACGATGTAGACTAGTCTCTCGGATGTGCACCTAAAAAACAGTATCGAAGAGCCGTAGCTTACTTGCGAAGAGAGTTGGTAGTGGCGGCACCTGTACTTAATTTTTCGAACTTTTATAGCCCATAAAATCTCCGTTTAGGCTGAAAGCAGCGTCTTTGTCGTCAGAGCGCTGAAATTTATTGCCACAGGCCAAATTCAATTCTTCCGCAGGGTCACTTAAGTTACGTTGGATTCCGTCATAGAGACGTTAGCGGCCCGAAACACTTCGGCTGCTCTGGACGTTAAGTTTAAAGACACCTAGCAAAAAGAAATTAGGAAATGACATATCCTCAAGCCGTGTCCACCGGTAACACTTCCTCAGTCATACTTCATGGTCATACCCAACAGTAGCATTTTTGAACGAGCAAAAGTTTAAGCGGAATTTTTTCATATATTGTAATCACTATAGGAATCAATATATCTGTAGATTTCCCGTTGGCTGGCTTGCATTTTTTTTTTTTTTTTGCTATTAGCGATTTTTCTGTCGTCGAAAGCGTTTCCCATTGGTTTTCTGTGGCAGGCTTAACTGCTCGATGCGATCGATGGAAACACTCTAAAAGAAATATTTTGCTATATATCGGAAGAATGAACCATTGCCTTCAATATTTCTGTACCAGTACCTCACAGTTTTCGGGTATTCAATTTTTTTTGTCCAAAGTTGTTGGACATGTATAGTACGGTTACGCCAACGCGTTACACTGACACAGGAGCAATGTATCTCATTTCATCTCACCAAGTGACGCGTATACGCGTGCCTACCAAACACAACAATCGCATACCTCGCTGGGAACAATTAAAGCCGTATGTATTAGGAAGAAGGCAAACAGAAACCAAATTCTTTTTTTTTTTAATTAGTTTATACCCAGGAACAACGCAGCATACAAGCACAGTACATAGGCACAGCACACATGCGCTAGCCCACGATTCGACGACTGCCACTTACTTAATTTTAATGCGAAATAGCCGCATGAAAAGTTTTAGATGTCGCACACTTTAAAAGTAAAAAAGTCCCGACCTCCTGCCATTTTGGAGCACGTGGGGGCGACGAAGGAAAGTCGATATTTTTGACAGCTAGACAGCGTGAGCGAAAAAATTGAGAGGACACTATACCGTGACGACTTCCGGTGGATGTGACGCCACATCGTTCCCGTGGCTATATCGATACCCAAACTATACATATTTCGGGGATCTTAAGTGTTGATTACGCTTAAATACACATTTCTCCATCTAATTTGACACAAATCCGACGTTTTTCCGACCATTCTGTGACAGTTTTCACTATGCCGTGACGTCTTCCGGCGGATGTGACGTCACACCGTTCCCGTGGCTATATCGACGTCCGCGCTATTTCGACACAATTTCGACATTTTTGCCTATAATTTATTAACTAATTAATCTACACTCGTCAAACTTGGCATCTGGGTTCATTTTTTTCCACCGTCTGAAGCAACCATTGGTTGTCTTCTATCTGTTCTAGTTGCTGAGTTAGACGCGAGTGACACGCTTTGTTAGCTGACGACAGTATATGAGCCATTAAAGGCTTTCGCCTTAATATGCGCCTTCTGATTGCATGCGCGATCGAGATGCTCCGACAACGCAGGGATTCCCTGCCGGTGCTATAGTTTGCCTCATTCAATATGCAAAACACGCCAGGGCCGCCGGTCACTGCAGCGCGACGACGGTTATCGATCATTTAGGCTCGCGGTTATAAAGTATATACATTTTTGTAGCCGCGCGACGCGCGCCACCCGTTGCCTTTGCCTGTACTCTCCCGAGAGACACAGACGTGACTTTATGTGAGGCTCGTATGTGTATCTCGCGTCACGTCTCACGCGTACACGTTGATATACGTGTGTGTACCGTTCGGGTGAAGAAAACGCAGACGGAACAGGGCATTACGACGTTGGTTAATGGTTGCTGAACATATGCCATGGCTGATCACTATACTTCAAATAGTTCTTATATGCGAATATAGTTCTTATATGCGAAGGCCGCCGCGGTGGCTCAGTGGTTATGGTGCTCGGCTGCTGACCCGAAAGACGCGGGTTCGATCCCGGCTGCGGCGGTTGAATTTCTTTGGAGGAGAAATTCCAGAGGCCCGTGTACTGTGCGATGTCAGTGCACGTTAAAGAACCCCAGGTGGTCGAAATTTCCGGAGCCCTCCACTACGGCGTCTCTCATAGCCTGAGTCGCTTTGGGACGTTAAACCCCATAAACCAAACCAAACCTTATATGCGAAGTGCTGTAAGCACGCTTGTACCCAACAATTATAGACAAAAGCATTTTCAACTGGAAAGGATTTATGAAAGCAGTTTTTTTTTCGTATATTGTAACATTTCACTAAGACAATCAACATATTTGCAGACCTCCCGCGAGCAGGCTTCCATTTTGTGCTGTTAACGTTTTTGCTGCCGTCAGAAACATTCCCCGTTGGTTTTCTATGGCAGTCTTAACTACTACATGCGAGCGATGTAAAGACTTTAAGAGGAATATTTTGCTGCGCATCGGAAGAATTGACCGTTACCTTCAAATTTCTATAGCAGTAGGTTACAGTATTTTAATATTCAAACTTATTGCCCAAGAATGCTGGACATTAATTGTGCTGTGACCGCCGTTAGTGTATATATATATATACGAGGGGGTACCCAAAAGAAACCGGACTTATTTTTGTTTGAACTTATTTGTTCACATTTTCAGCACAGACCTTCAATATCCTTCAAAGTACTCTCCACTTGCAATGATACGTTTGTCGAATCTTTCATTCTATTTTTCAAAACATTGTTTAAATTCATCTTTTGTGATGCTTGACAGTGCCTCCGTCGTTTTTTTCTTCACCTCAGCAACATCAGCGAAACGGTTTCCATTCACCTATTTTTTCATTCTAGGAAACAAAGAAAGTAGCACGGGGCAAGGCCGGGAGAGTATGAGGGTTGAGGCATAGGGGTCTTGCCATTTTTGGTCCAAATTTGTCGTAGAGACAGGGCTGTGTGAGCAGGGGCATTGCCATGATGGAAAAACCAGTCACCCGACCGCCACAAATCTGGCCGCTTCCACCGCACACTGTTGCCCAATCTTTTCAAAACATTCAAGTAGAAAACCTGGCTAACTGCCTCACCCTGCGAAACAAATTCTCAATGGACGACTCCTCTCACGTCGAAAAAAACAAATCAGCGTTGTTTTGAGGTTTGGCTTCAATTGACGACCTTTCTTGAGGCAAGGTGAATTTGAAGTTTTCCATTGGCATGATTGTTGCTTTGATTCAGGATTCGATTCAGGAACACTTGAGTTGTCCCCATAGCATCGTCCTTGTACGTCTTTCTTAATATTCCAAGAGTTTCCATTCAACTTTTTCCGAGCAAAAATCAGAATTTCACCGGCGCACGCTGTTCACGAAAATCAGCCATTGCAAAAACGACATTCACACAAAACAGTCGTCACTCTAAAAATCTGCCTAAACTAGTCTGACCTACTTCAACGACGGCACTCGGCTTACTGACTCTGGAATGTTCGTTCTATGCGCTCCTAGTGGCAAAACGCGGTACCACAGAAGCTTTTCCGACCAAAAAATTTTGTCCGGTTTCTTTTGGGTACCCCCTCGTATATATATATATATATATATATATATATATATATATATATATATATATATATATATATATATATATATATATATATATATATATATATATATATATATATACAGGAAAATACGAAAACGTGCGTTGTTGCTCCATCCATAACAGAACTTTGAACGCACGATTTAAAAGTGGAATGGTGGGCAGACGACAAGTATGCTGCTGTCTTTGTCTTTCTAAAGAAGTGCAAACCGAATGACTGCATAGGACATTTTCCGGGCTTACTGCACACTATTTGCGGTTGACAACTATTCGGTGCTTTTGTGAAGAAAAAAAAATGAAAAAGAATGGAGTGCCTTGCGTACTCTACCTTGCGTAACCATGCGTACTGTGTTGAACATGCTTTTACACTCAGCTCTGCTTTGCGAGGGCGTCTCTCAATTACCGGCAGAATTTTTTAAGCTTACCGTCCTCGACAGTTCTGGCGACTTGTGGACTGCTCCGACTATAAACTCACCATTGTTCATCTATTCGTTTCTGCTAATTGTTTCAGCAGGAAGTACTTCTAGCTTCTGGAAGAGCTCGCTGTCTTCATTAGACACGAACAAATTAAGTAATCGCGTTTTAATCGGCTAACAAATGGCCAATGTTCGCACATTGTAATCCAGAGCCCTCTTGAGCTGAACGTGAAGAGAGAATAGTAAAATTACGCATGTGATGACTTGGTAAATTAGCGCTCAAAATGGATAATTTCACGTTAGAGCGGGAAAACTCGGCTGCCATAACTTTGATTTTAATTAAAACAAAATCAGTTCTGAAGCAGCGGCAGCAACGAAAAATGACAAGTGATAGAAAAAAAAACAGCATGGAACTGGGAAAGGCACTCAGAAGGCCTTCTTTTATTATGTCAACTGCCTTTCCGCTCGGCAACATCGGAGTAGAGGCAAATAAGTAATCAGCATTGTATAATTGCTCTTTTGCCGAGAAGCTCTGCAGACTAATATTAATTCGGCGCATAGTGAGTTTTCGCAAATATTTGCTGGTCCAGCGGTTTAACAGTGCTGTCACCTGTCACCTTGGCCTTCAGTTATATAACAGCATTAATATTCGCCTGTGATCTGCACGCTACTTAATCCGCCTGCGTACCGTCCTCTCTCCATTACCTTCTCTTTTTTTTGTCTTTCAATAAATGTATACCATGAGCCTTTAATGGAACTAGATCAGAACAGTTGAAAAGCCAACAGAAAAATGAGACCCTGGAGTTTATTGACATTTACTAAAAGCGCCATTGGTTTTGTACTTCAGAACGCACGAAGATTGCTGTCGGGAATTTTTAAAGAACACCGCCTGTTGTTACATCTCTAGCAGCTAATATTTTTATGTTTTTGTGTTTGGTGCTCGCGTTTCACTTGTCCTGTTCAAATTTGATTTGACTCTAATTGTATATGCTCAAATTGATTGGCCGCCGCGGTGGCTCAGTGCTTATGACGCTCGGCTGCTTACCCGAAAGATACGGGTTCGATACCCTCCGCGGCGGTCGAATTTCGATGGAGGCGAGATCCTAGAGGTCCATGTACTGTGCGATATATCAGTGCGCGTTAAAGAACCCCAGGTGGTCGAAATTTCCGGAGCCCTTCACTACGGCGTCCCTCATAGCGTGTTTGGGACGTTAAACCCCCATGAACTAAACCAAACCAAATTAAGCTTGAAGAAGAGATAAGGAGAAGCGCAAACTTTGCTAACCCGATCCGCCTGGTTATGTTGCTTCATGAAAATATTGATGCACGATTAACCCCTTATAATAATGGTCTATAGACAGTCTATAGACTTCTTATTGACTCTGCTGGCTTCCTATAGATATTCTTTTATCTATTCATAGTCTATAGACTGTCTATAGTCAAGTCTACAAAAGACAAAAGTATAAATCTATAGATTGTCTATAGACTGTCTAAGATATTTGTATTGCCTATAGACTGTTCTCTAGGATATATCTACAGACAGTCTATAGACTTTAGACAGAAGTCTATAGACACTCTATAGACTGTCTAAAACTTTTTTTGTAAGGGACAGGAGGCAAGGTGTGAATAACTAGGCGTTGTGAACTGCTTGAGGTGATGGCAGTTGGTCATGGGCTATTTATACTGTGTACAAATTTGAGGATGACTCTCCTAGCTGGGCTCTGTGCAGTTAGAGAACGCTTTTAAGAAGCGCGCAATTAAGGTTTATATTTTAGGATATAGTTACGCTTGCAGTGTTCATCAACTGCCGTGTTATACTTGGTGTTTCACCTATGACTTTACACAATTTTTTATAATAGGATTATTTTGTTAGAAGAGCGCTTTTTTCGGCATAGCATTGTCAGCAGTGTAGTACATCAGAATACAGCTAACACATGCTAACTAAGGGGATGGTTAACTAATATATGAATAGTTAACTTTTGAAGTGTTACCGTTAAGCTCCTTAATTATTGAGAGCCGTCTAGCCCACCGTAAGTAATATCCATACCAGTTTATAGAATTTCTAAAAGGCGGTTACCTTCGACGCTGTGGTCCATCAATTTTTGGCTACATTGCACTAGAATACATGCCCTTTCGAGGAGCCTGCAGGAAAAGCGACTCCTCCAGTGCGCGTAACTCGTCGGAATAGCCAAAATTTGTTGGGTCACAGCGCCGAGGGTAACGGCGTTTTCGAAATTCTAAAAACTGATAAGGATATTATTTACGGCGGGATGCACGCCGCTTAGCAATTAAGGAGCCTAACAGTAATAGTTAAAAAAGTTTATTCAATATTAATTAACCATCCTGCTAGTTGCCACTTCATAGCTGTATTCGAATGTACACCCCTGACAATGCTATGCCGGAAAGAGCGCGCTTCAAAAAGCCTATCTTTAAAAATTATGTGAAGTCTTAGGTGAAGGTGCTCTGAGGACTATTAGATTGGTTAATCGCATTATAACCTGCAAAACTTTGTTTGATTCAAATGAATTAAAAGTGTCGCTTCGTGCGGTATAGTGTTAACTGCGCCGCCCACAAGCTGAATATAGGTTGAACACGCACGCCTTAGCGATGCGCTGTCGCTCTTAGCCTCGGCAGCTAAAAGTCATGACGACTTCTGTATAAGGTTTGGTTTGGTTTATGGGGTTTAACGTCCCAAAGCGACTAAGGCTATGAGAGACGCCGTAGTGAAGGGCTCCGGAAATTTCGACCACCTGGGGTTCTTTAACGTGCATGCACTGACATTGCACAGTACACGGGGCTCTAAAATTTCTCCTCCAAAGAAATTCCAGCCGCCGCGGCCGGGATCGAACCCGCGTCTTCTAGGTCAGCAGCCGAGCACCATAACCACTGAGCCACCGCGGCTGCTCGACTTCTGTATAAGACACTGTGTATGCGGTTCCACATCGTCTGCACTGAATAGCTTAGGGACGTTAATGCGGATAGTGAATGCACTCGTATACTCAACCCCACACGTAAAGGAACACGTGAGGGCTAAAAACTGCATTGGCGGTGTCACCTTACCCTTACAAAAATGGTCTATAGACAGTCTATAGACTTCTTACTGACTCTGTTGACTTCCTGTATATATTGCTTTTTGTCTATTCGTAGTCTATGGACTGTCTATAGACAAAAGTCTACTAAAAGTGTATGGCCATAAATCTATAGATTGTCTATAGACTGTCTATGGCATTTGTATTGCCTATAGACTGTTCTCTAGGATTTGTCAATAGACAATCTATAGACTTTATAGACATAAGTCTATAGACACTCTATAGACTGCCTAAAACTTTTTTGTAAGCATCAGCACAAGCTTCGCCATCGCATACAGCCATCCAAGGCGTCGCCACAATAAGCGAATGAATCTGCCATGAAATGATGTGGAAAGCCAGGAACGCACACCGCGTATTATGTTTCTTTAGTGAGAACTTTTACCATTTGCACAATATCGCTAGTGCATGTACAGTCTTTGTCAAAAGTAAAGAGCCCAATGGGTGTGCTTCTGAGCCGCGCAGTGCGGCTCCTCTTGCATATTCAGGAACCCTAATCTCACGAAGGCGGAAGGAACTGAAGTCCTTAAACTCTCCCTAGCTTAGGTCTGTCAAAGGTGCTTAAGAGCACCGCTACACGGCTCGGAGGCACACCCCTTGGGCTGTATATTTTTCACAGAGACTTTACTTGGGAATCGCGTACATACCAGAACAAACAAATCGAGAGAAACTGGCTACCAGAAACACGTAGTTTGAAACCCAGTTACGCGTCATTGAGCGCACGACTGTCGCTGTCAAAGGGCCGTACTTCAGCTTGCTTAATTAGTAGCTTCCTCCCACGTTCTTAACGTTGATCGCTGGATATAGGGACGTGATGAAACTCCCGCTTAAATCTGGAGATCCATGAGATATTATCCAGAGCAGCCGATATTCTAACTGTGACCGTTGGAAACATCGATCCCTCGAAGATTCAAAGTGTGCTGAGACACCGAAAGCGGTTATGGCTCTCAGTTGCAACGAAAACTGCAGCTCTTCAATGGTGCCGTCTGCGCCCGTACATACCCAGGTTGAGCAACCTCTCGTGTCCAATCAATAATTTAACTGCCACCTTCCAAAGTGGTAAGTTTGCTCACAATTCGATGTGCAGGTTGTAATGACGCCACAAGGGCCTTATATAGGAGCAAGTGCACAACGTTGAACAGCACTGCGGAAAGGTAGCGCTGAATCCGCACCTCTCTTTAAACTTCTACCAAGATCTAGCGGTTACTCCATGCTACGCTTGGTCTACCCCCGCGTTAGAAGCAATAGGTTGCTCATTTGTGCAGTAGGGTACCTTTTCGCTGTCTTTCGCTTGAAGGAGCTCCCGTGGGAGCCTGCAGGCTCTTCATTGATATTAAGGCGATAGCGGTAAAAGCCCCGTTGCCCAGAAAATCTGCCGTCGGCGTTGTCGGCGTTGAGGGAAAAATCACGAGCATGTATTTGGAAGGTTATCCCCAGAGAGCAACCTACAGGAGATGGGTGGGCCATCTAGGTCACGTGACCTTGCCGGGTCATCACAACCTGCCCACCGGATTGTGAGCAAACTGACCACCGTGGCAGGTGGCAGTTAAATTAATGATTGGTCGTTCGGGAAGAGCAACCTGGGCCGCACAGGGCCCACCGCTGGGAGCACCTGCCATCCCAGGGCAGTGGCGCATCGCTTAACCGCTGCACCACAGCGCCAGGAGTGGTATGAGGACTCACAGGGACCTATGAATGTAAAGTAGATAATGATCTTCTGTATATGAGAATTGACCCATTACGCTATCTCGTCATACCTTTACGGCGTATACCTTGGGTGCCTCCTCCAATTTTTTTCTTACTTTACTACTTCATCTTTTTCTACCAAGCTCACATGCATAAAATTGATAACCTAGTTTCCTGCATAACCTGCGCGGCCATGTTGGGAGTGCAAACGGTTGGATAACCGAACCTAATATGATAGAGCGCTCACAGAGACAGAAGCGGCTCAGTGCAGCCGCTCTGCGCATGGAGTTCTCTGTTCGCTTGCTGGAGTTTCTCGTTTTCACAGGTTATAACTCGTGCTCTTCCATAACACACGGTGCATTCGAAAGTTAAATGTCGTCGCTACGATATTTCGGTTGTCCAAACCTGCATACACTGACGCTGCATAGATGTCTACGCAGGTAGGGAGACACGTAATCCATATTTTATCCAAGTGGCGGTTAGAGAAATAAGGCCGCCGCGGTGGCTCAGCGGTTATGGTGCTCGGCTGCTGACCCAAAAGACGCGGGTTCGCTCCCGGCCGCGGCGGCTAGAATTTCTTTGGAGGAGAAATTCTAGAGGCCCGTGTACTGTGCGATGTCAGTGCACGTTAAAGAACCCCAGGTGGTCGAAATTTCCGGAGCCCTCCACTACGGCGTCTCTCATAGCCTTAGTCGCTTTGGGACGTTAAACCCCATAAACCAAACCAAACCAGAGAAATAAGATATGAAAATAAATGAGTGGAAGACGAAAAAAAGAATAGCGTGGGTGGAATACATAGGCAAGCGATTTTTGTGAATGCTCTTCTGCAAACCCGCCGCAGTGGCTCAGTGGTTAAGGCGCTCGTCTACCGAGCCGGAGTACCAGGGTTCGAACCTGACCGCGGCGGCCGCGTTTCGATGGAGGCGAAACGCAAAAGGCGCCCGTGTGATGTCAGTGCATGTTAAAGATCCCCAGGTGGTCGAAAATATTCCGGATTGGATTGGATTGTAAACCACTTATTGCGTCGAGAGTAGGTTGCAGGAGACACGTACTAGATGTCCGCTAGCCCATGGCTGGCGGCGACCTCACTGGCCCGCTCGATTGCCTGTACTTGAACCTTGGGGTCCGAGCTGACCAGCACGGCCTCCCACCGCTCGGGAGCTGAATCAACTCCGCCGGAGGTGGATAATTTGCGCAGTTGCACAGAATGTGGTCGTATGTGGCCCTTTCACCACATTTATGGCAGTTTGGAAGACCTCCACTACGACACCTCTTTCTGTCCTTCTTTCACTCCCACCTTCCTCCCTTCCCTACGGCGCGGTTCAAGTGTCCGCCGAGATATGTGAGACAGATACTGCTCCATTTCCTTTCCTCAACGACCAATTTATCTCTTCTACAACTATTTCTCCCACCGTTTCACGCGTGATATCTGCATCCTTTCCTTGTTCTTCTTTTCTCGTTATTTTATTTTCCCGATTGTCGTCTAACATAGCCACCTAGAGCAAAGTCACGGGATGCCTCCGGAGTTCGTCTGCGCGCATGTGCCTATATATAGGAACGCTGCAGTGAGAATGGGGTCACGAAAGTTTTCCAAGGGAGTCTCGCGACCCTTATCGGCTTCTAATAGAGTTACAGCATAGCGCGATCTTCGAATGACTGCCCTGATCCGCTGCCGCGCGTCGCCAGTGAGCACGCGCTGATTGGTCCCGACGCGGCAGACGTGCGCGCAACTGACTGGACACGTAGCGCCATCTGGCGCCTCCAAGGCGATCTGCCCATGCGCAGTATCTCCCGGCGGGTGCGGATCACCGTGGTAGAACGCAGATCGCGCTATGCTATAACTCTCTAATGATCCTGGCCAGCTCCGTGACAGTACGAAGTCTCCGGAGGAAACTGAAGCCAAGTATTTCCATTCTTTGCGATGAAAAAAGATTTAAACATACCTCCTAGATTTTTTTCTTCCCTGTGACGCGGAGAAGTGATAGCGATAGCTGAGATAGCGAAAGCGGGAGTTGTCAGTGACGACATACTATGGTGGCGCACTGTTAGCACCGGTGGAAGTCTTGTTAAAAACCGTTCAATTTTCCTTGCTAAAAATCGTAATCATAGCCCTTTCTGGGTATGCTGATGTTTTTACGACGGCAAAGGGCGCACTTATTGCTGAGAATGCTACATTAAAAAATATTCCCCCACTTGATTCGAGCTTGTGACGTCTGCGCCAAAGAGAACTTCGGGATCAGCATTTTGACGTGAATGATAGGGTCCTTTGATCCGCTGTGCAATATTGTGTCGCCGCACCACAGTCATTTCTCGTGGAAACAGCCGGTGATAACGACATCTGAATTTCGTTTTTCAGCCTTTTTTAATTTATGAAAGCTTCATTTTCACTAAAGTATCGTCTTTGTCGCTAGAACGCGCTGATTCTCCAAAAGGCTAAATTTAATTTGTCCTCACCCGCTGGTCATTGGCACGTGCCTTTTCTTTCTTTCTTTCTTTCTTTCTTTCTTTCTTTCTTTCTTTCTTTCTTTCTTTCTTTCTTTCTTTCTTTCTTTCTTTCTTTCTTTCTTTCTTTCTTTCTTTCTTTCTTTCTTTCTTTCTTTCTTTCTTTCTTTCTTTCTTTCTTTCTTTCTTCCTTTCTTTCTTTCTTTCCTTTCTTTCTTTCTTTCCTTTCTTTCTTTCTTTCTTTCTTTCTTTCGCAGCCTTTATATTCAACATGCGAAGGTGCAATTCTGACTGCAGCGATTGTCCTTGTCTGTGGGTGTTTTTTCCCTATATGTTTGTGGTTTCGCGCTGTAGTTACGTCCCAAAAAAGCAACCAACTTGTCAAAAAGCTCGTTTTACTAACTTTAAAAAATACTGTGTCCGTAGACTTCTGTCTGCAAAGTCTATAGACCATCTATAGACAAATCATATAGACTAGTCTATATGCAATACAAATCCTATTATGGCCGTACACTTTCAAAAAGACTTATTTATAGACATTCTGTGGACTATGAATAGACACGAGGAAATATGTACAGGAACGCAATTGAGTCTATAAAAAAGTGTGTATACAGTCTATTGAGCAGTGTTATTTCAAAGCTGTCACTGAAAACAAATTAATGTTTGCGTGTGATGATTAGTGTGCCATCCTTCACACTCATATGCAACACTAAATAAGCATTCTATGGCACTCTTCGAAAATTGATCGCGGCCAGTCGCCCGTTTGATTGAGCAGGCGAGCGAAGGTGTTATGCACCCGCATGTCGACAAGATAATCTGTTTATAGGCTGAGCCACCGGTAGTTGCTATAGCCTTGTCCCTAATGCGCGTTCACTCTATAGCCCACTTTCACGACTTTCACTGTACAGAGCGAGCCCTATTCAGTGTGAAGTTAATGATGGTCGGAAGCCTGCAGTTTTATATCGCGTGTCCGTACCGGGGCCGTGCTCTGTAGGCAGAGTATAGGAAGGTTATGAGGAAAGGCAAATCGTAGTAACAACTCACTCACTGTGGGCACTCGAGCCGCTAGGGAAAGGTGAAGGAACGAGTGAAAATCAAGAAGTGAGAATGAGGGAACATAATAACGGGATCATTATTACTTTTACCGCTTAAATTTCTTTACCGTGCAGTGGCATAGCACAGCACCAGGGTGCTTCATCATTTCGCCGCCGTAGAAATGCGGCCGCAGTAGCCGAGATTCCAACCCGCGACCTCGTGATCAGTAGCCGAATGCCGCATGCACTGAGCCACTGTTGCGGGCGCCCTATTTGGGATTAACGCAGTTTCGATTCATTTTTATCGCCTGTTAGCCAACTGTCAGCGTCGCAATCTGTACTGAAAAAAAGGGAAGGAGATTTTTTGCTGCGCCTCAGAGCCCTGGAGTTACACGCATTATATCAGTGTGTCAAGGGCCGACTCATGAAATAAATCAGTAAATAAAACGTTACGTTATGGGGCCTTGTCAAGGATGGTGAAGACTTTGTAGAAATTCTTGAGTCAACGGAGAGGGAAAGCATAGGAATTCGTCCGCACAGATATCAACCTAGATAAAGGTTCAGGGCAATGACTTTATCTGGACTTATATTCCTTTGGTTGCAGTCGTGGTGGTGCACCTTTTTGTGTATTGTGTTCAGCACTTTAACGGCCTATTCAGTGTATAGTCGGAGTACTGTAGTAGCGAAAAAAAAAGTACTCGCCTCCGCTTGTACACGACGGCCAACGCCTCCTAGTGTAAATCTGAACAAGGATGCAGCAGGGTGTACTCGTATTGACAGCTTTTATCTCTGTGCCGTGTCTGCATTATAAAATCTCGCAAGTCAAGCTTGATGTCAGGCGCTTTTGTCAGATCTCACCTTTAATGTGGTCCCCAGCGGGTTTCTTGTCACGTCTGCAGATAAGTTCTCTCTGCACGCACCGTTTGGGAGAGTGGCAGCGGTATGACCACATGCCCGCCACGTGACGTCATACTTGGCGTTTCATAACAATGAAAACTGTATCCAATAACTGTATTTGGAGTTTACCGCTCCGGCCCCAAAAAGAACCAACAAACTTTTTCTTGAGCGACAGTCTCCTATACCCATACAAAATTTTTTTCGACAGTCTACACACTCTATAAAGTCGATACACTCTCTATAGACAAACCCTATAGAGCAGTCACAGGCAATACAAACGCTATCGACAGTCTATAGATAATCTATAGATTTATGGCCATATAATTTTAGTAGGCTTTGACTGTAGACAGTCTAGACTATGAATAGACAAAAAGAAATCTATAGAAAGGCAGTAGTCTATAAGAAATCTGTAAACTGTCTATAGACCATTTTTATAAAGGATATATATACTCTGCAATGAAAATGACGATGCAGGATAGAGGAATCAAGCTGCCAGCTAAGCTAATCCATTTTCCTCACCTTTCGGGCAGGGAGAGGCCTCGTTAGAGGACTTCAATCCGAGTAGGTTAAGCCTGAAGAGTTCACTTTTAAACCTTTACAGAGTGTATACAGTAGTTTCTCCCAGCCATTCCTGCACGCGATACAGCGGGCACACAAGCCCGGGTAATCTTTTTTTTTTTTTTACTATTGGGTTTCGGCAGTGAGAGCAGCACCGCGCATTAGAGCATACAATCCTGCGCTGCGGCTGCCTGTCCAGAAAGGGTGCAGATCAGGCGTGACGCACACGCGTAAAGGAACGAGCCAAAAAAATCAATTTCCTCATGCGTGGCTTGACCGAGCGGGTGATTATTCATTTGGCGCCGAGGGCATTAAGATGTCAAGCCAAAGCTGAATACGGTGGTCTTCGATCTTCCTAGCAGCTTCCGGGAATGCGATAACGGCCCGCAAGCTTCGAGTGCGGCCTGCCAGATTGCGGCTCGAGATAAGCTATTGCCCCGGAGGCAGGGCGTTTAATGTATAGTTACGAGCTGTAACAAGCGGCTGGGTTCAAAGACGACACAGGCGGCGATGGGCACCGCCTATATGTTGTATGCGTAAGCGAAGGACAAAATGGCAGCTCTTTGATAAATGGCGGGGCAATTTTCACACCTTATCTACACTTCTAGATTCCGCCTGTATAAAGCCTAAGAAGCATGAACTGAATCTCGCTGGTGTTGTCTCAGCGAAGCGCTCCAGAAATGACGCTTCATTGACGTTTCAACGGACACAATATGTCTTTTAGTGATCCAAAGCTGTGTGCCAGACTTAGGTCTGACATATAGGTTTATATGGTACGTGGTCGCTTTATATACATACAGATTTATATATAGTGACATATGACTTATATACAGAGAGGGAAGTTGACTTATTCCTGCCCCCGTTGTTCCTTCTCAGGTGCCTGGAACTGCTGAAAACTTTCACTCTTTTCACATTGTAGTATTTGTTTGTGATTTAATTATTTTTATCTTCTCGTGCTCACTGCATATGTACGCAAGTACTTTTGTTGTCATGACATCGTGCAGCAACGTCAAGCCTACTCGGTGTTTTTTGGACACGAAATAAAGACTGAATGATTGAAAAAGGTCGTATTATGGAAGACGAAATACGAATAGTATCGCCTGTATCGGGTCGGATATGTCGGGAAAACATGACTTCGACAAAAATCAACTTTTATTATGATACCACGCACTCTAGACAGGAATACGTCTACATGGGCGCTAAAAGGGGAAAACTACCCTCTAGTGCACTGCTTTTTATGAAAGTGAGTGTACTGGAGGGCAGTTTTTCCCTTTTTATTCATTTCTGTTTACAGTGTGTGGTATAATACATGGGGTTTAATGTCCCAAAGTGTCATGGACTATGAGAGACGCCGTAGCAGAGGGCTCCGGTTTAACTTCGGCCACCTGAGATTATTTAACGCGCAGTGACATCACACACAGTAGGCGGAATCCATGCGTTTCGCCTCCGTCGAAGCGCGGCCGCCGTGGTCGCGATCAAACCCGCGTCCTTTGCCTCAGAAGTCGGACGCCCTAACCACTGAGTCACCGCGACAAGGCTATAACACAATTTGATTTATTGGTCAATGTTATGCTGGGGATCGCCTTGCATTACATCGATTTTAGGAAAGATTGCTTATCACTTCAGCAGATATTTTCGCGCATAGTGGACATGTTGTTTCCGGAATGGTTCGAATGAACGGGCAAGTTATAAAACATTGTATTTTCTTGGAGGGAATCCGCCAAGGAAAATAAAATAGAATTAAAAGAGAACAACAGGAAGGAAAGATCGAATACGTACCTTCTTTTACGGGTGGTAACCAGGCTGGGTGTATGAAGAAACGTCCCCGGAAAAAAACGCCCCCGGAACATACATCCCCGGAAAAAAGGTCCCTGCAAAAAAGGTCCCCTGAGGAAGCACCGTCTAAGAAAAAATGTCCCCAAGTGAAGAAAAAAATTTCTTCCAGAACCCACTTGACAGAAAATTGCCCTCTTTATTAGGCTCTTCTTTGGGTTTGAGAATAGATGGAAGCGTGAAGTATTTTGTAGTACTTTACGTACTTTGAAGTATTTTTGAAGTATAGCACTTGAGGTATTCTTGTAGTACAAGGCATAGCTCTACGCCTCCTTTGTTCGACTTTATGGACTCCATCCTGAAATTAAATACAGCATTAAATCAATACTGGCACAAGTATCCAACTTTTAGCGCTCTGCATACCGTTACATCACGTCTGCTAAGTCGTACACTTACCTTGCAAGAGCTGGCACAAGCGCAAAGCTGCTGTCTCCAGGTGCAGTTCATATAGTCGCTGAACTACCAGCCCCTAAGCATTGCGTCGGCGTCATGTGATAGCTCTATAGTCATCGTGCCCACAAACACGATACCCAGCAAGAAACGTTCGGTCATGATGTCAAGTGCCTTCGTTATTATCTGATGATAGATATATATTTTTTGCACTTGCTTTCTGCAGTCCACGATATTTGCTTGTATTTAGCTTGTATTTAATTTGTGTATCTAGATGTCCTTCTCATTATGTGTTTTGTTTTCCACCTTCCAAGCGTTGAGCAATAAACCCCTGCCACACTTGCATTGCTCTGACCATGCCGTCGCGTTTACGGGTCAGTGGCTCGTTCCACCGGCAAACAACTTGTATCCGCCTCATGCGAGCCGTATACGCATGCGAGTTGCATGCATGCGAGTTGCATGCATGTGCACATGTGAGGTGGCAGGATGCTCAAATTACGGCGTCTTACGATACGTTTGATGTCACCCGTTTGGGGACTTTTTTTCCTACTTTAGAAATCGGGACATTTTTTTTTTTGGGGGGGGGGGAACGTATGTTCCGGGGACGTATGTTCCGGGGACGTATGTTCCGGGTACGTATGTTCCGGGTACGTATGTTCCGGGGACGTATGTTCCGGGGACGTATGTTCCGGGGACGTATGTTCCGGGGACGTATGTTTCGGGGACCTATGTTCCGGGACCTATGTTCCGGGGACGTATGTTCCGGGGACGCATGTTCCGGGGAAATTTTTTCCGGCCATGTTGTTTGCTTCTTTATCGTATTCTGGAGACCTTACGACTTTCCTAAAGATGAAAAGGTCTTGGAAGGTGATAGCTATGTTTCCCCTCACATTACTTAGGTTCAGAGCTTGAGGGGATAGCATAAATGCTCCACTGTACAACTGAGAAGAAAACCATGCAGCCCGGTTACTTTTGGCAAAGACTACACATTTTGCAGCTAAACGTGAATACGCCGGAAATGCGTTTGAAATGCTTTAGCGAAAGTACGATCAGCGGAGGCGGTTTCGTTAAGGAAACAATGATGTTTGCCTCGGCCCGTAACCGGATATCTAACACCGAAACAAAGTGCAGTTTCCCCTAAACCTAACCTATCAGCTGAAGAATTAAAGAAAAGAGGTATACTGCTTGGTTCGAGGTCTTCTTCTGATAGAAAGTTTCCAGCAAACATTCCTTCACGCTTTTGATTTATTCGGCCCTTGGCTTCCGTCTACTTGCAGTTCATTTAAAGCTAGGTGACATTTTGCGGAGTGGCCGAGGATTAAGAGGAGGAAAAGCGGGGAGATTAAGCGGTAGATGAAACGAGTTTGCTACCCTGCACTGGGGGAATGGGATCAGGGGATATAAAGCTAAAGGAATAAAGGGAGAGAGAAAAAATTTCAACTCTACATGCTAATCTTTCGCCTTTTACTATACATTACCGTGGGTAGGGACACTCTAATGAGCGGCCAAAATGAAAATCAGACATCAGAGATAAGTGCTTCATATCGTAAGCAAAACTGATAAGGGCGAAAAGCGACTTCAGCAAAGCTTTTCAAGAGGGTCCCAACGTTCCGAGATCTTCTCGGTATATTTTAAGGGATTGGGAGTGACTACGTGTAAGTTCATCGAGTGGCAAATTTTGATAGTGGTGGGCCTCTTAAGCTGGTGTCACGGTTCTGTCTTGTTCTGGTGGGCCACATGGGGGAAGTCTGCCAGTGTAAAGTACTGATGATTTCTCGGTTTCCAAGTATTCTTCAAGAGCTACAGGGTGAACTCATGTTTACCCCTTCCATTTGTATCAATGCACTAGTGTTCCCGAGGTTCCCAGGTCAAATCCCCGCACAAACAAGTGTTTATTAGTACGTCAGCATTACGGTCATCGTTTTGGCAAAATTTGTCTATTGTGTCATGTGATGCCGGTACCTCCCTCCAGGAGGCCTTCGTTCGCTACCCACCCTTCTTTCCCTCCACCCATCTCTACCCTCCAAAATCCCCCACCAACAACCCACCTTCACTGTCCAGAATCTGCACCCACCACCAAACACCCACCTCCATCCTTCGGAAGGCCTCCGTCTCCTACCCACCCACCTTCACGCTACAAAAGCTGACCCACCCCTAACCACCCTATTGCACCCTCCAGAAGGTACTAGCCACCAGCCATCCCCTCACTCCCACCCTACAGTCACTTCCACCAACGAGAAGCACATGCAGCACTGGAAGGAAAAAGCGACGGCGAAATACAATTTAAAGGCGCACCCTACGGCGATCATTCTAGCATCAAAATGAAAGATCAGTACTGCTTGCGAAGATTTGTGGCGTCACACTGTGTGGTTTTCTTTTTGCGTATTTACTTTGCTTTAGCATTACCGAACTGTTTTCTGTCGAGGTCAACAACACGACTGTGTGTAGTTCCGAATGGATAGTATTTTTGTGGTTTTATGCAGAAGTGCACCCGATGGCCGGGGATGGGGGAGGCGGTAGGTTAGCACCAAAAAGGTACTATTTGTGGTCTAAACTGCGCACATGAAACAAAAATTAGAAGCAGAAAATTAGTGCTAGGCTTGCAGATCATACATTCGATTTTATTAATGAACAAAGATTTAAAGTAAATAAGCAAAGTACGAAAAGTTACTATCACTTAAGCGTGCTAATCAAGCTATGTGGTTGTTTCCTGCTAGTGAATAAATAATATCCTTGATTCCGGGGAGGGAGCGGGGGGGGGGAGGCAACCACCCCCTCTTGCCGCCCCCCCCCCCCCCCGCCCTTTCCGGACGCCCATGACAATAACTGTCCATGGAAGGCAATGTGACAAACAAGAGTTGGGGTAGCTGACAAGAGGACCTGAGAACAGTTGCTCCACAGCGCTATTTTTTTTTCATGCTGGAATCAGCAAGTGGTACAGTTCTATTTCTAGGCTCAGTGAATGAATGAATGAATGAATGAATGAATGAATGAATGAATGAATGAATGAATGAAATGCATTTACATCTCATACAATGCAGATGACACTTCGATCCTGAAACTTCGAAAGGTCAACAAATGTTCCACATTCGAGCCACACTGCTTAGCTGCTTTAATGGTTAGATTGACGTCTGGCTCGTCCAATGAAACGAATCACGTTTGCTGCAAAAGGTACTTGACCCCCCTTGTGTGGCCAAAGGAAGAGAATGAGTGGGAATAGGTGGCGTATACGAAGTGAATTTGCCACCATAATTGCAGAAGGTGTTGTTTACCACGAATACCGCCAAACCTTTCCTTCGTTACGCCAATGTTTGCGAAAAAATTAAACAAAAATGGTTTTGACGAAATTAAAGGCGCAGTAATTGTCTCGCTTCCCAGTGGACACCTCAACCGCGCGCGCCGTGAGGGAATGGAGGAACGTGGGAGTGAAAGAAGACAGAGAGAGAGATGCCGTAGTGGAGGGCTCCGGTATAATTTAGGCCACGTGGGGATCTTTAGCAAGGCAAATAAAGATCCTTACGTGGCCTAAATTATACCGGAGCCCTCCACTACGGCATCTCTACCTCACCTATGGGGCAGAAACGTGGAGGCTAACAAAGAGGGTTCAGCTTAAGTTAAGAACAACGCAGCGAGCTATGGAAAGAAAAATGATAGGGGTAACGTTAAGAGATCGGAAGAGGGCGGAGTGGGTGAGGGAAAAAACGCGGGTTAATGACATCTTAGTTGGAATCAAGAGGAAGAAATGGGCTTGGGCAGGGCATGCAATGCGAAGGCAAGATAACCGCTGGTCCTTAAGGGTAACGGAATGGATTCCAAGCGAAGGCAAGCGTAGCAGGGGGCGGCAGAAAGTTAGGTGGGCGGATGAGATTAAGAAATTTGCGGGAATACAGTGGCCGCAACTGGCGAAGGACAGGGTTAATTGGAGAGATATGGGAGAGGCCTTTGCCCTGCAGTGGGCGTAGTCAGACTGATAATGATGATGTTGGTGATGTTGAAGGTGGTTGTGGGACGGGAAGGAAGGAGAGGGGGGAGGCGCTGTGGTTCTGTTTATACACCGCATTTCTTGAACTTTCTCCGCCGAAAAGAAAAAAAAAGAAAAACCATTAGTAGGCGACCACTAAAGATGCTGCGAATTGCTGCAAGAACCTGCTACTGATGAATGAAATCAGGCTGATGATGTAGTCAGGCTGATGATGGTGATGGTTATGGTGGGGTATCTTTAACACACACTGGCGTCGCACAGCACACGGGCGTGCCTTTTTCGTTTCGCCTCCATTGTAGCGCGGCCGCCGTGGCCGAGTTCAAACCCGGGTACTCAGGCCCCGTACAACAGGTTCGCCGTCATCCCATGCGTACATCAATGATAGGACACATTAGTAGCGCTAAAAAACAGGGACGAGGGTAGACGAAGACAACACTAGCGCCTGTGTTGTCTTCGTGTACCCTCGTCCCTGTTTTTTAGCGCTACTACTGTGTTCTCTCAATCCAAACACCAACTAGCCCAGCTTTCTGCTTTAAATGTCGTACATTAATGGCAGGGCGCGGTGTGAAGCAGCACTAAACACAGCTTCTGCGTTTCTCCAGCCTTGGTTCGAAAATACAGGGTGTGTCATATAATTTAAAACAGTTATTTTATATTGTGACGGTACATATATGCCTCTTTGGAGGTTGGGTTACCTGGCCTCATGAATGTCTTGTTCAGGCATATCTGTAAATATTAATTAATTAGCTGGCCAGCGTAGTTACTTTCTAATTAACTTCTATTAAATTTAATTGATCGAATAAACTGAAACGTATTCTTTATACACCTTTCTTCCTTTCGCCACTTTGCTTAATGGGTCCTCATCTCTCCGCGGCGGCATTTTTAATCGCGCGCGTACGAATCGTGCGCGCCGCGCTCGCCCTCACGTTTCCCAGGCCTTCCCGCATTCAATTTGCGGTCGTAATTCGACGCTGTCCCTCTCGAACGCACGACTGGTCGGAAGGAGCGCTCCTTTTTTTTTTTTTACGCGACCGCGCCGGGGGGCCACTGAACTTGCCCGCGCGTCTGTGCGTTCACCGCATAAGCACGGACACACACACGCACACACGCACCGTCGTGCCGCATTCGAGAGGAGACGTCGGGATAGCAGCTCGTGTGTTTTGACGCGGCGTCGTCAATCAATTAGGGCGTGCCCCGGGACGCGTGCTCGCTTCGGGCCGCGCGCGCTCTGCGACCACTCCTTGCGCGGCAATCACGATGCTCCCGCGACGTGTCGGGAATGGCTAATACACGCTGTACGCGTCGTCGTGTATATTCGTCGCCGTCGTGCGTACACACGCTCTCTGCGTTGGTTAGGAGGCGAGGCCTCTTTCTTCATTCTGTTCCCCTCCAATAAACGCGCGTCAGCTCACACAGTGGAGCGCACTACTATACGTTTCGCTCTGCCCCCCCATGGAGTTTAGCAGTGGTGATGGTTATGCGTTGTTTATATGTCAGGACGCTGTTCCCATAGCGCGCAGACCGCGCTCCGTCCGACGTTCCCGCAGATCAACTCGGCTGCGTCCAGCGAGCGGTCGAGTTAGCTGAGTGTGCAAAGTGAATGTGGTCATACGTAATCGTTCACTTAGCGAGCCATCATGCGCGAGTGGATGGCTGGTGTGGTATGGACGGTGCGTTCCCCGGTGTTCGTTTTATTAGTCTGCGTATACATGTGTGCCTCCCTATGCTTGATTCCATTCCGCCTTAATTCACCTCCGTCTCAAGCCCGTCTGAAGTTGCATGGGCGTGCCGCTTGGGCGAAACTGGCCTCTTCAGCGGTCATTTGGGGTTTCTTCCTTCTCTCCCTCAACTTCTCTCTTTCGCTTCTCTTCGGTTGCGTCTTCTTTCTTTGGTTACGATAAAGCTCGCAGGTTTATCTGTCTGCCTGGATGACGGAATTAAGAATGGAGGAAGGGCTGCTCAGTCTCTTACCCCACAACTGTATAATGAGTAATGAATGTATTTGAATTCGATCTGTATTTTCAAATGGGCAGGAACTGTGCTCTTCTTTCTTTGGTTATGATAAAGCTCGCAGGTTTATCTGTTTGTCTGGATGACGGAATTAAGAAGGAGGAAAGGCTGCTCAGTCGCTTACCCCACAACTGTATAATGAGTAATGAATGCATTTGAATTCGATCTGTATTTTCAAATGGGCAGGAACTGTGCTCTTCTTCCTTTGGTTACGATAAAGCTCGCAGGTTTATCTGTCTGCCTGGATGACGGAATTAAGAATGGAGGAAGGGCTGCTCAGTCTCTTACCCCACAACTGTATAATGAGTAATGAATGTATTTGAATTCGATCTGTATTTTCAAATGGGCAGGAACTGTGCTCTTCTTTCTTTGGTTATGATAAAGCTCGCAGGTTTATCTGTTTGTCTGGATGACGGAATTAAGAAGGAGGAAAGGCTGCTCAGTCGCTTACCCCACAACTGTATAATGAGTAATGAATGCATTTGAATTCGATCTGTATTTTCAAATGGGCAGGAACTGTGCTCTTCTTCCTTTGGTTACGATAAAGCTCGCAGGTTTATCTGTCTGCCTGGATGACGGAATTAAGAATGGAGGAAGGGCTGCTCAGTCTCTTACCCCACAACTGTATAATGAGTAATGAATGTATTTGAATTCGATCTGTATTTTCAAATGGGCAGGAACTGTGCTCTTCTTTCTTTGGTTACGATAAAGCTCGCAGGTTTATCTGTTTGTCTGGATGACGGAATTAAGAAGGAGGAAAGGCTGCTCAGTCGCTTACCCCACAACTGTATAATGAGTAATGAATGCATTTGAATTCGATCTGTATTTTCAAATGGGCAGGAACTGTGCTCTTCTTCCTTTGGTTACGATAAAGCTCGCAGGTTTATCTGTCTGCCTGGATGACGGAATTAAGAATGGAGGAAGGGCTGCTCAGTCTCTTACCCCACAACTGTATAATGAGTAATGAATGTATTTGAATTCGATCTGTATTTTCAAATGGGCAGGAACTGTGCTCTTCTTCCTTTGGTTACGATAAAGCTCGCAGGTTTATCTGTCTGCCTGGATGACGGAATTAGGAATGGAGGAAGGGCTGCTCAGTCTCTTACCCCACAACTGTATAATGAGTAATGAATGCATTTGAATTCGATCTGTATTTTCAAATGGGCAGGAACTGTGCTCTTCTTCCTTTGGTTACGATAAAGCTCGCAGGTTTATCTGTCTGCCTGGATGACGGAATTAAGAATGGAGGAAGGGCTGCTCAGTCTCTTACCCCACAACTGTATAATGAGTAATGAATGTATTTGAATTCGATCTGTATTTTCAAATGGGCAGGATCTGTGCTCTTCTTCCTTTGGTTACGATAAAGCTCGCAGGTTTATCTGTCTGCCTGGATGACGGAATTAAGAATGGAGGAAGGGCTGCTCAGTCTCTTACCCCACAACTGTATAAGGAGTAATGAATGCATTTGAATTCGATCTGTATTTTCAAATGGGCAGGAACTGTGCTCTTCTTTGTTTGGTTATGATAAAGCTCGGAGGTTTATCTGTCTGCCTGGATGACGGAATTAAAGGGACACTGAGGAGAGCACTATTAATATATTTTTTACAGCAAAATCCGATAGTTCGGCATGTCATGGCTTTGTTGCCACTTGGCCGGCAGCGAAAAATGCATTTATTTCTAAGAAATCTGGATTCGAAGTTGAAAAGGTTTTTCCCGCCGCTGTGATTCAAACTTGGGATTCGGCTATGACGACAGAGGACTAAGTGACGTGAAACATGACGTGACATGACGTGATGCAGACTCCGTGATTTCTGACAGCCAGCAGTGCGGCCTAGCAGCAGCCGAAAAGAAAGCTACCGCCGGCCGCACGTTGAAGGCATCTATCGGCTATTGCGGCCGTCGCTACAGTCGCTTCGCTTACGTTTGCACCGGCGTTTTGCGAGCGTTACGATGGATCTCGTTCTCGAAGTCGTCAACGAAGTTCTCGCAAATAGACACCTTTAGCATACCGTGTACCTTGATACCGCTAGCGGAATACCGGGAGCCCGCCTAACGCCGGCGAGCAGGCGCTGATTGGTCCCGATGCTTCAGGCGAGCGCGTAGCTGCCCGGCACGTGGCGCCATCTGGTGACGTCAAGGAGATTTGCGCATGCATTGGCTGCGCCTCAGTGATTTGTGCTTCTCGTGTCCTAGCGTTGCTAGAACCATTGGTTCTAGCAACACTGTTTTGTTATATGACGTCATGACGCTTGCACTTGCGAGTTTGGCCTGTGGCGGCGATACCTGTATTTTGGTTCTTGCTCTTTTCTAAGTTACAAGAGCTTTGTTGTCAGTATGAGTGGCGTTTTTGTAATCAGGAGCTGGTATTCTGTCGATACAAGCCAACTTCAATTTCTCCTCAGTGTCCCTTTAAGAATGGAGGAAGGGCTGCTCAGTCTCTTATCCCACAACTGTATAATGAGTAATGAATGCATTTGAATTCGATCTGTATTTTCAAATGGGCAGGAACTGTGCTCTTCTTTGTTTGGTTATGATAAAGCTCGGAGGTTTATCTGTCTGCCTGGATGACGGAATTAAGAATGGAGGAAGGGCTGCTCAGTCTCTTACCCCACAACTGTATAATGAATAATGAATGCATTTGAATTCGATCTGTATTTTCAAATGGGCAGGAACTGTGCTCTTCTTTGTTTGGTTATGATAAAGCTCGGAGGTTTATCTGTCTGCCTGGATGACGGAATTAAGAATGGAGGAAGGGCTGCTCAGTCTCTTACCCCACAACTGTATAATGAGTAATGAATACATTTGAATTCGATCTGTATTTTCAAATGGGCAGGAACTGTGCTCTTCTTTGTTTGGTTATGATAAAGCTCGGAGGTTTATCTGTCTGCCTGGATGACGGAATTAAGAATGGAGGAAGGGCTGCTCAGTCTCTTACCCCACAACTGTATAATGAATAATGAATGCATTTGAATTCGATCTGTATTTTCAAATGGGCAGGAACTGTGCTCTTCTTCCTTTGGTTACGATAAAGCTCGCAGGTTTATCTGTCTGCCTGGATGACGGAATTAAGAATGGAGGAAGGGCTGCTCAGTCTCTTACCCCACAACTGTATAAGGAGTAATGAATGTATTTGAATTCGATCTGTATTTTCAAATGGGCAGGAACTGTGCTCTTCTTTCTTTGGTTATGATAAAGCTCGCAGGTTTATCTGTTTGTCTGGATGACGGAATTAAGAATGGAGGAAGGGCTGCTCAGTCTCTTACCCCACAACTGTATAAGGAGTAATGAATGTATTTGAATTCGATCTGTATTTTCAAATGGGCAGGAACTGTGCTCTTCTTTCTTTGGTTATGATAAAGCTCGCAGGTTTATCTGTCTGCCTGGATGACGGAATTAAGAAGGAGGAAAGGCTGCTCAGTCTCTTACCCCACAACTGTATAAGGAGTAATGAATGCATTTGAATTCGATCTGTATTTTCAAATGGGCAGGAACTGTGCTCTTCTTCCTTTGGTTACGATAAAGCTCGCAGGTTTATCTGTCTGCCTGGATGACGGAATTAAGAATGGAGGAAGGGCTGCTCAGTCTCTTACCCCACAACTGTATAAGGAGTAATGAATGTATTTGAATTCGATCTGTATTTTCAAATGGGCAGGAACTGTGCTCTTCTTTCTTTGGTTATGATAAAGCTCGCAGGTTTATCTGTCTGCCTGGATGACGGAATTAAGAATGGAGGAAGGGCTGCTCAGTCTCTTACCCCACAACTGTATAAGGAGTAATGAATGCATTTGAATTCGATCTGTATTTTCAAATGGGCAGGAACTGTGCTCTTCTTCCTTTGGTTACGATAAAGCTCGCAGGTTTATCTGTCTGCCTGGATGACGGAATTAAGAATGGAGGAAGGGCTGCTCAGTCTCTTACCCCACAACTGTATAAGGAGTAATGAATGTATTTGAATTCGATCTGTATTTTCAAATGGGCAGGAACTGTGCTCTTTTTTCTTTGGTTATGATAAAGCTCGCAGGTTTATCTGTTTGTCTGGATGACGGAATTAAGAAGGAGGAAAGGCTGCTCAGTCGCTTACCCCACAACTGTATAATGAGTAATGAATGCATTTGAATTCGATCTGTATTTTCAAATGGGCAGGAACTGTGCTCTTCTTTGTTTGGTTATGATAAAGCTCGGAGGTTTATCTGTCTGCCTGGATGACGGAATTAAGAATGGAGGAAGGGCTGCTCAGTCTCTTACCCCACAACTGTATAAGGAGTAATGAATGTATTTGAATTCGATCTGTATTTTCAAATGGGCAGGAACTGTGCTCTTCTTTCTTTGGTTATGATAAAGCTCGCAGGTTTATCTGTTTGTCTGGATGACGGAATTAAGAAGGAGGAAAGGCTGCTCAGTCGCTTACCCCACAACTGTATAATGAGTAATGAATGTATTTTAATTCGACCTCTATTTTCAAATGGACAGGAACTGTGCTTTTTGAGATTTTACAGCTCAAAAATAGCGAGCATGAAGAAGCATGTTTTCTGTTTTCTCCTTGTCTCCTTCCCATTCTCCTGTCTTGTTTTATTTGTTTGTTTCCAGCGACTTTCTGACAATCGCTGCTGCTGTCCGGGCTAGATACTTACCATCTTTTTTATACGTTGACCACAAAAAGAAACAAACTGTCCTTGTATTGCTGTCACGTCGTTTAAGTTCACCTGTTTGCACCGAAATTCCCGTATTTCGCATTCCGTGCTTTGGAAGTATACTAACTTTTGTGGCATGTTTCTTCGTTATTCAGATGAACATTGTAGCATTCGCGCTGCTGTCTGGATGACTCAGACAAAGACCAGCCCAATCGAAAGCATGAGGGGAAGTGTTTATTGACAGATTAATGTAAATTTTTGTAACGTGGCTGGCGCGAGCAGCGGCGATGTTGGATAGGTGGAAAAATAATTGATAGACGGTGTGATGGGATGAGAATCGGCGATTCCTATCTGCGAATTAACAACCGGCATAAAATCAGATGGCGCGAGGAAGAGGAGCTCGCTGCCTCGCCCCTTTCAAAAATTTCTTTAGACAATTCATAGACTTCTGTGTATAAAGTCTATAGTATTTCTATAGACAAGTTATGTAGACTATAGTCTGTAGGCATTACAAATCCTATACACAGTCTGTAGACAATCTGTAGATTATGGCCATACACTTTCAGTAGACATTTTCTATGACAGTCTATAGGCTATGAATAGACAAAAGAAAATCTCTATAGGAAGGCAATAGAGTCTATAAGAAGCTTATTGTGAGTCTATTCACCATATTTATAAGGGGCATTTTATCGGCACATAATTGTACCAATACTCCGGAAAGCGCAGTCAATGACACATGAAACGCTGCGGTACAGCGGGAGCAAGTGATCAGCAAAGTGAGCGGCAAGTCCTGGCGCCGGGAGGCAGTGATGAAAACAACTACAGCAACGAATAAACACGCAAACTAACAAAACTGAAACAGTCGTACTCGAACTGTCACGCGAACAACTTGAACTTGAGCTTGAATGCTGTTTCAAACAAACTCTGAATGTTGCAAGGCACGAAAAAAAAAAAAAGTCACAGTGCCGGCGCCGCGCAAAGTGGTAATGGAGTCGACAAAGAACTGTTTAAATCATCGTCATCATCATCTGCCTGACCACGCCCACTGCAGGGCAAAGGCCTCTCCCATGTCTCTCCAATTAACCCTGTCCTTCGCCAATTGCGGCCACCGTGTCCCCGCAAACTTCTTAATCTCATCTGCCGACCTAACCTCCTGCCGCCCCTGCTACGCTTGCCTTCTCTTGGAATCCACTCCGTTACCCCCAGGGACCAGCGGTTATGTTGCCTTCGCATTACATGCCCTGCCCAAGCCCATTTCTTCCTCTTGATTTCCACTAGGATGTCATTAACACACGTTTGTTCTCTCACCCACTCTGCCTGCTTCCGATCTCTTAGCGTTGCAGATATCATTTCTCTTTCCATAGCTCGCTGCGCGGTCCTTAACTTGAGCTGAAACCTTTTAGTTAGCCTCCATGTTTTTGTCCGCTGTTGTGTACTTTTCTCTTGAGGGATATTGGTAAATTGCCATTCATGATCTGAGATAGCCTGCCATTGCGCTCTACCCCATTCTTTGTTTAAATACGTCACTGAATACCTTTAACAGTGGTGGTCCGGTGGTCCAAGGGATTCTCGAACGAAAACAAACAAAATTCAGAAACTCGGAACATTATCGGGTTTAGTGTTCGGAAATAATATCGACCAGATGCTTGGTACTCCCAAGTTCTTTATAACTAAGTAATCTAAACTGTGCTTTATTGATACCGGTCTCAGGTCACTTTAATGTCTGTCCAGCAATTTGGTGCATTTCGAGTACTCAACAGCGTTGTCTGAGGTCGGATTAAAACTCCTCTTTCTAGACTGCGTTCGTTTTTGTACTTTGTGTTAGGTGTAAGTATGTGTATGCGCGGAATGTGAGCCGAACAGATACTGTACAACTCGTAGATTCATGTCTGCGCCTTCTTCGAAGCCTCTCCGGTCAGCGAGAACTGTGTGGGTCAGATCTTTAGGGGAATCCCCCAAGGTGGAGTAGATTTGTAATAAGAGAGTAATTACTCATTGGCATCCGCCCAAACGCAGCCATACGGCTACAAAGGAAAGCTAGACCCCTTTCTCAGAAACATTGTAGTTATAGAAAAATTCGTCCTGGTCTGCGGGTTGCACTTGCAGTGTTGCAGTTTGTGGCACGGCTGACGATCCCCATGCGCCTCGGGGTAGGAGACTTCACGTAGGCAGTTCGTTTTGGGAATGGGAATTTCTGCGAAATAGTTTTTTTTCCACCCTTTAACACCAGCTTGCAAGTAACACTTGCGAAGAACACCAGAAATGAATTTATGCCAGTTAAGCGGAATAACGAAGCTCCGTAACATTCTGCACAAACATGATTTTCCGCGGGATGAATTCGTGCTGTACTTTCTCCCTTTGCATTTCACTTGCTGATGAACTGTACGCTCGTCCTCGTAATGGATTTTTTTTTTCGGAACGTGTTCTGTCGACCGTCAGGCGCACACCTTAGTGCAGAGATCCTTTCTTACTGCACAGTTTGTTACAAAAACTCCAGCCGCGCATTTCGTCAATGTGCTTAACGCCTTCACACCACGGCCGCGTTTCGATGGAGGCGAAACGCAAGAGGCGCCCGTGTGCTGTGCGATGTCAGTGCACGTTAAAGATCCCCAGGTGGTCGAAATTATTCCGGAGACCTCCACTACGGCACCTATTTCTCCCTTTCTTCTTTCACTCCCACCTTCCTCCCTTCCCTTACGGCGCGCGGTTCAGGTGTCCGCCGAGATATGTGAGACAGATACTGCGCCATTTCCTTTCCTGAAAAACCAATTTACCACTGCCGAGCAATTTTGAGTGACTGCTTCGCGACTACTTTCAAAAAGTCCAATTCCGAATTCTTCCTGTATATCTGGGAGGCTAACCACGGTGGTTAACTCAAGTCGGGTATTCTGTCTTTCCGTTTTTTGTTGATGTTGATGCTGAAATCAGCGTCAGAGATTTCTAGAAAAATTCTGCACGGATGCAAAACGCAGTGGATACAGTATAAAGAGAAAGGAGCAAAATGAAGTGAGCTGTCGTCCAGCACACTTTCTTTTACAAAAGAGGGTGCGATAGAGGACAGTTACTCCCTTTTTACTCCCGTATACGCGTATTCGTGTTCAGAGTGTAGGGTGTCGTTAGTAATACGGGAAGCCAGCAGAGCGGTGCGTGCAACAGCCTGAGTGCTTGTCTCAGCATTCGCCAATGCTTAGGGAAGTCACGCATGCCTCGTTTTGCAGGGACAGGGAGTAACATTGTCACAACTAAATAATGTTTTGTTGACTGGGAGATTTAAGCCTTAAAGAACCCGGGAACGCTCACTTACTGGATATGATGATAAACGAAACAAGAAAGAAAGGCACTCTAACCGCAGGATCAATTTTCATGAATTATTTTAGCCGAAGTGTTTATGAATCATTTTATATTATACATAAAAAAAGAGAAAAAGTTTACGGGTAGATTAGACGTTTGAGGTGACAATTCTGCGAAAGCAGTTGGATTTACCCCCCCATGACTAGTTTGATGCTTTTACTCATGTGAATGTTTCTACTCTAAGCCGAGGCTTCACACGCGCGACATAGTTAATCTGGAGGAGGCTTTGTTTTGCGTACGTGGAGCATCCCTTATAAAAATGGTCCATAGACAGTCTATAGACTTCTTGTAGCAGGGTCTATTGCCTTCTTGTAGACATTCATTTTTGTCTATTCATAGTCTATAGATTGCCTGTAGCCAAAGGCCAATAAAAGTGTATGGCTATAAATCTTTACCCGCCGCGGTGGCTCAGTGGTAAGGCGCTCGTCTACCGAGCCGGAGTACCGCGGCAGCCGCGTTTCGATGGAGGCGAAACGCAAGAGGCGCCCGTGTGCTGTGCGATGTCAGTGCACGTTAAATATCCCTAGGTGGTCGAAATTATTCCGGAGACCTCCACTACAGCACCTCTTTCTCTCTTTCTTCTTTCATTCCCACCTTCCTTCCTTCCCTTACGGCGCGGTTCAGGTGTCCGCCGAGATATGTGAGACAGCTACTGCGCCATTTCCTTTCCTCAAAAACCAATTTACCAATTTATAAATCTATAGATTGTCTATAGACTGTCTATAGCATTTATGTTGCCTGTAGACTGTTCTCTAGAATTTGTCTATAGAGAGTCTGTAGACTTTATAGACAAAAGTCTATAGACTGCCCGAAAAATTTTTGTAAATGATGATCGTGGTAACCATTGCGTGTTGTCCTTTCGCGCAGTGATCGGAGCCGCCGAGGCGTCGTCGGGTGCCACCATCATGCAGCACCCGCAGCACACGCACGCCGCGGGCCTCGTGGACGGATACGCGGCTGCCGCGCTGCCCATGGACCTGCACGTGCCGCCGCCGCACCACCACCAGGGGTACCACCCCTACTTCCGGTAAGGGCCATCGACGTCACTTCCTCCTTACTTCCTCCCGCCACGCCGCCCCTCGCGTAGACCTGCAAGGGACCGCACTCCGCTTGCTCCGGTACACTGAGACGTCTGCGCACTGTCGCGTAGCCTGTACGTCTGCTAACTAATCATTTCTGTTTAGACAAAGAGTACACCTCAGCGAAAGTTGAAACCGGGATCCCTGTTATCCTGGCTGCTTGTTATTTTTCAAGTTTAGAGCGCAACGCCCATGCACGTGTGCGCGCACACGCACATTGTTTGACAACGAGGGAATGCCTTGCAGGTGCTGCACAGATAGTGCCCGGACAACAACGACAAAGCAGTTTTCACTTTTAAAGAGCTCGTGGCTCGCTCCTTTCAATGTACGCAGGGCCCCGTCGCTGTAAGCTGTACTGAGTATTTTATTGAGCAGATGTCCAGGACTGCTGGGCACATTATATCATATCGAAGTAACAGCGCAAAAAACATAGACAGGACACATAGAATAAGAAGACACCACGAGCGCTGTCTGTCAACAGCATGCGAAGTGTCCCACCACTGCCGGGACTGCTTACGCCTCCGCCTCATCTCCGACTCCCGGCAGTGGTGGGACACTTCGCATGCTGTTGACAGACAGCGCTCGTGGTGTCTACTTATTCTATGTGTCCTGTCTATGTTTTTTGCGCTGTTACTTCGAGATGAATAACCAACAAGCCCAAGCTACTGTTCTGACATTATATCATGCAGCAGTCAGATCCACCGGTTACGTGTATATAGAGACCTGTTGCATTCCACGGTATCATGATAACACTTCCATCTCCGTGCTCTGGACGACACTCGTGGAGTTAGCATCGCTAAACACAAAGGAGTAAAAAGGGAATAAGCTGTCGTCTAGCGTACTCCCTTTTATGAAAGGGAGCGCACCAGAGGTCAGCTTACTCCTTTTGTTGCGAAAGCAACACTACTGGAGCCCAGCTTGGCTCGTCGCGTATGCTCGTGGCGGTGCGGCTACCAAGCCGTTGCCTAGCAACCGTTTCAGCTGCGCTCCAACAGATGGCGCCGCGCCGCTGCCGCCTGTCATCATCATCATCATCATCTGTAGACTCTAGTCGCCTGTCGCCTACACACCCAGAGGGCACCACCCTCGCACAGGCACTTGGTTTAACAGCTCATGACGGCGTCGTGCCGGCCAGGGAGCCGGCACGAGCTAAACCAAACGCTTAGCCACAAGCTAACATCACAAGCGTATTGGCAAAAACGGCACGTACGATCTTGTGCCGTTGCCTAGCAACCCGAGTTACTACCCGAGTAACTCGTGTAAGTTCGGACGAGCGCCGTGCCATCTGCGCGAGAGGTTGCTCGGGAAGAGCAACATGGGTCGCAAAATACCGACGCGTGGCTGGGACTGCAGTGGCGCATCTCTTGACCGTTGCGCCACTGCGCTGGTAATGGTATATGAGGACTCGCCGCCATCTATGAATCTTAAGTAGGAATTACCAATTCAGCATACATGGGCATTAACCCACTGAAGATATCATGCCACACCCCTAAGGCGGAGTTTAAGTGCCCCCTCCAATTGAAGAATGAACACCTGCTTTCGCAGGTCTACTCGGTTCGACTACGTTAAACCCCTCTCGATTTTTTTTTACTCCCTTAGAGGCGTGTTTGTGTTCAGAGTGTATATATACATCGACCCAAGCAGGGAGCTTTTGAGAACACACGCACGGTGACCTAATTAACAGCCTCCGAGACCCCCGTCCTGACGGTGAACCGGTGAACAGAGCCACCTGCCGACGTTGATGCAAGCGAGAGAGCATTGAAGAGGGCATTTTTAAAATAAGCGTTGTTCAGTTCAGTTCAGTTCTGTTTAGTGCAGTCTTATGCGACTTGACTTGTGAGCATTCGAATGATAACCAAGGGCACAGTCGGCAGCAAAACTTTACGGGACGCGCGTGAGCGGGAAAAAGAAAATTAATTCGGCACCTTCAAGCAAACCAGTCGCCTAAAATTCCTGCAGGTATGAGGCTTCTCGCATGCTACATACGCTTGTATCAAAACGAGGTGATCTGTAGCGAAGCGGCGCTGCAGTGAATTTCTTCGTAAGCACGCACATCCCCTAAACTTTCGTTGGCGACTTTATGCAAACCTTCACGTCATCTTGTCTCGTGTTCTTAGTTCACAGCTCGCTCCCTTTCTCACAGTCTAAGTTTCACCGACTAGGAAAGGACTAAGTGTGTCTGTGGCGTCTCTAGTGCTGCATCTTGCAAACGGAATCCTAAACACCTGACCTCAATGAGGACGAAACAATTTTTCCCACGTTACCTCCGTATGAGAGATCAGTGCGGATGGGTGGGAGTCAGCGTGAGAGCGCGTAGGCTGTCGTCGAAAATGCCTCGCAGAAAACAAAAACCGCAGAATCCGGAGTCCCGGAAAATGTGTAAATTAGGGAGAGACACAATTTCTGCTGCGCGCACTGTTGAGACCGTGTGCGCGGCGAATTGTGCCTCGAGCCACACTCATACATGACAGCGTGGAATTTCTCTGCAGGCACTCGTCCTGCGTCCGTTTCGCACTGTTCGCCGTGCCTACGTTCTGCGGAAAGAAATAGTAAAAAAGAGAGAGAGAAGAACAGAAAGAAAGAAAAAGAAGAAAGAGCGAAAGAAAGAAAGAGAGTGAGGAAGAAGGAAAGAAAGAAAGAAAAGAAGGAAGGAAGGAAGGAAGGAAGGAAGGAAGAACGAACGAATAAAACAAGGAAACAAAGAAAGAAGGGAAAAAGTAAAGGAAGAAAGAGAGAAAGAAGGGAACAAAGAAAGAGAGAAAGGAACAAAGAAGGAAAGAGAGAAAGAAAGAAAGAAAGAAAAAAGAAAACGGAAAGAAAGAAAGGAAGGAAGAAATAAAGAGAGAAAGAAAGGAAGGAAGGAAGAACAAACGAAAGAAGGAAAGAAAGAAAGAAGGAAAGAAAGAAGGAAAAAACAAATAAAGAAAGAAACAAAGAAAGAAAGAAAGAAAGAAAGAAAGAAAGAAAGAAAGAAAGAAAGAAAGAAAGAAAGAAAGAAAGAAAGAAAGAAAGAAAGAAAGAAAGAAAGAAAGAAAGAAGGGCGAAGGAAGAGTCCATTGTGTAACGGTTCCCGAGCAACGGACCCGGTCCCACGGCGTTGGCATGCACGTCGATGCAGAGACGAAAAGCACTCGGACAGCGAGAGAACGGGGGACGGGAGAGATTCATCAGGAAAAGTGCGTTTATGGGCTGCTCCGAAAGAATGGCTCGCGGCTACGAATACTGATACAGCGACCGTCTCTGCTGCTGCTGCTCGGGGAGGCATGTCACGCTGTCCACTTGTGTATGAGCAGCTAGACAGGGAGACAGAACCGGCTGTTTTTTTGTCCGTCGCGCGAATATACTGCAGGCGTTCTTGCGTCGAGTGACCAACAGTGCTTTTCTCGGCCGCGATAGCGGGTCCCGTGCAGTGGCGTGGCGCCTCTCCCTGCAAAGCGGGCGTTGCGTAGAAGCTATCCTCGGTCTCTCCCGCGATCGCCGCTCCTGATACGCGAGTCGCGGACTGGGCAATGCGCATACCAATTGTGAGCAGGTGGCAGTGTTAAGGGGCAGCTTTCGTCCTCTTTTTGTGTTTTTTTTTTCCACAGTGATTCACCGGGAACATTCGTAACTGTAAGGCACAGAGCTGCTCAGCACTTATCCGCGACTCCGTGGAGGTAAAAACGCTCTCGCCTGGAAACCGTGCAACCTTGACGACGTGGTCATTTTTACTAAGCGGCCGCGAAAATTGTTGTTGATAGCGCGATGACAGCGACGGCGTATATCAGGGGATTGTAGAATGAGGCTAAGAGCGGTGTATTAGACCCCGTTAATTTAAACCGTTGGCTCATTCAAGGCGACGTTTCGAGAAGACTGTGGCAAACATTTGCCAAGCGCCCAAAGGCACATTGTAGTCTGCTGATGCTTTCGAGAGTCATTAGCGTCGATCAACAGCGAAAGAAATCTTGACACGCTTCTGCTAGAGCCTCCCACAAAGTCCAGGCAGAGTACTAAACTATGCTAAACTTCATTTTGCGTCAAGAAGGAAACGCGTTTTGCACCTGCATAACTTCAAACGCGCAATTGCACCCGAAAGGCATCTCTTGTAATTCGCAGAGTGAAAACGCCGCACAAAGTTTAAGTAAGACATAAACGTGTGCCCCTGTGCGTTGGCTTAGTGCGACTTTCTGCGTGATTGTCTTTATTTTCTGTTGAGAATTTCGGCATTGCGTTCAAAGGCATTTTTTTATTAATTATAAAGCGGTGTCCAGAATGGCATGACTTATAAGTAGCGGTGTAGGAATAGTACTTATTCGAAACCGAACGGAATACGAATAGTGTAGCTTTACTGCCTAATCCAATACGAATAGTGTTGCTAAACACCGAACAAAATATAAACCGAATCATGATAGAACTGAATACGAATCGAATACAGTTTACAATGTTCGCTCTTTGCACGAATGTACAGTACGGTCCATTGTTAAAGGGAACATGCGATCGCGTGACCTCCGCGATTCACGAAGCCCTGCTGCCTAGATGCGGCGGGAACAGGCGGCATGAAGCGCATGCGCGGAAAGACCAGCCGCCATGCTTACTGCGCATGCGTCTTGTGCCGACAACTCCCACAAATTCTCGGCGACAGCGCTCCGCGATACGCAGAGGCCACGCGATCGCATGTTCCCTTTAGCAATGGACCGTACTGTACGTTCAAAACTGGAGCTAGAGCTGTAGCTATCAAACGACCCAAATATACTACACTATAAACAAGAAAGCAGTAAAAAAGAAGTGAGCTCTTCTCTAGCCCACTACCTTTCTAGGGCAGGGTATTCTGTCTAAGCCCTAGGGTAGATTTTCATCACTAAAATTACGGAATACCTAAGGTTGGCAACAGAAGCTAATTTCCTCTTCAAAAAGTGCGATGTTCTGGCAGCTATGATGATTTTAACACAGTTTTCAATTTTCATTATTTGCCAATCTCAGGACCTTCGGTACAGCGTTTAAAATCCTTCTTCCATTGCTCACTGCATGAAGTAACTATTATTTGCAGTGGGAATATATTTTCATTGCCAAAAGTAAGCGTTCTGTAAATTTAGTGATCGAAATCTACTCAGGAACTTGGACATCGTAACATGCCCCTAGGAGGGAGTGCGTTAGCGAAGAGCTTACTATATTTTTACTTCTACACAAGCTTATTCGTTGTCAGAGTGTAGGAGGCACGCAACACGAAGTCTGTCAATACAACTGTATGGCCGTCATGTTACACTGATGAGGAGAATGAATAAGCAGCGCCACATATTATCAGCGGATGAAAACAGCGAGAACTATACTTATGAGCGGTATGGCTTCCGAGATCAGGCAATAAAGCGAGGTTTGCTGAGCCTGCTTGACCCTTGACGCGTAGCCCGAGCGTGAAGACTAAGCACAAGTACTATGAACGCCACAACTCGAATGGATCACGTCGCAGCTCCGAACCCTCCATCGGACCGGCCCCTGTTTTTGAGAGATAGTGAGAGGGACTAAAGAATAAAGGAGAGCTGTTTTAGAGACAGCCCTGAAAGAAAACCACGGCATGCCTCGCTCGAGCTTCTTGCCATTTGTTCGAAAATTAAGTATCCGAGAACGTGAGAACATATTCGACTCGTTTCAAATAATTTTGTACATACATGCGTCATTCGATTAGTTCAAAGAATCGAATAAGAGGATACTCGATTCGCTGTTCGGAAATTTTGAATATTTGCGCGCCCTTGTACTTCAATCAATCTTTATTTCAGTTTGTACATGCAAACTGGGGATGACGAGAAAAAAGCAGTGAATGATACACCGCTTGACGGGCCTCACCATCCTTACAAGTCATCAGTTGGCACGAGGCAAAAAGAAAAAGAAAATACTGTTAAAAAGTGGATACAAGTGCGCTTATGAAGAACAAGGTTTACGGAAACAGATATCTAACAATTGGCAGCAATAATTATAGTAAAAGACAGTGAGGTTATTACACAGAGTGCCATAGTACACCCAGACACTTCTCATCACTGTAGCACAGATGGCTGAATAAAGCTTTTGCGGATGGCAGACAAAGACAAAATATTCACTTTGTCACTGAACGAGGTATTGAGGAACTTTGGCACAATATACCTTAACATACAGAATCCATAGTTGGTTCTACATTTTGATAGTGCAAACCTACATTGCAATCTGATGTCGTACGATGAGTGGCGATATGTCATTGGCACAATCAATACTTGGAACTGGTTTTCCTAATATTGCAGTTAATTGCACAACTAATCGTTCCCTGGAGAAATTCCTTAGGATGTTCAGTACACTTTTATTTAGGTTGTTGTCTGAACTGGTTTTCGGGAGAGGACGATGCACAATTGCTGCGTTAATTGACTTCAACGTCAAGGAAAGTCTCACACACTCGTGAGTCTGGGCACGACGCCAAATCTCCCCGTTTCAATTCTCGCCCTCCGGGTCAGAGAATCGACAACGGTGGCAGACTTTACTCCGTTTTTACGTTCATATACCGGGCGTTTCGGCGAACACTTTCAAAAATTTTCAAAAGCAGGCTTTTTGGGGTAAAAATATGGCTTTTGCGGCACAGTATTACCAGTACTGGTGAACACCAGAAAACCGGTGAATCTTCTTAGGTAGTAAGCTAGTTAACTCATTTTTAATAATTAACTTTTTAACTCGTAGAGTTAGGCGCCTAGCTGTAATTAGAGATTTGTAGCCGGTCTTTAGTAATAGCCATATATGTTTTTAGAATTTCGAAAACACAATTACCCTCGCCGCTGTGGCTCGACAAAATTTGGTTGCATCGTGCGAAAATATACATGCGCTTTTTTAAGCATGCAGGAAAAGCTACCCCTCCTGTGCACGTAACTAGTCGAAAAAGCCAAATTTTGTCGAGCCACAGCGCCAAGGGTAATCGCGTTATTTGAAATTCTAAAAACCGATACGGCTATTGCTACCGACCGGCTACAGATCTCTAATTGCAACCAGGTGCCTAACTCTAATAGTTAAAAATTTAGTTATTAGAAATTAGCTAACTAGTTTACTAGGTAAGCTGATTCACCGGTTTTCTGGTGCCCTGCAGGCCTGGCAATACCATGCCGCAAAAGCCATAATTTTACCCCAAAAAGCCTATATTTGAAAATTTTTGAAAGTGTTCGCTGAAACACCCGGTATAATCGTATTCAAGCGTAGGGTGCAGGTGCACGCAGGATTTATAGGGTACGGCGTACTACGACGACACCGTCTGCGACGCCGTTCTTGCCACACGGGAGCCCCCAGCGGCAGCTATCACCCTAATGTGGCGCCGCGTGGTGGCCGCCGAAGGTGTCACGCTTGGCCTGGCCCGAGAGCATGAATGGCTTTGTGGGTGTCCGCCATAAACCGTGCGCCCCCCACGACGACCTTCTGCAGCGCGTCGCCCGAGGGCGCGTCGTTAATGCCGAAGCCCGGCCGCTACGAATGACAAATCGCGTCAGGTGAGCGGCCAAGCGGAACGCTGCGGCACCCGCCGCGCGGCGACTGACGAGCGGAAAAAAAGGAAAAAAAAAATAAAGAGAGGAGGAATGGAGAACGATTCTGCGCGAAAAAAAGAAAGGTGTCATGGCGTTGCAGCAGACTGTAATGATGGAACGAGGGTGTCGGTGGGGCGTTATCAATCAGATTAGGGTTTGATTAGATTAGGTCAGTATCGGCGTGCTGACCAGATGCGGGCAATGGAGAGGAGATGGGAACGATGGAGAGAGCGAAAGCGACATCGGCTGTGAGCAGCGCAGAAAGGTAGCGACCTCTGGAGGATTTTCTCTGTGTTAAGCGCCATCGTATATAGCGTCAGTATAGCGTGTTGCATAGCGGAATGCGTTCACCTTCTGGCCTCGACCTCGTTCACTTTTAGAGGTGCCAAACCTCCACCTGTACGCGCCTTCAGGTACCAGCGTGTTACGTGGTTTATACATCTTAAAACATCGCTTAGTTTCCACGCAGTACTGGTTAAGTTTCGAAACTCGTATTGTTTGACAAGGGTACTTGCTTGGTTCGGCCGCGCCTGATGCAAATCCGGAATCGTCTCTATCCTGTAGACGACGCAGGGTACCGCTCTACGCTTCGTCGAGCCACTGGATTAACTTAACTGGATTAGCTTAACCGGATTAACTTAATTGGATTAACTTAACTGGATTAACTTACCTGGATTAAGTAGCCTTTCGCTCCCTCGATGTCGGCGCATATGATTCCGAGCCTTGCATAATACGCATCCTAACCAGGCAAGCAGCGTTGTCATACTTACTATGAGGCAAAAGTTACTGTAATATGCAGCCAGCGATTGAGGCGGGATGATTTTTAAAAGTTGCGACGATAAAGATGTACAGTCCTTGGAAAAAGTAACCAGGCTGCATGGCTCGTTTCTCGTTCGCTAGTAGAGCCCTTACGGCTCCCCTAAAGACCAAAAAGTTCTTTGAAAGTTAGGACAGGGGTTCTCCTTACCATACAGAGATTTAGAGTCCGAGGGCTGGCATAATAGCTTTAATATACAACTGAGAAGCAAACATTGCAACCTGGTTACTTTTGGCAAACACTGTACATCGCCGTACATGCGTGACAAGAGCTGCACTGCCACTCCAGTTGTGCGGGCACTGTGTAGATCCGGCAGTTCGCTGCAGGGATGCGCCGTCTAGCGGAGGCGCGCGCGTGCGTAGTTGTGCTCATAAGCGGGCCCGTGGTGTCGTCGTTGAGGCCGCGTATTATCAGCGTCCGCCATCTCTCAATGTGGGTCGCGTGCACGTCTCTCATCGGGCCTATCTCCCTATCTCCCTTTTACCACGCTCAAACGAAAACTGCTGAGTGCTTAAGAGTTGCCCATTTGTGCCAACCACTTGAGGGTTAACGTGAGAAGTGGTGACGAGTAATTGTTTCTGCTCTATTTCTCTATGAGTCCGTTTTTTTTTCTTCTACTGAGCTTAGAATTGTATAGATTTTGAGGCATGCATTTACACTTTAAGTAGCGGCGTGGATGCATTTTTGTTGTCCGCGTTCTTTTGCAAGCCGCGTTTGTCCACATTCTTTTGTACGTGCCTTTGTGCGCACCGGTCCAATTGAATCTAAATTACCCAGAATCATTGATTAAATGGAATTTAACAAAGAAACAGTTACAATTGATATTGATAGTTCTAGCACACATTCACTGCATACTTCTGTCGTATGTCACGACAGACAACGACCAAGCGCGCGTGTGTAGACGGTTCTGCGCGGGGAGTCGTGTATAGAAAAGCCCTTGTAATAAGGGAGCAATTACTCATTGGTAATTAATTGACTGGCACTGACGGTATACGGTAAACGCTGTGCTAAAACTCTCGATTACATGACATCATCCAAGCATTAGCACAGACAACGCCTTTAATGGCACACAAGGTTTCTTCTAGCTCTGCACACAGTGCACTGAAACACTTTTTCACGCGTTTTCTTAATCATCGGATATCATCCACAGCGCGTTTGTGAAATCGCGCCATTCGTTTTGGAATCGAGGTGTCCAGTCTTGCAGGCTGTTTTTGGTTTCATATCCCATCGCACTCGTGGTTTCTGGAGAGGCGGAATTGCTCCGGCGTATGACGATGGCGTCTATATATACACCACGGTGTTCTCCACAGATGGCCACCGTGGTCGAATTATAAAGAGGGTGGAGGTTGCATGTAGATGCGAGACGCGTAGACGCCTGCGTGCACTGACATCACTGTGTACTGCGTTACAGAATCAGGTGCGGCCAAGATTACACATGGCCAGCAGACTTCCACCAAGGCGTTCCTTCAAGGTACGATTCCTTTCGGACTGCGAAACCCACTGTATGCCAGCTGCATTACTTTCGCGCACCACGATTCCTGTATGGCTCACTGATTCTGTGTTCGCGACGCGAAGCAAATGCGGTTAGTCTTCATTCCCCAGCCATTCATTTCGCTGCGCGCCTCTGGACTTTTGTTAGTAAAAAGTGCCTGCTGGAGTAAATAATGATCAGTAATCGTATACGCTCACGTAGCTGACGTAGTTATTACGCCTGGTGAGTAGTGCGGTAGCTGCCGTTATATTGTCTGTGGGATGCACTTGACGTCCTCGGGAAATTTGTTTGCAGCATACGTGAAGCGAGATATGCGTTTCACACACTTCTGCGCACACTTGGAGAAAGAACACTTCTTCTCACTGGAAGTTGCGGCTGCTGCTGCTTTTAATGCGAGAGCACTAAAAGCCTTGTCGGGGAGAAAATGCGTCTTCGGTGGTAGTATTCGCCCATTGGCTGGAGGGAAATGACGTCGCCAGACCGGACAATTCTCATTGGCTGGACAGAAGTGACGTCAGCAGAGCGGATCATTCACATTGGGTGGAGAAAGGGACGTCTATAGACCGGATGTGACTTGACTTCCGGTGAACGCATCACCAGCTTTTTATGTTTTAGCGTTGCCAACACATGAGGTGCCCCTGAGATTGTTTTAGTCCGACTTCTGTTCTCTGAGAGGTACCTACACTCCTTTTCCGTTTTTTTACTCTTTTCGTCCCTTTTCGACGACAAGTCATCGCGTATGCTTTCTTTACAACTTCTCCTTCTCTCTGAAAGGTGTCTGTTGGTTTGCGTATTTGGATGTTTTTCTTGCTCCGTCGTTTCCAATGAAAAAACGTAATCTTATTGAAATTCTCTGACTCGATACAACAGTGTACCCTGCTCCCGGCCGATCAGGTGTGAGAATGCCCTTTGCGCACTTGTGAGGCGTAAGTAGGCAATCTTTTTGCACAGTCTTATTTATCGCATAACTGCAGTGAAAGGCACAACGAGAAATCTTGGAAGCATTTTGCATTCATGCGAGTTGTGATTGCTCTCTGAGAGCGCTGCATGCTTCTGCGGCACTCACCCCCCCCCCCCCCCCCCCCCCCCCCCGAAAAAAAAAGAAAGAAAGGAGGAGGGTATACTATATGGAAGAAATTTATAGACGTGCGCTCCTGCGGTAACCATTATTATGAGTTCCGCTATAGGCGCCCTCTCGTCTGATTCTTCCATGGTAAACAATTTTCCTTGTTGCTGCTGTGCTTCCAACAACAAATTCGCTTTAAAGTCAATGTGTGCCTTGTTCATATTGATACAGCTCAGAAGTGGACGAAGAAGAAGTGCTCCGCCATCTCGCTTGTGACGAGGGAGAAGAAGTGCTTCAGACGAAGCACTTCTTCTTCCTCGTCACAAGCGAGATGGCGGAGCACTTCTTCTTCTGAGCTGTATCAATATCATAATCGGCTCGTCTATTATTTATACAGCTAGAAAATACCTTCGGTTCTACTACGCCTAATCATCCATGTGCATTCACGAAATGTCAAACCTCTTACGTCTTGAGCGCCTTACTTTGTATTCTGTGGCTTTGTTTCCCTTTGTACTCTTCTCGAAGGAAAGATACGCAAAAGAGCAAGGACACGGGGAAAGAGACAAAGCGAGACGCAGCTGAGCTGCTCTTCTATACCTGGTGTTTATTACCCAAGGAACTCTGTTCTGAATACAGCGCACGACCCTGTAGCCGGGCACGTGAGGTCGCATCGCGCGTCATCTTGCAGAGACAGCGCCTCTTGACCAGTCAGAGTAGTACGAGGAACGGGGGCACTTGCTTTTTATTTATTTATTTGTTTCACTGGTTTATAGTACCTTCAAGTTAAAAGGGTAGTGTACAGGGCGGGGGGGGGGGGGGGGGGGGGGGGAGAGGTATGGAGTACGCACTTCAATCGGTCTCAAACGTACAGGGTTGTCCACATTTAGGGTGAACACGCGAGCGCGGAACGCAGAGTGCCACTGCGTCCGTCGCAGCCGCGGATGAAAATGATGTGGCAGACGATGTGAAGCGCCACCTACAGGCCCGTCTGCGCATGCACCACTTCGATGCGCAGCCGTGTCGCTCGCACCGCCGCCCTGAGAAGCGCGGCCACGCGCTCGCGTGTTCACCCTTAGTGCGGACGGCCCTGTACTGTCTGCTTGAGGGACACTTTGCAGGTTTCTGTTGCGATGACAGTGTAACGCAGATTCTGATGTGAACTAGAAAATGTTCGTCCTTCTGGGTTCCGGAGTGAAGCCTGAAGCATGAAATAGTTTATGGTTAAAAAAAAAAAACGGTGGTAGCACCGTGTTAAAAGTTTTGTCAGTGTAGCCTACATTCGTCGCTCTACATTCATGGATTTTTTTTGCGCGCTGTGCCGATCGTTATGCGTCACCCTCAGGCTCCACTGAGACTTTGCTGCAGTCATTGCATTTTATCAACTGCTCACTGCTTACTTTAGCAACCGGAACGCTACAAAAAGCCAAATTGCACATGTACACACACATGTATAAACCACACATGCGCACACAACATCGCTTGCTTGACTTCCACAGAATTAACGCCGCGCACCTATCGTATGCGTAAGCTGTCGGCAGAGCGTCGTCTGCTCAGTGCTGGCGAGCTGCGTGGACCATCGAGGAGCATATATCGTTAGCGTCCGCCTTTAGGCAGGTGCTTACATCACATTCATTTCACAGTGACTATACTGCGCGGCAAGTGCAAGTAGCGCACGTTCTCTGGTCGCGGTAATGAGCGCCCCATAATTTTTTTCTTATCTTTCAAGCGCGACACCACAGCAGCCAGAACAGGGAGGGCACAGCGAGGCGGTGCGCTATAGAAGGGTTGCGGGTGTTACCCATGAACGCCATCTCGTACGGGCGTGTCGTCGTATAGTTGCGCAGCATACAACCCTTTCCTTTCCTCGCTCGACGGCGGTTCGTCGCTGCGAACCGCCTTGCGTCGTCGCTACACGCTTCGCCATTCGAGCAGAGCGTCGGGCGTGTCCGCCTGGTACGCCACCGATAAGCGGATCGCTCGCCGGCGCAGCGCGCGCGGCGCTGGCCACGCCGTCGGCGACGCCGCTACTGCTGCTGCTGCTCCCGTAGCAGAGGCCCCAACGCTCTTAGCGGTAGCAACATTCGGCTGCGCTGTGAACGGTAGCAACATCAGCGCTTGTTCCTGTGTTTTCTTGGTCTTGTCCCCGTTTGTTCGCGCTGTTTTTTTGCATGCTGTGAGGAAGCTGCAGAGTATTCACGGGAAACTCAAAGTGAGTACGCAAGGTGGCGCCAGCCACCGCCCCAATTCAAAGGGGACGACAGAAGTATCCATCCCTCCACGGGCTTAAATATCCCTCCATGGGCTTAAATGATGCGAAAAAGCCGAAGCACAAATGTATTCCACAGCTTACTGACAGCGATATCCGTCTGGAGTTCGTGTGACAAGCGCGATCAGCAGATGCTACATGCGAACGAAGCAGATGCTGTGAACGAAGCAGATGCTGCAAGTGAAGCAGATGCTGCGAATGAAGCAGATGGTAAAGGAGTGCGAGTAGCTGTTAGCGGCGCGACTGACAGTCATGGTTCATAATTATTAAACAACTAATCCTGTTACTGTACACGTTCAAGAATAATTAAGGTATTTTGTATATTACTAATAAATTACGCAAGTCTTGGGAAAACAAACTTTGTTTTCACTGATTTCATTGCAACTTCCATCTCACACCCTGTTTAAACTAGATGCGCAGAAAGGCAACTGTCTACGGAAGGGGGCGAATTGGGGAAGCGAAAGCTTCGAATTAAAAGAAAGTCATAACCTCGACTAAGATGCACGCATTCGCGATGTCGCTTTACTTTACGTTATACTTCCTACTTGCGAGAAAGCTGTCAACTAGACGCGAAGCTTCCACAGAAGTACAAAACATGGCGGCATATGGCAGAAGGTACACTGGGGACAACTGCTTTTTTTTTATTACAGTCGAACCTCGTTATAACGAAACGGTTGTTTCGTTATAACGAAATGGTGAACCATATACGCCTTCCATAGTTCATGCCGGAGCAGATGTCGGTAAACGCAATCCACAAACGGGCAGGTTTCCGTCCTATTTTTGGCTTGCGGCCTCTGTGACAACGCGCAAGCTGCGTGTAAAAGGTTACACAGTGCAAACTAGAGTCTAACCTCGCTATAACCAAAATTATTTATTACGAAATAATGGATATAACGAAAGAATATAACGAAGCTCTTCGATATATCGAAGCTTCGATGTTAGCTCTTGACGTCTCTCACATGCGGCTCCTGGGTGCCTTAGCGTCTGAAATTTAGCCATAGGGGATGCGTTCACTTTGTGACGTAGCAATCGAGACTGCTGTGATAACACTTGGATGAGCGGCACACGTGACCATTAAGCGCTGGAGCGAATCGAGCGACTTATAAAGGGTTTACGTGAAACCGGCTTGCGGCCGATACGTTCGCGAGCTGTCAGTGGGGACTATTGGAAAGCGCTTTTCTGGGAAACCGTCGTCTTCTCTCCCGGGAAGGCTATCGTCGTTTTCTTCGCGATTTCAAAAGGCCTGTTCGAATCGCCGTTGAGGACAAAGCTAACATCGCATTTAGTTACGCTCATCTTCTGTTTACACTATACTCCGTTTCATACATAGCAGGCAACTCTGCGGAGGTTGCTGAATTAGTGCGTCCGTGAAACCATATTACTCCGCCACGTAGCATTCGTTCTTCTCGAAACTCCGGTCATTGTTTGGACGAATACAAAGAGCGGTATAAAACGACGTAGTAGCATTGAAAATTACGGTCGAAGCTGTGAGGCGCTCAGTGTTCGGGCTCTCTTGCCATAATTTTCACGGAGTGTGAACTACTTTTTGGGCGCGGATTTAGTAGAAGCGATTCGCCCTACCAACCGCGTATAATACCGCCACGTGTACTTTTTGCTTCTCGAAATCTCGACGAGTCGCAGGACTAAAATGTGGCAAGAGGTAAAACAAAGTCCAGGAGGTGCCGGTCACTGCACTTAAGATTTGTCGCTACGAAATATGTTTGTGTTCGCTTTGGTTGTATGGCGACCTACTTTTTGCGTGCGGACTTAGCCTGCGCGAACAGGCGTGCTAGCTTTGGCAACGTTGCCTGCTATGCATGAAACGGAGTATAGCGTACTCTCCGCCATCTGCCAAGCTTTTTTCAGCGTTTCTGTTCAATCGTCAGCCTTTCTTACGTTTGCGAGAAGGTAAAATATGGCAAGACTCCGAGACTCCTATATTGTCTCGTGGCGGGGACGACAGGAGCGGCAAAAGGCGGAAGTATACTTTTGCTTTAAACGGGCAGCCCTATGGCCAGAGTAAATAGAAGCAGATCGGCGCGTCCCTATAACATAGCCCGTACCGGCACAGTGTACAGCGCGCCGACGCTGCGTTTGCGCATGCGCAGCTACAGTCGAATGAAGCACAAGAACGAAGCAGAGAATGCCCCTCAAAGGATCCCCTCCAGCCAATAGCGTCGACCGATTCTCCCCTCTCCTCCATGACCGATCCCATCGAAGTCACAGGGGTGTGCAGCTAAAAGGGGAACAGCCACGGATTAATCAGATTAACCGCGCTGTCATGAAAATCAGTCGACGCCATTGGCTACAGGGTCTTCTTTGAAGGGGCAGTGCAGTTTCGTTCTTGAGTTGTTTCCGACTACAGTTCGTCGCGACGTGGCAAGTGTACTCGCAGACGGCTGACTGTGCAGCTGGTTAAAGGAAGTTTGCATGGATGGATGGATGGATAGGAGCGCCCCCTTCGAAACGGGGGTGGTGGCAGCTGACCGGCAAGTGGCGCCATCTGGCGGCGTCACGGCGATGTACGCATGCATACTGACGACGCGTGGTGGTAAGCGGTAGGGAGGAAGGGGAGGGGGCTTCGCGCAGTGCTAGTAAATTGCTCTACTGACACGTGCACCTCGAAATCGCAGGGATCGGAGCGGCCGAGACTGTCAGCAGCGCTCCAGAACTGTCTAGAAAACCGGTGTGCATATTCGCGAACATCACTGAACATCGCACAGTCCACGATGCTTCGCGAACATCCTGTAGTCGTGTCCAGCAGGCATACGGAGGTTACCGAGAGGCGAGGGAATATAAATGTGCCGGAAAAAAGTATAGCGAGATTCTTTGGGAATATTTTTCTTCTTAAATTTATTTCTCTTCCGTAACTCCGGACGCAGTTTACACAAAAGGTATCTCTTGACGATACGTAAAATATCTGTACTTCTGAAGCGCTGTTTCATCATAAGCAGGACAAACAAAAAGTAGCGCCCGCACTAGCTGTCTCAGAAAATCTTGCTCGGGCACTTTCGTGAAGCTTATGTATGTCTGAAGTATATTGTAAAGCTCAGGCAGGCTAACAAATAGTTTGAATTCAAGGCTATCAAGGCCCACTGAGATGTGATTTGCTGTAGCGCGTGGTTGATGTAAAGAGCAGTTGTCCGAGTCGGCCTGCGGCACGATGCTCTAAAGCAGTGCAGAAAAAGTTAGTGTAGATGTGGATAAGACTTAAATTCTTTCTTTTGATTTCTTTTTCTCCTCGAAGCTCACGCGCTGTAGTTTGCACGCATATTTCCTCGTATACTTGTTTTTATTTCTTTGATACGAGTTGGGGGGCTGAGTGTATGACGCATATTAATCGACCACGCCAGAAAATCATCTTTATGTCGCTCTCCAAATTAAATACTGCCAAGCAGGCTTACCACGTAGCGAGACCACGGTATGTCCTGCATGGTAAGCCCGGGTTAGCTCCTCACGTTAATCGCTCTAAGGCTATGTCTGTTAAAAACAAAGTAAAGAAAGCATTACATTACGCCAAAAAGTAAAGAAGGTGCAGTCGAGGCATTTCATTTTTCCTGACGCTGCTTTAATTAGTTATTTTGTTCATTTTATAGTTAATTAACTAGATAACATCACATAGCTTCCCTGCCAGAACTTTTGTATCGTCTGTGGTTTCGTTGTTTCGCTAGTTGCGCGACAAGTTTATTGGGAGCGCGAATGTATTGTGTCTGTGGAATAAAAACAGAGTCAATAAGCGCACCTCGTAATTTGCGGCTCGTCGAGAACGCCCACCTCATTGCTTAAGAAACAATCCTTCCTACACCACCTGGCACGATTTCAGCCTGCTGTTATATAAACCACGGAACAGTGTACACAGCGAGGAGAGCTCGACGTCTGCGCAACACACACGCGCGCGAATTAATAAACATCCTCTCCCAGCCCGCTTTTCCTCGAAGGCACCAGTCGAGGTTGGCACGCACAGCAGCATCTGGCCAAATTTCGGGTACGAACATTCCACGCCCGCGCACCGCGCAACTGTTTTTGTCTCGAGCAGCGTCCGGCGTCTCGGTTTCAACCGCACGTCGCTGGCCCGGTGTTTCTTTTTTCTTTTCTTTCTTATTTTCTCTCTCTCTTTCTGCTAAGTGCTGCATTCGTACTCTTTATTAACGGGCGGAGAGAGCCACGCAGCGTTTCACTCTAGTGCATACTTCCGGCAGAAGTCCGGCAACCCATATGCGCGATGAGTATTCTTCCTCTATTTGAATAGACGGTTTCTTTCTTGGGGCTCTCTGTAACAAATATCTCTCTCTTTCTTTCTTCTTCTCCCGCTCTCTTTCCCGGCAAAAGTAGCGAGAAAAATAAGGTGCTGACTCGGACGTATACCTCTTCCCCGGTTCTTTTCTTTCGCGCCGAATAAATGGGAGAACCGCGCGCGGGGCAGAAGCTTCAGGGAATGCCGGGAGCTGTCAGGGGACGCTTTATGAGGCCAGGGTCCTTTCTGCTGGCTGCTGGTGGGGCCATGCTGAATCTGCATTCGCGCGCGCGCGTGCTTAGGCTTCAGGCCGACGATGCATGCACGCGCTGAATAACGCGCAGAATGCTGGAGGAGGATGGAAGGGAAAGGGAGGCAGACACCGTTGGCCAGAGGGTGTGCGCATCGAATAAACAAGTCGCGCCGTCAGGTCCGGGTGCGACGGTCCCGGGGCCTTCTTCCTCGAGACTCGTGGTCGACGGACTCGCGCATCTAGGCCGTTCACTTCGCCGCTGCCTCGCGGTATAAACACTGTCTCGCCGCGAGAGTAGACGGGCTTCAAGTGTTGCTCTCGAGTTACGCGGCCGACGACGTTAGGTCGGCGGTCTGTATAGTCAGCGGTCCGGATGGCCTGCACAGAAGGCTGCTTTGGAATGAAAGCTAGCAGTGGAGGGAGAGAAGGCGAGAGGGGTGGGGGAGGGGGAGGCGTGCATTATACGCAGAAGCTTTTTGCTTTTCCAGCTGGTTCTCCACCGTCTCTTTCCTTGTACGCCGTGTGGAGTAGTTGATGCGGTGACCGTAGTGTGCATCTCGTATAATGTTGCCACACGTTTGGCACGCTTGAGAGCGGTTACCGACGAGCAGCTCGCACAGACCGGTGGTTGAGACGCGCACGTCGGAAAGGGAAGGAAATGATGCTGGGTTGGGGGGGAGAGACAGAGAGGGAGAGAGAGTTTGAAAGTGTTTTCCAGCCCAGCGAAAGCGAGCATCCGTTGTTTTGTCAGTTTGATGCTCGGGAAGCTGGAAGAGGTATGGAAGCGTGATAAAGAGCCGTGCGAGATGATGATGGAGAGGTCTGTACACGCGACCTGGGCAGCTGCAGTCACGGCGACTTGGTCTCTCTCTCTCTCTCTTGCGCTCGCTGCGCTGCTGGTCGCGTACACGATGCGTATGTGTATCAAAGTTACGTGACTGTCAGCTTAATGAGCGCTCGTTGAGTGCGCTCCTCCTAAGCGCAGCGTGAGTGGTGTGTACGCCATGATAGCGAACGAGATTTCGTCGCCTTCGCTCCGTGTCGCGCAGTGCTGCTGCTGCCCGCTTGGTGGCGCCTCAGATTCATTTATGAAAGCGTTGAGTTACCTTCGACGCGATGAAATGTCTCCTCGCTTGCATGTACGACAAACAGTTTGATCGGCCTTACTTGGAGCGAAGGATCGTATCTTTCGTGAATGCGTTTTCGCATAATGGTGGGCAGGGACTTGGATGTGCCGCCACGTATTGAAAAAAAAAAAAATTCAGAGCAGGCCAAGAACGATGAAAAGGAAAGAGGCGTCATGACGCTGGGGCATAAAAAAAAACGATTAGCTTTAACCGCAACGGCCGCCTTCAACTGATCCCGATCTTCCCGCCTAGTGTCAGGTATTAAACCTGGCTTTCCTTTACACAAGCCCAGGAAATCTGGAAAAACGCTTCAAGCTTGCAATGGTGTCGCCACAAGCCGTCATATGTGTGGTCATGTGTTTGTTTGAACCTCGTTATAACGAAGCTAAAGGGGCACGGCGATTACTTCGTTATCACCGTAGCTTCGTTATAGCCCTTGCTGACTGAGCTTTGAAGGGGAAACGTCATTTCTTCGTAATATCCATTATTTCGTTATAAACCGTTTCGGTATAACGAGGTTAGACTGCAGTAGTTTGTGTGAGTTTAGGACGCATTTTGTAGGTCAGAATTTCAGGCGAGGGGGAAGAGTCGGACATGCTAATTTTTATGTTCTAGCACAAGCTCTCGGGACTGTCTAGTTTTCTCAAAATTGCAAGTTCGAAATATCTCCACTGAGGGACTCAGTGTTCGGTTTGATATTTACTGCAGTAGATGGCGTTAGTTAGTGAATGTCCAGGGAATCTGGACATGAAGTACGTGACAGTGTTATTAAGACAACAAACGTTCAGAACACAGTGCTCACAGAAAGAAAACTCCGGGCAGAAAGATAACAAGGCAGATGAATTGAAAGAGCGATAGTTAGATAAACGCTTTCGGGTGTCAAGGGTTGATTAAGGCTGGCTATAGGCAAAGAGCCAAGCAGAAAGAGTTCATGAAAAGCTTCGTACTGGAGTAAACCAGCTTTTTGCGGGACTCACTCCCTTGGGCTTCCAGTTTGGAAACGCATTTCTTTTATATAACTTTCAGTGCGTTAAGTTTGTACAGTGCGAACGAGGGCGGACGGTGTAGGAGACAGCGACGGGACACAGCGCTAAGCTCCGGTTTCTTACCGCATGCTCAATTAACGTGCCAAATCTGAATGCAGAACCATCAAGCCCCGTCTCTCGTTCTGCTGGCGTTTAAAACCGAGCATCCTGATTGGCTGAAACTGATTTTGACGACTTGAAGTTTTGCGCCATTCATAACACCAAAGAGCTGAGCTTTCTGAGCTCTATACAGCTCAGAAAGCGTATACAAGGTGCGGCCGATGAATGACGCGCCTCGGCTCAGAGGGGGTGCCTGCATTCTAAACACGAATGCGCCTATATGAGACTAAAAAGGGAGTGAGTTGTCCTCTAGCGCACTCTCTTTTAAAGGGAGTGCGCATTTTAAAGTGCACTAGAAGACAGCTTACTCCCTTTTTACCATAGAGTTTCTTACTATTACCTAGAGGGAAAGCTGGCAGCCCGTCTATGGGAGTTTGCATGGCGACCCCTCGAGACCACTTCAGCCACCATGGGCGCTCAAAGCATCACGGGGCGGTGAGCTACTTGTTGCGGAACTGCAACTTTTGGCCAAAAATAATAGAAAAATAAAGCTGTTTGATAACTACAAACGTCCTAATATTCAATATTTTGTCTAATGATTGCAACAAACGAGCAGAAAAGCATTTAAGTGCAAAGTTTGCCCAAAATAAGAGACGACTCGCTCTCCTATTGGCCAAGTAGTCAACACTATAAAAACTAATATTTCGTAATTAACAGGTGCACTTTTAAAAGCAAATATATTTTCAAAAAATATGTTGTTGCTTAAATACTATAAGAGGTTTTTGAATGGCATTTCGGAAAAGTGAAACCTTTTATTGGCGTCGTGTGTCGTCGCGGTTTCACTACTATGGGTTTTGCCCACTGCGTTCGCGCGAAGGTCGTCTGCGCACACACGAACAGCGTTTTCGGAATGAAACGTCTTAGTAGTGCCACTCCATGTTCCCAGAAAATTACGACTGTTCCGCAACAAGTAGCTCACCGCCCCATGATGCTTTGGGCGTCCATGGTGTCTGAAGGGCAGCGCCGCCAGCTTTCCCTCTAGGTAATAGTAGGAAACTCTATGCTTTTTACCTCTTTCTTTATAGAGTGTAGGTCCGCTAGTCTGTAGAGCGTAGACGGATATCGGAGAAGTCGGGTGCCTCTTACTCCCTTTTTACTCTTTTCTATGTAGAGTGTAGGATCGCTAGTCTGTAGAGCGTAGACGGATATCGAAGAAGCCGGGTTCCTCTTACTCCCTTTTTACTCTTTTCTATGTAGAGTGTAGGATCGCTAGTCTGTAGAGCGTAGACGGATATCGGAGAAGCCGGGTGCCTCTTACTCCCTTTTTACTGTTCTCTATGTAGAGTGTAGGATCGCTAGTCTGTAGAGCGTAGACGGATATCGAAGAAGCCGGGTTCCTCTTACTCCCTTTTTACTCTTTTCTATATAGAGTGTAGGTCCGCTAGTCTGTAGAGCGTAGACAGATATCGGAGAAGCCGTGTTCCTCTTACTCCCTTTTTACTCCTTTCTATATAGAGTGTAGGTCCGCTAGTCTGTAGAGCGTAGACAGATATCGGAGAAGCCGTGTTCCTCTTACTCCCTTTTTACTCCTTTCTATATAGAGTGTAGGTCCGCTAGTCTGTAGAGCGTAGACAGATATCGGAGAAGCCGTGTTCCTCTTACTCCCTTTTTACTCCTTTCTATATAGAGTGTAGGTCCGCTAGTCTATAGAGCGTAGACGGATATCGCAGAAGCCGGGTGCCTCTTACTCCCTTTTTACTCCTTTCTATATAGAGTGTAGGTCCGCTAGTCTGTAGAGCGTAGACAGATATCGGAGAAGCCGTGTTCCTCTTACTCCCTTTTTACTCCTTTCTATATAGAGTGTAGGTCCGCGAGTCTGTAGAGCGTAGACAGATATCGGAGAAGCCGGGTTCCTCTTACTCCCTTTTTACTCTTTTCTATGTAGAGTGTAGGTCCGCTAGTCTGTAGAGCGTAGACAGATATCGGAGAAGCCGTGTTCCTCTTACTCCCTTTTTACTCCTTTCTATATAGAGTGTAGGTCCGCTAGTCTGTAGAGCGTAGACAGATATCGGAGAAGCCGTGTTCCTCTTACTCCCTTTTTACTCCTTTCTATATAGAGTGTAGGTCCGCTAGTCTGTAGAGCGTAGACAGATATCGGAGAAGCCGGGTTCCTCTTACTCCCTTTTTACTCTTTTCTATGTAGAGTGTAGGATCGCTAGTCTGTAGAGCGTAGACGGATATCGGAGAAGCCGGGTGCCTCTTACTCCCTTTTTACTGTTTTCTATGTAGAGTGTAGGATCGCTAGTCTGTAGAGCGTAGACGGATATCGAAGAAGCCGGGTTCCTCTTACTCCCTTTTTACTCCTTTCTATATAGAGTGTAGGTCCGCTAGTCTGTAGAGCGTAGACAGATATCGGAGAAGCCGTGTTCCTCTTACTCCCTTTTTACTCCTTTCTATATAGAGTGTAGGTCCGCTAGTCTGTAGAGCGTAGACAGATATCGGAGAAGCCGGGTTCCTCTTACTCCCTTTTTACTCTTTTCTATGTAGAGTGTAGGATCGCTAGTCTGTAGAGCGTAGACGGATATCGGAGAAGCCGGGTGCCTCTTACTCCCTTTTTACTGTTTTCTATGTAGAGTGTAGGATCGCTAGTCTGTAGAGCGTAGACGGATATCGAAGAAGCCGGGTTCCTCTTACTCCCTTTTTACTCTTTTCTATATAGAGTGTAGGTCCGCTAGTCTGTAGAGCGTAGACAGATATCGGAGAAGCCGTGTTCCTCTTACTCCCTTTTTACTCCTTTCTATATAGAGTGTAGGTCCGCTAGTCTGTAGAGCGTAGACAGATATCGGAGAAGCCGTGTTCCTCTTACTCCCTTTTTACTCCTTTCTATATAGAGTGTAGGTCCGCTAGTCTATAGAGCGTAGACGGATATCGAAGAAGCCGTGTTCCTCTTACTCCCTTTTTACTCCTTTCTATATAGAGTGTAGGTCCGCTAGTCTGTAGAGCGTAGACAGATATCGGAGAAGCCGTGTTCCTCTTACTCCCTTTTTACTCCTTTCTATATAGAGTGTAGGTCCGCTAGTCTATAGAGCGTAGACGGATATCGCAGAAGCCGGGTGCCTCTTACTCCCTTTTTACTTCTTTCTATTCGGAGTGTAGGTCCGCTAGTCTATAGGGTGTTAGTGTGGTATCGGAGATGCCGGGTGCCTGCTTCGCGCACTGTTCGGCATCCATCTACTCTAGTGCGTCTCCGTTGTGCTAAAACTCTCTAGTGACCGCAAAAAACGTGCGTATTTTTAGCCAGTAAAAACTCTTTTGATGTAGATGGCGCGTTTGTCAGCGACGACAACGATCATAATGATGGGGACGATGGGGATAGTGGCAGTCAGTGAGTTGGGCACCTTGCTCTGTAGTCAAACACTGTATTATCTCAAGAGCAAACGTACGTAATAGCCCTGGCTGCGTGAATGCACCAGCGGATCTGACTCCTATAGTCATGCTCGGGGCCTCGCTCTTTCATATTGCGTCGCTGAAGCGAACAGCGCACTCGGCGCGCGAAATAGCTATAGCTAGCTGCGATACGGTGAGCATCTCTTCACGGTGTCTGGTCGCCGCTCCCAGATATAATACACTGCACGCGTCACAGGCCAGTACTGAACCGGCGAGGCGTGAACGAAGAGGCAACCCTTTCCCCCCCATCCCTCTGCTCTTCTATTGCTGTAAGCCGGCCTCTTTTCTCTCGAAGGGTGAGCCAGAGTGGGTGCCTGTAGCAAAAAAAAGAGAAAGAAAATGTATATTGAGAAAGCAAAAAACTTCTAACAGGTCTTTTTAATTCCACATTACATTTAGATACATAACATGGCGGAGTTTTCATACGTCGCTTTATTACAAAACTGCTCAGTGTGCTTAAGAAGCGCGACAGGCCAGTGGAACTAAGGATAGAAGAACACACAGCGCTGATTCTCGGTGGTGCAATCTTTCTAAACTGGGACGCATGGTAACCTGACCTTAAAAAGAGTGGTTAGGTTTTGACGTAGTTAAACCGAGTAGACGCGTCAAAGCATTTGTTCTACCTTCGCCTCTTTCTGACCTGTGCATGCAAGTGTGTTTCTTCATCTTCACACAATCTCTCCACTCGGCGGCAGCTGGCCGAACGCCCTCCTCCCACTGGCTACAGCTGGCGCGACGCTCTTCCGAACTTACCCGAGCTTCCTCCCATTGGCTGCAGCTTGTGCGAGGCTCTTCCGAACTAACCCGAGCTCACCCGAGCTCACCCGAGCTCACCCGAGCTCACCTGAGTTACTCCGAGGTTTCACACAAGATTCTTGGTTGGATTTGATCCTGTTAAGTAGGACTTTCGCACTAAAGAAATAACAAACGGTAGAAATTCAACGGGCTGTTTGTAGGGCTAGTTAGTTGCTCTTATTGACAAAAACGTAAGCCAACAAAACGACGGATCGTGAAAGAGACAGGCCACAGTGGTAACCTGCAATTGAATGTTATTGACGACCGAAGCATATATATGTATATATACATATGTACTGAAGCGAGTTCAACAAAACTTAGAGAGGAAGAGCTCAACGCATGCGCGTGCGATTTCTAGGAGCGCCATTTCCCTATCCGAGAGATTTGCCGATGGTGTACTGACGCGCTCGCCATCCTTTTTGCGAACGATACGTGCTTCTATTACCTCGCGCCTATAGCGGTCCTTGCTCCTGGCTTGAACTGTGCACTTGTTGAACAATGGATTGCACGTTTTGCACGGACACTTGTGGCAATGCTTCGACAGGTGACCGTTTCTTGATTGTGCCACGTTACTCTTGCGTTCTACTAGACTTTCATTTAGGCATCTGCTAGTCTGCCCTATGTATGTCCGACCACAAGTCAATGAAATACGCTATACCGCCCCTTCTGTGCACTCGACAAATTTATTCAGATGTTTCTTTTTATATGCCGTAGAGTGGCTGAAAAACATGTTCGTCATATCCTACACAATTTCTCTTGTATTGGGCAGACAAAACCAACCTCACGTTTACTCTCTTGACAACCCCCTTGAGTCTGTGTAAAACTCCGTGCACGCACGGGATTACTATAGTCTTTGTTCTTTCGGTGGACTACTCGGAATGGCCTCTTCCTACACTTCTTCAATGAACCTCCCACCACTGAAACTAGTACATTCTTGGAATAACCAACGGAAAGGAAGGCGACTGGCTTGCTCGTATTGACGAAAACTTTAGCGTGCACAAAAAGACGAGGACGTGAGAGTCGCAGGACTCAGCGCTAACTCGGAATTGAATTTTATTGACGACGCGGAGACATAAATATACTGAACCGATCCCCGTCACGACCCCGCCTTTTTTTTTTATTATTGACATGGACATAAATGGAGACGTTGGAGCCTGATAGCTGTGCCGGCTACTCATTTTCGCATAAGGGAAGAAAACCAACTGGAACTGCTGACAGAAGAGTCAACAAAACACCATCTAACACCCACACAATTCACAATACAGATAATGCAATCCACACGTGTGAAAGAATGAGCAACAACAATAACGGTAAGGACATAATATATCATTGCAGGAAGACAAATAATTGATTGGCAGGAAAGTTGTGATCGTCTGACATGCAAGCATACACGTAGAGAGTACGAGCCTAGGAAAATAAGGATCATCCATAGACCTAATACCTTTTAAAGACTGAAATGTCTTATATCGACTCATAAAAATGGCCTACAGACTGTCTATAGACTTCTTATTGTCTCTGTTGCCTTCCTATAGATATTTCCATTTGTCTATTCATAGTCTATTGACTGTCTGTAGAAAAAGTCTACTAAAAGTGTATGGCCATAAATCCCTAGATTTTCTATCTATAGTATTTGTATGGCCTATAGAATAGCCTATAGAACGTTTTAGATTTTTAGATAAAAAGTCTATGGGCATGCTGTAGACTGCCTAAAGAAAATTTTGTACGGGGAGGGTGGTCAAGTCCTTCTTCAGCCAAGTCCTAAAATTGTCATGCTCTGGGTAATCCAACAACTGACGAGGTAGTACATCCACATCCTCGTGACCACATGCACATCGTGTGTAGCCTTCACGCCTGTTCTCCGCGCACTTCCTCGTACCTCGGCGGTAAAGAAAATAGTCTTTCTTTCTTTCTTTCTTTCTTTCTTTCTTTCTTTCTTTCTTTCTTTCTTTCTTTCTTTCTTTCTTTCTTTCTTTCTTTCTCTCTTTCTTTCTTTCTTTCTTTCTTTCTTTCTTTCTTCATTTCTTTCTTTCTTTCTCACTTTCTTTTTTTCTCTCTCTCTTTCTCTCTTTCTTTCTTTCTATCTTTCTTTCTTCCTTTCTTTCTTTCCTTCTTCCTTTCCTTCTTTCTTTCTTTCTTTCTTTCTTTCTTTCTAACCTTCTTTCTTATTTTATCTCTTTCTTCCTTTCTTCCCTTCTTTCTTTCTTTCTTTCTTTCTTGCTTTCTTACTTTCTTTCTTTCTTTCTTTCTTTTTAATTTGAGACAATTTACTACACATTGGCTCAGGATCGAGGCAATAGCAAAAGGCCCGGATGTGGCCTGACTAGGCAATGCCTCCCTGACAGCACAGGCAGCACAAGTGTACAGCCTTTGTTAAAAGTTTGGAGCCCAGGGGGTTTGCTTCTGAAGCGCACTGTCTGGTTCGTAATGCATCACTAGCGCTCCAAATTTGCTGAAGGTAAGAAGATTTCTGGTCCTGCCTCCTCCAATGGGTAGGACTACCACGAATGTTACAGGAGTACCACTGCGAGGCTTAGAAGCAAACCCCCTGGGCTCTAAACTTTTGACAAAGACTGTACATATGAATATACATCATACGCAGACCCAAGTATAACACATCAATACAGAATACAGAAAAATACACATCGCCTTAGGTTACACTCTAGTCTCTCTGTAGAGAGGAAAGGAAAATAACTTATTTGAACTGTAATAATACAAAAACAATTTCTTACGTATTGCATTAACTTCTCTTCAAGTGTTTAGTATAGGCTGCAGTTCCCAGTCGTTTCCATCAAGACAAACAACCAGCCCGACTCAGCCCTCTTCAGGGAAATATGGACTGATTAGAAGCTTGAAGCATACTCAAAGATGATGAGCCATAATTTTTTTTTTTCATTCACATGTCGGCAATGGTTGTCGCTCTTTCTTTGTTACTGGAACGACCAGTTTAATTGGTCATTTTTTCACCAACCACCATCTCTCCACAGTTCGTATTCAAATCCACAGCCTTCGCGTCTCGAGCCACGTATACACCCGAGTCTGGTTAGCGGTTATTGCTCGCTGTTTTTGGTCACGCGACAGCGCGCAGGAAGCGAAAAAAAAAGAAGAGAGAGGGGGGGGGGGGGGGGGGGGGGCGCAAAGCTCGGACAATGGTTTATCGTCTTACGCTCGCCATTCAAGCCTAACACACTGTATGGGCGGGCCACCAATACGCCCTTGAGGCCACGCTCTCGATTTATAAGGTCATTAGTCTTCGTTTGGTGTGCAGATTAGCTTTGTTAATTCTTTCGTACTAGTAGTCTTCCCTCAGCAAAGGCTGCGCGGGCAAGGGCTGGGCTCTGTGCGGATACTGGGCCGAACCCCAAGCACTCGGCCACCAGGGGCCGCCTCTACGCGGGTGGGCGGCAGCCACAGGAAGCCGAGGTGGAGCGACCACCGCGACGTGCGGCTTTTCTACAAAGAGGACCCAGTGTACGCCTTTGTACGCGCGAGTTCCGTGCAGCACAGCTGGAACCTAGCAGTGCACTACGTGCGGAGAACATGGGCCCGATCCTTCGTGTACGTTCGTATACGTTGTACGCGATATCTTTGCCCGCGCTATCGCGCCGTGAAGTTTTGTTTAATCACGGGTAATTTCTTCGTTCCTTGTATCGTACCTTTGTCGTACTCATACCGCTGTCATGAGCGCTGCGCACCAAAATATATCTAGTTACAAGTGTCATGGAAAGCTTTTGCCTGAAAGACAGCGTTAGTTAATCGCCTCTACTCCCCCGCCTTGCGTCCTGCCTGAACAGTTTGATCTGTATTGATTGACCTGCTTTGACCCCTATATATGGCAGACTTTCAGGCTAACTTCAGTGAGGCTCATCAAGGCGTGTAGAGGTGAAGATGGCTTCACAGTCACGTGTGCACCACGTTGGGGTCCCAAGGTATAGCTGCGAATTATGTGTAGCCACATCTATCGTTTTCAGGTCTTAACGAAAAGCAAAATAGTAAATGACGCAGATTAGGGCACACCAGTTCAGCATTCGCTATACGGCGGCGCTCTGTGAGGCGGCCTTCTTGAAATCGTTCACACGCTCGGGCGTGTATAGAAGGGCAAGCGAGCGAAGATTCGCGCAGCCCTGCACGCAACTTCTCGAAGCTCGATGCCATACCCGGAGACATACATCAAGAAGGGCCACGCGTCGGCAGCGCGCTTTAGCGAACCACTCCAGCCCACACAGGCTACGATATACCGCAGTCTATTGTATATACCGGCGCGCGCATAGTCGCGCGCGCCTCCTTACATACTACACATGCAACGTTGCCGCCGATGCTGCTGCCGGCTTTATCAAACGAGCCACGCTCGTCAGGTTATCGGGTCGCCGCTCAGACCTTGGCGCCAAGCGCAATATGAAGACCTCTCCTCGGCCTGCCAAACGCGCTGGCGATAAAAACACACGCACGCATACGCGAGACACTACGAAAGAACCCCGGCGTCTCTATTGTTTTCCGCCCACGTATAGAGCATTATGGGCGTCCTTTCCCTTTCTCTATCGGGGCCTTGGATCTCCGATGCTGCCTCCGTCGCAGTGGCTGCTTCGGGTCTGTGTGTGCGTTGAGGGTTCGATCAGGGGACGATGTGGCGGGCGCGGTCGAAAGGGAAGGGCTGGGTGGACGACCGAGTCGCGCGCCGCTGCGGTTCGCGCGAGCCGCGGCAATTAGGCGCGGCGCATGGCTCGCTCAATTAGGGCTGCGCGCCTTAATTGCCCTTCGCGCTGGCGGAGGCCAGTGCCTGTGGCGGCGGACGTGGTTGCCCGCTCAGGGAACCGGTGGCGCGCACGCGCGGCGGTAGGCTCTGTAGCCAAGGGCGTGGGGTAGCTGAAGTGCAGGGAACGGAAGTGGATGGGGTTGCTCCCGACTGGCGTGACTGTTGTTCACAGCGGTGCTTTGAGTACGCCACCAGTTCGCTGGGCGCCAGTTTGCAGCTCGCGAATGTTTTACGCGTAGTGTTATTTTATCATACAGCTCGTCCGAGGCTATTATAGAAGTTGGTTTATTAGGGACAGTGAGAAAAGAAAAAAGTTGTTGAGGGAATAAAACGGCGTCAGTGCAACAACACGATGTCAACAAACCCAACTCGAAATTTCAACAAGAAAAAAGGCAGCGTTAGAAAGAGCTGTTTCGGAAAAGAACAAAGCAGAAACATAAAAATAAAAGGGCAATGAACAATACACAATACAGCGGCTAGCCCTGATTACGGGCTATCGCAAAGATGCTGTCTCGTCGTGAGGTAACTAGGTTCGGTCGTGCAGAACGTTTAGTTAGACTGGTAGCTACTGGTTTCCTAATCCTAGATTCATGATTACTAGCTGATTGAAAGACGCATGGAAGACGCATTGATAAAAACATTAATTCGCCTAATTAAAGAAATTCTCACTGCCTAATGCTGCTTATTGTGTTAACTCCTTAACCTGCGATTTAATTGCTCGGTCGTTTAGTGGAACATTCAATGTCGAGACATTAGCATTCTGTCAGTACTTCCTAATAGTCGATACTAAGTAGTAACCACACCAGGTGTAGCTTTAGAACATGTGCGGCTTTGATACCTGTTCACTCGATCACCTCCTCCCTTGCGACAACTTCAGCATCTTGAATATATCGTACCGGTACCGTTTAAGATAAATAACATGTCTCCCTTGCCCCCTCCCACAACACTTTTTTCTGTATTTAGGTCGTTCAAAATATACAGTCGTGTCCCTTTGATGTCTCGCCGATATGTTTCTACTAATCAACCATATGGACAAATGAAGCCTGAATAACGAGAATGGGAAAACACTCGTCGGTAGCTTCGCCGCTACGCTTCTAAGCAGTGCTACACAGCCGCACGATCGCAAATTGGTGGGTGAGGAACTGATGACGCAACGTATGCATGTACTCAACTCAATTTTCGCGTATCTCATTCGACTTTTCTATTTTATTGATTGGGCAAAATGAGTCGAACTACTGTCTTTTTCTTGCGTGTCAGAGGAACAGGATTATCTGATGCCCTCAACTTTTTTCTTATTCCTTTTTTTAACTGCCTAGTAACTTTTCGGTCCTTCATTCTGTCACTTTATTATCGTTTCGTCATCGAACCGTGCGGTATCTTTCGGCGTTTTCTTTGCCGCGTGTTGCGTATTAACGTTTATTTAACTAAATGTTGACATCCTTAAGCTGCCTCGGCTCATTTCACCGCTTCGCTACGACGAAATACTCGAAAGGAAATAGAGATGTGACACCCGTATTAAATGTTTACGAGGCTCCGTGAAATTCGTGCTCACTTTGAGCACGTTTCATTTCATGTGCAGGAGCAATGGAAATACGCCCGTGTGGTGTGCGAATTGGACGCACGTGAAAGAAGTCAAGTTGGTCGAAGCTATTCGGGAGTCATCCACTATGACGCCTCTCATAGACCACTTGCATCTCCTGGACGTTAAACTCCCGCATAGAATAGCACAGAGCATAGCTTAACGTGGTGTCAGTTTTATTTGTACTGAATTATTTACAGTTCTCACTGCTTGAGCTCGTCATTTTTGTTTATCTGCGTAATGCAGAAAAGAATACGAAAGCCCTCATGCCGTAACGGGCTCATAAACGGCTGGTTCTTGTCCTCGACGGGAAGGTGTGGGATTCGTTAACAAATTCTTGCGTAATTCCAAAGATATACTCCTACCAGGTTTAGGCTCGCACGCACTGCTCAAGGTAAGCCTGACAATTTTCCGTGACGCTCGGATGTTCTTTCTTTCTTTCTTTCTTTCTTTCTTTCTTTCTTTCTTTCTTTCTTTCTTTCTTTCTTTCTTTCTTTCTTTCTTTCTTTCTTTCTTTCTTTCTTTCCTTCTTTCTTTCTTTCTTTCTTCCTTTCTTTCCTTCTTTCTTTCTTCCTTTCTTTCTTTCTTTCTTTCTTTCTTTTTCTTTCTTTCTTTCTTTGTCTTCCTTTCTTTCTTTCTCTGTTTCTTTCTTTCTTTCCTTCTCTGTTTCTTCCTTTCTTTCCGTCTTCGTTCTTTCTTTCTTTCCCTCTCTCTTTCTTTTTTTCTTTCCTTCTTCCTTTCTTTGTTTCTTTCATTTATTTTTTCCTTTATATTATTTTATTCCTTGTTTGTTTCCTTTCTTCTTCTAATTTTCTTTCTTTATTTGTTTCGTGTCTTCTTCTCCTTTTCTTTCTTCTCTCCCCTTCTTCAGTCTCCCTTTCTTCTTTCTTTGTTTCTTTCTTTCGTTCATTTATTTCTTCTTTATCGTATTACATGTCCTTGAGACGCCACTTTCGCCGAGAATAGCAACTTTTGTGGTCCAGTTTACATTAAACAGAATGCGTTGCTTGCAAGGTCTAGCGTTATACCACATAGCTATGCCATCAGCTATACCAAAATAGCTAAACCACATACTTCGGTTGATTTGCTGTGAAGCGGTTCGGACACAATATACGTGTCAGCGGGGCTCTTTCATGAGATCGCTTCGAGTATGCAAGAGCCTGGCCTGTTCGGGCAAGAAGTCCCCGCGGTGCCTGTCATACTGCCGCCCGTCGGCTTAACGGCCATTGTTATCGCTAGTGTATCCGCCTTATTAAGCGTCTCATTTTTCATCACCGCATCCTGGCGTGTAGATCGCTATCGAACTTGCGCGCTGAGCGGCTTCGACCGTTTCGTTACATTCCAGTGTAGACGGCGTTTTCCTGGAAAACGCAACCCGGCGACACACACTCAGCTCGTTTTCCACGAATTATTACTGCGTTGCACACAACCGAATCCCACTCGGCGTCGCAACAAAAGCACGGTCTTGACTGGCGGCGTGCACACCGGTACCTCTCTCCTGACCGGAAAGGACGCGGGGGTGAAACGTTCTCGAAAGCCTTATCTGTGTTTTTCTTGTTTTTTGTATTCATGAACTGAACATAGAGCCCCTCCTTCACCATGATGTATCCGTGTCTGTGGCTTTACCGCTACTAAGCGCAAGGTCTTGGGTTCGACATCCTGCCGCATTCCAGAGAAGGTTGGATGTGGAAACACCCGTGTGCGGGGCGTTGTTTGCGAAGCGCGTTGATGAGATTCAGAGGTTGTCGGAGCAGATTCGAAGTCGTCCACTACTTAGTGGGAGAAAAGACAGCCACACGCTTTTGATTTCTGAAGAAGTTATGCCCCTTATGTCCTATCTAAAGGGACTACACAAGCAATTTTCACTTAAATTAACATCACCATGAAAATACGTAACATTCCCCAGTGCTTTCCTTCGTTTTGACTACTACTGCCTTCTTTCGCATATATATCCCAACCAGCCCTTCCTTCATCTCCCTACTCTTTAAGAAACAATAGAAAATGTAAGTTACCCAGACAATTTATCTAGCAATGTCGGTATCATTTTTCTTGGAGGGATATTGTGGTCGTCGTTTTCATGACTATATAATCAAGGATCAGACCACTTCGATGAGCCAGAATCACACCCGTGTTTCATAAAGACACTGCATATCAGTGTAAGATGTGCAAGCAGTTCGTTTTTCCTACAGTTTGGAGTTGAAAGCAAATTCATGCTATTGCATGGCCTGCTGTGCGAGGATTGATTCCTGTAAAGCCCGTATCGTTCCCCAGGCGCGTACGCGTATATGGCTGGATGTTGTAGGAAGCTATATATGCATTCACTTCTTTCTTTTTTTCTCTCTCTATCGAAGAGAGCATACAACGCTTCTTTCTCGGTGTCTTCTTTCATTCTTTCCTTTACTCAGCGCTATCCGGGGTGCATTACAGCGACCGACCCGCATTGGCTGTTCGTATCATACGGAGTGCATCAACTCGGTTTTTCGGAGTAACGAAGTTTCCTTTGCGGGCGACGGCGCCATTTGCATAAACTCGGCGGAAGGGGGGGGGGGGGGTTAGATCCAGCCGCCGCACCGTGTTCGCATCAACCGCCGCGGCAACGTCGACCGGCAGATACAGTGGGAGCGCAGCTCGGCGATAATGCTGTTTCAATTTCTCCGTCCTCTCCCCCAGCATCGTCGGCTGCGTGTGTGTTTCCGTTTTTTAGCTGAGCTATTATTGGCTCAAAGTGGTCGGCGCGTCCCTTCGATCCCACATCCCCCTTTTTCTTTTTTCTTTTTCTATCGTTCTTTTCCACTGCTTCTGGGTTATACCTTTTTTTTTTCTTTCGTTCTTTCCGACTGCGGCTCCGCTTTTGGGTTATAGTCGGCGGCATCCTCCGAGATGAAAGGAACGTGTCACTGATATGCCTCTCGTTTTTGTCACTGTGGCTGCTGTACTTCTTTCCTTACATCTCTTCTCCTGCGTTTCCTGCGCGTTGAGTATAGCCTCCGAGACTCCCGCCCTATGAGGCCGAGTTTTACTCACTTTGTGCCAGTGTAACCTCCGGACGGATCCGTGGTTTCCATTTGGATTTTTGTTTTGTTCCGATAATTTTTGAAGCTCCGCTTCTACGTCACTCCCCGGAGGAGCACTATTTGCAAATGACACGAAAGTGCATTTGCGGTGTGGAAATGGGTAGGTCCTTGTGGTGGAGAGATGGTGGCTTATTACGCTAACAAACCCGCCCAGCTGGGCCGGCTTGGCTGGATAGCTCTGTCAGCCGCGTGCAATTTAATTTGAAACAACGGTGGAACCGCGATGTTGAAGAGAAGGAGCACTTGAGAGGCATGGTGTTGTATCCCTAATAGCTGGAAGCGGGTTATTTCCTCCTGAAAAGGGGGACTCACAACGAGTCCTACCAACGGATAACGTGCCAAGGAGATCTTGGCACGTCCTGTAACGTAACGTAACAAAGAGCAGTTGCAGTTGCAAAATTTATTTCCGGCTTTTAACAGTATTCAAGCGGAAAGAGCGCAACTCTGTCTAGATGACGCGGCGAAATATGTGTGACCATGCCGGTCAACACTGGGAAAAGAGTACATATATACTAAGTGTTTCGGGTTCCTTTTGAGGTACACAGGTGGTTTCTACGGATGTGTAAGCCTAATGCCTGTGTTGGCGCATATCAGAAAACAGGCGAATCTTGTAAACGTAGTGAGCTGGCTAACTAATTTCTGAAAGTTAACTTTTCAGCTATTACATTTAGGTGCCTTGCTCAAAATAGTGATTTATAGCAGGGCATTAGTAGTAGCTACATCTCTCTTTAGAATTTCGGAACCACGATTATCGTCGGTGCTGTGATTCAACAAATTTCGGCCACGATGCGTCAAAAGACGAGTGCAAAATGACACCATCCAGTTTTAAGGCGAAAGCCTTTAATGGCTCATACTGTCGTCCGTTAACAAAGCGTGTCACACGCGCTTAACTCTGGAACTAAAATAGGTACCAGAAAACCAATGGTTGCTTCAGATGGAGGATTAAAAAATGAACCTAGAAGCCAAGTTGGATGACTGTAGGTTACTTAGTTAATTAATTACAGGCAAAAATGTCAACGTCGGATCTGTGTCAGATTAGATGTAAAAATGTGTAATTAAGCGTAATTAACACTTAGGATCCCCGAAATATGTATAATTTTGGTATCGATATAGCCACGGGAGCGGTGTGACGTCATATCCACAGGAAGTCGTCACGGCATAGTCTCCTCGGCTTTCGCCTCTCAACACTTTAGTTACCAAAGTGTCCTCGCGGTGTTTTTTCTTTCTTTTTTTTTTTTTGAAGGGACCCAGAGCTGTTTTACCGGCTTTCGTTTTTGTATTTTGCATGCGTGCCATTTTTCGTTCATCTTTTTCTAACATCAGTCGACATCTTGTGCGCATCCCCCGGCCCTAACACTCCAAACACGAATACACCTATATGGGAGTAAAAAGGGTCTAGGCTGTTCCCTCACGAATCCTTTTTAATGAAAGCGAGTGCGCTAGAGGAGTTTACTCCCTTTTTACTGCTATATAAGCTAATTCGTGTTTAGAGTAACATTAAATGCTGTGCGTGTTTTTATATGGCCCCGTAGAGTGTTCTATGAGCAACACCTTGAATCCATCATGTCTTCCGGACGTTCTTCAAAGAGTTCCGCGGGCGCTGTCGCACAGGCACTTCACGGGAAGGCGTGTACAAATAGCGGGAACAAGGATACAAGCATCCGAAGCAGCGTCATGCAAATATGTATGCAAAACGATGGAAAACCCGGGTCTCCTCTAGGCCCATTCAGCGGAGGCCAGAGGGCAATCACCGTCTGCTCTGCCAAAAAAGCGGAGCGGTCACGCCTGTCGCATTCGCGCCTCCTTTGGGAACTTGCGTGCAGCCCTGGAAAAACTCGCTGGGTGGGAACTTGGGGTGTCAGTAGAACGCTGGAGATTGTATACGGGGGCTTGCCGTCGTTGAGCGCTTTCAAAACAGAAACCGTCGGTGGTTGTGAGTTCGCGAGCGATGATTTGAGGTTGGAGATATTCGAAGACATACTTTAAATGTTCTTTCTACGATGTTATAGTTCGGATAGAACTTAAAAATGCACTGAAGAGGAATCTGAACTCGTCATTTTGCCGCGGGAACTCTATCTACACGTTCCCAGCATTCTTAGCAACATCGACTTATTGCCCTGTGTGGCCAATTTCCCTAATTAAATCGAATTAACGTCCGGCTCCCGCCTTTATTTTTTGAATTCTCCCCCGTACGGTGGGTGGAGTCGACCAACGCGTGGAGTGCCTTTCAGCCAGCTCAGTGGAGGCTTTGCTTTCGCTTTATTTTCTTTTTTAGGTTTCCGTGAATAGATAGTTTCATTCGCAGATAATACAGCCGCAAAATAAGCCCGCAGAAATAAAAATACGCGCGGACTATTTGCTTCTACGGACTACTACGTATTACTCCGCCGATGGCAGAGCGGCAAGCCGCCACGGGACTGGGTGAAAGGCACTCCACGCGTTGGTCGACTCCGCCCACCGTACGGGGAGAATTCAAATAAAAAAAGGCGGGAGCCGGACGTTAATTCGATTTAATTGGGGAAATCGGCCACACAGGGCAATAAATCGAAGTGTATAAGAATGCTAGGAACGTGTGGATCGAGTTCCCGCGGCAAAAAGAGATGTTCAGAATCCTCTTCAGTGCACCTTTAAGAATGAAGCAGCAGACGCCCATCAAACGAGGCGCTCATGCCAATGGCGTCTACCGATTTTATGACGTCACGGCTAATCCGTTTAAGCTGTGGTTAATCATCCCCTTTCACCTAGCTGCCACCCGTAGCGATTTCACGCATAGCCGACCGGAAAGGATTGTGCCAGTCTTTCTCGTTCGTGTTCCGACCGCGCTGTTGTTGTCAAGCTGTTGGTTGAAGCGCCTCTTTTGAGGAGCATTTTCCGCCTCGTTCTTGAGTTCCATCCGTCAATAGGTTGTTTTAACCGCATGAATTGATCATAACGGTGTTCTGATTTTTATGATATTCTTGTTACAAGCATACCCAATTGGGTGGTCAGTAACTTTGGTAGTCATCAACTTATTTTAAGCATTTATTATGTACTGTGTTGTGTATATATTACGCTTTGTTCCCTGGATTGTTGCTCTTGTGAGCGCCACAAATCGAAAGGAGCGAGCCGACAAGTCTCTCTTGATAAAAACGGTCGGCTCCCGCGTCTCTCATAGCCTTAGTCGCTTTGGGACGTTAAACCCCATAAACCAACCAACCTAAACCAGCCTCCTGACCAGTCGGCATAAGCAGCAAGTGCTTCCGGAAAGTCACGCGTGACAGTCTAACCGAAACACGACGCCACTTGTGCTTTTGGCGGTATACGAATGGTGTCGAACTGTTGATATGTTAAGGTCATGTTGAAACGCGGGGCCTAACAAAAACACGAGTTACATTTACACTGCGCCTTTACAATCTGGCGTACCTGGAACGATGAAAGTCGTGTTTTAAAATATTAGCTGGCTTGTTAGACTTCTTAAATCTGCGGTTACTCGCCGCCGTTCGCGCCGTTCAACCGTATTTATTTCTGAAAGCAAACGTGTAATAATATTCCTCCAGAAACGATAGTAAAGGCTGACCTATAACTGGAGAGCTTGTGCCTATCATCCCATGCATTATGCTCATCATCATCGTCATCAACAGCAGCAACAACAACTTTCGAGTTGGGCCCTTTGCAGTATGCAATGGGCCTTTTCAACCTCTTGCGCCAACCGTTTAGTTCCTGCCCACGCTAATTTCTAGATCTCATCCCCCTGCGTCCTCGACTATGTTTCCATCCCCTCTGTCACTTCGTAAGACAGGCGGTTATGTCTTCCTCCCATTGCACGTCCACCGAGTTCATTTCGTCATCATTATCATCATCAGCCTGACTACGCCCACTGCAGGGCAAAGGCCTCTCCCATGCCTCTCCAATTAACCCTGTCATTTGCCAGCTGCGGCCACCGTATCCCCGCTGACTTCTTAATCTCGTCCGCCCACCTAACTTTCTGCCGCCCCCTGCTACGCTTGCCTTCTCTTGGAATCCACTCCGTTACCCTTAAGGACCAGCGGTTATCTTGCCTTCGCATTACATGCCCTGCCCAAGCCCATCCCTTCCTCTTGATCTCGACTAGGATGTTGTCATTAACTCGCGTTTGTTCCCTCACCCGCTCCACCCACTTCCGATCTCTTAACGTTACACCTACCATTTTTCTTTCCATAGCTCGCTGCGTTGTCCTTAACATAAGCTTAACCCTTTTCATCGAATAACTGAATCGAATTCATTTATTCATCTTAATTAATAAGAAGAGACGTCATGAAGTAGCCTTTTTTGATCTCTAATTCATGTTGTTGCTTTTTTTTTCGCCTTATACAACGCCAGGCGTACCAATTTCCTACCCATGTCTTGTGCGCTGTCATTCGGGTTTCAAGCTTCTTCGCGAGCTTCCAACTTTAAAGCTTGCTCATGAGCACAGCGCAAACCAGAAGCCAAAATGCCAGGTGGAAAAGAGAACATTGCTGCTAATCGCAACTCGCTTCACCGGAGTCGAAACTATTACCGGTTGCTATCTGCATCAAGTATGTCGCACTGTTGGCCACCTTCGAAGCGCAGGTTGTCAGCGACCGTTGCAGCTGCAAATATTTCCCGACTTGGCTGCGTGCTGTGGGGAAAAGGGGGGGGGGGGGGGGGGGGGGGGGGGCTGTCTTGTTTCCGTTGGCACGGGGCCTCGTTGGCCCACGCCTTGTCTGCATGTCCCCGGGCTTATATGCGGCTCTGAGAATTGTCGATATTGTTCACTGGGAGAGCTCCTACGTCGTGTCGTCTTTTTACGACTCTCCCGACCTTGGAACCCCAGGTACACACTCAGAATGAATTTAGGCTGCATAAGCGATACGCCGAAGAACACAGAAACAGAATGGAAAGGGGGGCAGGCACCCAACTCTCAGCGAGTTTTAGCATGAAACGTCTATTTTCCCCGTAGCGGTGGTTTCAGAGGAAGGAATCCGCGTACCAACGCAGTTTTGAGTGTCGGTGGAATGGGTGTCAGAGGAATGGAATGGATTTGGTTTTAGTTTGGTTTTACGGGATTGGGCGTCCCAAGGCAACTCAAGCTATGAGGGGCGTCGTAGGAACGGCATCATGGTAATTTCAACCGCTTGGGGTTCTTTAACATGTATTGACACAGCACAGTAGACGGGATTCTAGCATTTCGCCTCCATCGAAATGCAACCGCCGCAGCTGGGATCGAACCCGCGTCTTTCGGGTCAGCAGCTGAGCACCATAACCACTGAGCCGCCGAGGCGGCCTATCGCGGCCCATTCGGGCGCACGGAGAAGGCTGTCATGTTGTGTTATCTTTTTTTTTTTAATCTCGCGAGATTTCATTTTTGTCGAATAAAAAGGGCTGCGCCGCGTCATATCATGGCGCTCGACAACTTTCCTATTCACAAATTGCGGTGAAAGCCATATGCGGAAACTGAATCAATTAATGCTTCATGTATGGCAATTAACCCGTTAACGTTATTGCGCCATACCCTTAAGGCGGAGCTTAGGTGACTCCTCCAATTTTTCGGCACGTAAAAGTCTACGGCGCATGCGTGGAAGCCCGCACACAACGGTGCACACAACTGGCACCACTACACAGGACAAGTGGATGAATCGCGAGAGAACCAGGCTGTGAGAACGTCACGACGAAAGCGAGCGCCTTTTATGCGGCGCTCATGCTTTGCTTTGCATGACGCAGTCGCCCGTCGCGGTAGCACATACTCACATAAGGGGCCCGTCTACAGCGGCCGCAACAGCAGCAGCAGCAGCAGCCTGACGGGTATGCATGCAGTATTGTGACGTCCTCGTGGACTGCTACTGATTCAGCTCCCGGATCCTGTTTCTCTGCCCCCGCCTGTTTATTATCCGGCTTCACTGTGCCGGCGGGCGCGTGATGAAGTGTTCAGCGCGTGCAGGTCTTCTGACCTCAGCCGCGGCTGGGCTGCTTTGAATCTCGGCTGCGCTCTGTGTGGTATTCGCCCGTCGTCGAAGCAACCCTCCTCGAAGGCAGTGGAAAGAAGGACGCCGCGACTTTCTGTCTCACTGCGTGAAAAAATTGCAGCTGTATCAGCTTCGTGGCACACGGCGCCGCAAGCCCTCGGATCCACCACTATTTCTAAATTATGTTGCGCAATTTGTTATAGCACCACGTATTATTTATTTATTTATTTACAGAATACCTGCGTCGCCTCGAAGGCATTATCGCAACGGAGACAGTTTCAAAACAACGTATTCATTTTCACACAAAAAGCAACAAGAACATTAAGCGAAGTTAACATCAAAGTAAAACAAAACAATAAGTGAACATTATTAAAGGTAACAGAAATCTTGAACAATAGTAGGAAAGGATTAGATTGTCAGGAATACAGTCGACAGTAAAAATCGCGATTATCAAAGACTGAAACACACTCTTCCGGCAGCAAGTTCCAGTCTTTCACAGTTTGTGGAAAGAATGATTTAGAAAAACTGTTTGTGTTAGTATTGTATTCGCGCACCTTCTTGGAGTGGTTGTGCCGAGTCGAGACGTAAGTTGGTTCCAAAAGGTAGTTACGGCTATCAATTCATGTTTGATTATAGAAGATGCGATGGAAGAATTTAAGTCTCAAAGTTTTTCTTCTGATGTTTAACGGTTCCCAGCCCGGCAGTGATTTTATCTCAGTGATACTTTGGAAGGGGTTATAATTATTGGATACGAAGCGTGCAGCCTGATTTTGGAGTTTTTCTATTGCTTCAATCAAGTATGCCTGATATGGGTCCCAAATAATGGAGGCCTAATCGAGGATAGATCTGATTATACACACTTTAAGCAGAAAGGTGTAAAAAGGGAGCGAGCTGTCCTTTATAGCACTCCCTTTTATAAAAAGGTTCTGCGCTGCACTCTAAACTGAAAGGAGCAAACAGGGTTGAACTGAATTTAATTGAAGTTTATTTCGGAACATTTATACAAAGCATGTCTGAAACAACATCTGAATCCTTAGCTAAAAGCTAGTTGGGATCCATGCAAAACATATCAAGTGAAACTGAGTGCAGGCATCAGAACGAACTATTTACTTTACACATGATGAAGGCTCAATGCATGCAATAGAGGACTACTTACTCTCCTTTTACACTAATATGGGCGTATTAGTTTTTACAGTGTACAAGCTACGCATATATCTGGCGTTAGCGAATGAAGGACCCAATTCTTGGAGCTGTTCGCGCATTTCAGAAAGGTTCCTGTTACTCTGCTCTGGATGAGGGGGAGAGGGAAAGAAGAGGGGAACTATGTGGACGGGAGATGTGAGAATGTATAAAAACACACCAGGAACGCGCCTGTTCAAGCCCCGAGCCTAAAGCCGCGTTTTGCCCGAAATGAGTGATCACTGGATTTGCCTGACCTATGCCCGTGTTCAACGTTCTTGAGTGAAAATTTTGAATATCGGAAAACTGTAAGGTGCTGGTATATAAATATTAAAGGTAGTTGTCCATTTTTTCGATATGTAGCAAAATCTACCTTTATAGTGTTTCCATCGCTCGCATCGAGTAGTTTAGGGTTCCATAGAAAATCAATAGCGAATGCTTTTGACGATAGCATAAACGTTAATACAAAAACAATGCAAGCCTGGCGACAGGAGACCTCCGGATATATTGATTGTTATATGGAAATCTTACAATATATGAAAAAAAAAACTGCGCTCATAGACTCTTTCTCGTTCAAAACTGCTATTTTGTCCGGAATTGTTGAGTATGAAAATTGTCCTGTCTTGGGAGAGTGGTCCACTATCGAAACGCTACAGTGAAGTAGAAAAACTCGTCTCTTGCACACGTATGCGTTTCTTGTACTAAGAATACGTGTTCCAAACAAGCTCTGAGGGGTAACTATAATTAAGAACGTCACCAGTTCGATTCCATTTTGACTATCGCTGGCACGGACCAGATGCGATATAAAGGCGTTCTACGTACACACATTTATGCCGCATCGATCCGTGTTCTCTCACCACCGTGGCTGTGAAACGGTGGAGCTGTTCCGTGTGCCATAGTGTGTATATGTCTGGGCAACGTGCAGACGTGCTCCACCCGCGAGTCGCTGCCGTGAAGCGGCGCTCGGGAGGCGTGGGCGACTGGGCTTCCGCGCATTCGGATCACGATCGCGGCGCACATTTGGCATTCCGGGCGCGGTCTCTCTTCCAGGACCGCTCACGTCCTCTGCGCCGCGCTGACCCCACACCCTTTACCCGTCGTCGGTGCAGGCAAAAGAGAAAAATAAACTATAGAAGGAAAAAAAAACGGTTGGTTTCGGAACCGTTCTTCGTTTCTTCTTCATTTTCTTTTTATTGTCGAGCTGGACAGATGACAACCGTGGTCGAGCGCTGTCCCCCGCGGCGTCCGCGCCGCGACCTCTAGCGGGTTTCCGAAGGGCCGCTTCGGGATTTGGCTGGTCGTCGAAATTCTCGTTTCGGAAGGTATAGGCCATGCTTCTGCCACTATCGGCCCCTGCAACCAGACAGAGGCACGAAACGTCACTGGTACAGTCGTTGCCAAAAGTAACCAGGCTAGATCCTTTGCTTCTCAGTCGTATATTAAAGCTGTTACGCCAGCCGTCAAGCTCTAAATCTATGTACGGTAAGAGAACCCCTGTCATCACCTTCAAAGAACTTTTTGGTCTTTAATAAGTACGCCGTAAGTGCTCTACTATACAAATGAGGAGCAAACCATGCTGCCTGGTTACTTTTGGTAAAGGCTGTACACTCTTAACATAGTTTTGTACACTCTTCACATGAACTGGGCACACTCTTCACATAGTTGGGCACACTCTTCACATAGACTGGGTATACACTCTTCACATAGTGTACGCATAGTTCTTGTATAATGAATCGTCAAGGACTAGCTCTGGTATAGTATGCGGAGATACTGAGGGGCTGATACCAAGCGAGTACAGATGGCGGTAGTAGACATTCAGGGGCCTTATGTCTTGAAAGTAGCTGGTTACGTGGAAACTTACTGCCCCGTATGCAACTCCATTTTTGAAGCTTTGTGTATGCGCCCTTAATTATGTATTGCGTAATGCGTGTTTTGTTTGCGTACGTGTCCAGGTCAACCCGGAGAGTCGCTGCAGAATGCATTACCTCAGCACATCGTCATTACTCGATTTTACGAAATTCCAGATTCAACGAACGTAATTAACTTCCTAGTACTATGGCAATCCCATCTGATAAAACTCCCGGCTTAAGCAAATTATTTTATCCTTTTCTGTGTCGACTTCACGACTTGGGGTTTCAAATGTGTTACCGCTGACCCGAGCGGAGTTCACTCGTTGATAATTAAGCTGAATTCACAAACTTATTCAGGAGAGCAAGCTGCCGGGCTAGTTGGTGAAGCATGTTATATGGAATTCAGCGCAAAAATACGGACAAGGGACGAAGTAAGGGACACAGAGACGTTCACGTAGCGCTCGTGAACGTCTCTGTGTCCCTTACTTCGTCCCTTGTCCGTTTTTTAGCGCTGAATTCCATATAACAAACTTATTCGAACGTATGAACTACTCGAATCTTTAGTTGTCTTATTTAGCGGCTGTCATTGATAGGCGGTCACTCATAAAACTTTATCATCAGCACGAGGAGTGATGGGTTCTGTCGACCCCACAGGATGGCCCTCAGTCGGTGCTGAAGGCGACCTCTTGGGCTCTTCGTGTTAGCCGCACTTGTATTTCCGGGTCAGAGCTGGCGAGCCGGGTCTACCACTTTTGCGAGCTTACAAGCTTCTGGAGTTCTTGGAGTTCCAATAGTGCCTAGAGCCATATTGTGAATTGCCTCGTTCCCAGGGTTGTCAGAGTGAACCGGTACCCAAGTCATTTCCGCGAACCACCTTTTCTTTTTTCAGGGCAGTTTCGGAGAATTTTTAAAGTTGTTTTTGATATTCTTCCTCTCTCGAGAGAGGCGGCTTAACGCGGGGTCCGGCCCGTCAGTGATAGCTCCACGAAAACAGCTCAGCCAATTCTGGCTGTCGTTAGCTGAAGTCAACTCTACAGCTTCTCCAACTCTGGGCATTTTTAATGATACGTAGTGTAATTAACCTGCCCTGGAGCGTCCCCTGCCAACGCCAGAGTTGTAACGCATAGCCTAGCTAGCGGCCGGAGAACGCACTTTCCAGTGTCACGCATAGCAGTTTGCGATACTTATCGGTTTCACTATAGGCTGAGACAGCTGCCCTACACTTTAACCACGATTATGCCTATATGGGAATAAAAGTTTATAAAAAGTCAATAGAAGGGAGTGCGCCAGAGGACAACTTCCTCCCTATTTACTGGTTTTTGTTTAGCATATCTCGGAACACGAGCGTGCGCCCTCTGACGAAGCCATACGCAGTGAGCGCCAACGCAAGTAAAGCCACACAGGATGTAATCAGCACAGGGAACGCCATGAACCGGACGTATACGTCTCTCGTTGTTAGGAGTTGCTGCCTCTAGACTGCTTACACAGTCTCGCCTTCGCGCAGCTTACCTACAGGTCTCTCGCTTTCGTCGCTACCCCTAACGGCCACCGCCGGCAGCTTTGAGTAGGACATGCGAACGATCTCAGCGCCGTCTGTGCAGCGTCGACTTCTACGCACGCTCCTCGGAACACGTTTAAAAATTACGCATCCTGTCGTCTCTAACCGAGCCACATGTTTCGGCGCGACAGCGGCTCGCTGATGATGAAGCCCGCTTACGTCTTGTTCATTGCCCTCCTTCCGCGGATTGTGAAGAGCCAGCGCGCACCTGCAAGCGCTCCCTGCGGCTCCGGTGAAAGGAGAGCGCCGCGGTCGGAACCGCTTGAGCGCCTCCCGTAAATCGAGCGCGCGACAGCGCGGCGGCAAGAAAGCTCAAAGTATCCCGTCATCCGGGCCGCTTGCTGCGCGCCTGTGCACTGCAACGCGCCGAAGTTGAGTGCAGCGCGGGAGGAGCTGTAGCACCGCCTTCTGCCTCCTCCGCCCACTTAATCAACGAGTTGAGGATGCACGCGAATTGGAGGCCGTGGTGTTGCTGTTTTCCAGCCTTATAGCTGCGCTGGCAAGCCTCTGAGTCGCCTGACTGTGTTCACACCCTAAACAGAGAGGAGTAAACAGGAAGTAAACTTCCCTCTAGCACACTCTTTTTTTAGAGGACACTTTACTCCATTTTCACTCCCACGTAGGCGTATTCGTGCTTAAAGTGCTCTGAGGCCTCTCCCAAACCGTACAGTCAAGACAGACATAATGAGCATACTCAACGAGCGGAAATTCGCGGGTTCCTGTAAGGTGACAAATTTTCTGGCGTCAAATCCACTTGAGCAGTTTCCGACGTGTTAACTGGAGTGTCAGCAATGGCTGTAGAGCGTGCAACTTACCAGGACCTGTCAGAATCCGCGTAGCGTTATCTCGCGTACTGTGATGTCTTGGATAGAAGTTATGTTTGGCACTTTCAAAACGTTCTGTCCGCAGGAATGATAGCGTAGGTGGCAACGGAACTTTCCACATAATGGGAACCACGAGCGACATACTTGTGGGCTAATCTATCCACAAGACTGCTGTGTGCAGCTTTCAGTTCTTGAATCGATGATTAGCCGAGAGTTTGACAGCGCCAGTGCAAAAGGGACGTTCAGAGGGCATGCAGGCGCGAATTCTGCTATTACTTCTACAATGAATTTGCTAACGTCTCATGGTCATTATCCGTCCACGGAAAAGCTATCCATAACTTAAGTGGTAGTAGTGAAGAACCTTGATTTCCAGGACCCCTAGTCCTGGGCTGTAGAGTAAACGGCGAAAAAAAAAAACTGGTTTTCACTCTACTTACGGAGAAATCACTAGATGAATGCAGATAATATACTCCGTTTAATACTGAGACAGCCTGTGCTTCCCACCGGGCCACGCAGCGCATGTGACGTCTTCACACGCCGCCTCAGCCCGGGCAGCGCTGCACCTAACTCCGGCCGAGAGATGGCGCGGCGGCGAATCGGTTGCGCGCGCTGTTCACGCTTGGCCGGGCCCGAACAGCCTCGCCGCCTCCGGCGCGTCCTCACAATTCAGAGCGGCGCGCGCATTTTTTCTTTTATGCCTTTTGTTTTGTTTTTTCTTTCATCTATATACTCTCCGCTGACCGTCCTGCTTACCACGCGTTCGCTGGCTGCCGGCGACGCACGCGTCCGCGAGGTGCTTTGGAATTCGCCGCCGCCGCCGCCGCTGCCGTCAAAACACGGCCGCGCAGCTGTTTTCCCTGGGCGTTTCACTCGCAAAGCCGCAGGGCCGCGTGATTTGCAAGAGGCGCTCGCTTGTGTCACTTTTATCTCAGTCGGTGGCGGCGGTTGTGTTTCGAAAGCGCGGGAGGGTAGCGCGGGAGGGTCGAGTAGTAGGCGGTTAGGGCTAGCACTGTATGCTCGCGCTAAACCAGAGAGGAAAAAAAGCAAATAACGTGGTCGGAAGGGAAACGTGGCGGAGAAAAAGAGGCGAGAAAGAAAGAAAAGACGTCCTTAAAACTATCGCAGGAAGGTTGTCACAGTGTAGCGCGATATTCATGCTGTTTATGGGGGCGGATATAATAGTCCTTATTAACGCGACAGCTTTAAGAATTTCATTTTGCAGAAAATCCGGCGTTGGTGGCGCCATCTATCGTCGTCGTCGTCGGCGGCGCTGTGAGCGAAAAAAAGCAGGTGGCTCCTCTGCCACCTAGGTCACGTGACCTTGTGATGATATCACACCCGGTCCTCCAGACCGTGAGCAGGTGCCAGGTGGCAGTTAAATTGATGATTGGTCTGGCTCAGTGGCTATGGTGCTCGGCTGCTGGCCCGAAAGACGCGGGTTCGATCCCGGCCGCGGCGGTTGAATTTCTTTGGAGGAGAAATTCGAGGCCCGTGTACTGTGCGATGTCAGTGCACGTTAAAGAACCCCAGGTGGTCGAAATTTCCGGAGACCTCCACTACGGCGTCTCTCATAGCCTCAGTCGCTTTGGGACGTTAAACCCCATAAACCAAACCAAACCATCTAGAGGTTAACGCTACTGCGTCATATCCTTAAGGCTTAGCTTGTGTCCCTCCCAGCTTTTCGTTATCTCTCTAGCTGCGTGCACGTGAAGTCAGTATGCTGTCACTCGTGACGTCACTGTGTTCAGACCAATCAGCATGGCCGCGGCGTTAGGCCAATGCCAGCGCGTGGAACTGGGAAAGAGGGATGAAATGAGGAAATCTGTCATGGAAGGATAACAAGAAAAATTATAAAAAGGCAACACTGGTTCAATTGTGACAAGCTGAGTGCAGGTACGGGGCTGTCGAGACAACCGTTAGTTACGCCACTGACTCTGAATGAAAAGTCTGCAGACGTGAACGACCGACGAACAAGCACTATTTTGTGTCGGTGAACTGTGTAGAAGCTTCGCTGTCATTCAGGAGAGATAACTTCTTCGACTATGAGCCATACGTAATTAATCAGAGTAAGACAGGGAGGGGGCGCCTTATAGTTGACACCAAATAGGGATAATTACAATCACGTATGCCCTCGGCCGAGTGCTTTTATATTCGATTATCATACCAACACAATACACCTTCGCAGCTTCCGAAATGATTTTTTTTTTGCAAACGACTTGTCGCTGCTCAATAGCTATAGATGTTAACTCCGATCTTCCGTGTTAATTAGCTCCAAAGAGTTAGCTCCGATCTTGTGGACAACTACGTGGTTAGTTATTAGTGCGATAGTAGAAAAGCTAGCATCACAGTCCTTATCATCATGTTTTGGTCATTTTCCTGTTAATGATCGGAGACCTTTGTTTTGAGCAAACATTCATCTCTGCAGAAGCCCCCCCCCCTCCTCCCCCCCCCCCCCCCAAAAAAAAAAAGTGAAAGTATAGAAATAAGAACGAGAGAAGAAATATGCCACCTGCCGCTCATTAGCATGTTTGAAGAAAGAGAGAAAAATAAAGAAAAAACTAGGGCGTCATATCAATGATCTAAGCCAAGGATATGTGCTGAGGACGGATGGTATACTGATGCTATAAAACGAAAATATCGTTTATAAGAAAGAGAGCAGTGCCCACCGCGAGAAGCGCTAATGGAAATAAAACGTTGCCAGCTGCCAATCGCTTGTCACGAGCTGTCCGTCTACCTCCGGTTTCGCCGATGCCATATTCCCACCGTGTGTCTTGCCACCGTATCTAGACGCGTCCCATCTTCGGACTTCCTGTGCGTATACTTTACTCGCATATCGCAGCCAGGGCTGTGTTGTACTGGCCTCAGCGCGAGATTTACGAGCTAGACTTCTTAAGGCGATAAGTCAGGGACAGTTGGCAAGCTGCTGAATATGGGAGTGTGTGTCAGTGTTTCGTCCTTTTTGTTTTATTTTTTTTGTGCTCCAACTCCCTGTTTTTCCCGCCCTCTTCGCTCCTTTCTTTTTTTTTTTTTTTCTGTCGTGCTAGCGATCTGGTTTTGTTTGCCTCCGTGCCGTGACTATACCAGTCGCATCTGCCCACGTTCGTAGTGCCGGTGTGATCTGTGTGTGTGTGTTTGTCGGGGGAGGGGAGAGACAAAAGTATATGGGAAAGGGAAAGTAAAAAAGTAACAAATCTAAAGGTTAACGAAGCGACGCAAATTGTGCCTTTTAGCGCTCTTGTATCTTGTTAGCTGCTGTTCCTTCCTCTCCCGTGGGTCACACTGGTTGATTTACGTTTATGCCTTTCGTGCGGGCCTGGCTTCGTTACCTGGACGCGAAGGCAGATAGATAGTCGGTAGCCTCGCGCTCTTCTTACTCGCGATCTGGCACATCACCAGCGCCCGAAGACAGGGGAACCCCCCCCCCCCCCCCTCCCCCCCTCCTGCTATGGAGACGCCGCGATAACGAGTCGGCTCGGCCGCACTCTCCGAGTGACTCGATAGTAGCGTGCAGTGGGCAGTTGGAGTTTGTCGCGGGCTCGGAGATAACCTGCCTGCCTAGCACTGCGTGACAGGTGATGTGTGTACCCGGCAGTGTTGGGAATGCTTTTGCGGGGTACTTTCTATCTCCGCCCTGTGGGAACAGTGCAGGACTTGACGCTTCATTACTATCCGGAGTCCCATACGGTACACCACGGGTGTCATTTATCAACGAAAACATTTTTTTTTTCTTTTCTTCGTCACAGCCCCCTCGCAGTTCGGTTCGCGTCTTGGATGTAGTCGTTTGTTTTGCTTTGTTTGTATTTACACTATTCTCATATGCACTGGTTGCGTATTTCATAAATAATAGACACTTTACTATAAATGGGTCTTGGAAGATTACCCTTACTGGCACAACCAAAGTGAAGGATGCCGATAATATTCAACAATAAATTTGCCGGTACTTAATTCCGGAAACTACGCCATGAACAGTGGATTTTTTTTTTCGAGATATCGTGTATAGTCCGCACCCGTCAAAACGTGCACATGGATGCCCAAAGTCTAGGCAAGGGGACCCGAAAAAAAAATCTATTTTGGACAAATGCATAAAAAAAATCCCACCTTCTCTGTTATAGAGCAGTAACGCGATTATTCTCTATTCTAGCGTTTCCAGACACTTACAGCTCTGCCTCTTTCATCCCCCCCAGCACATCCTTGACGTGCCGGACTGGGAGCTCAGAATGCAGTCGGGTGTATGCTAGAAGACAGGATACTCAAGATAGTTAGTGGAATTCTACATTAAACGCAATTCTTACAACGATCTTTCCACAAAAACAGAAATAACAACAGCAAAAGAAAAAAAAAAGCCCACAGGCGTAATAAAGTGACTCAAGCAAAATGTGAGAACGCTTCGCTGAGTGGCGCCGTGTCACATGTCGACACTCTTGCGTGAGCGAAGCGTATACATCCACGGTTGTTTGCGTACTGCACGGAACTGGTGCGCGAATAGTGTGAGGCCGGCAATGGCGAACCGTATGAACTGAGGTGGCCGCGTTTACCCTCGGGCAACTCTGACTCTGGCAACGGCTGCGAAACGCTCTTATCCCTTGCCGCACCCCCCTCCCCCTCTTAAGGCGTTCGTGGCACCGTTTTGGGTCGACTCCGTGTCGCCAGCCGTAAACAGGAGACGCCTTCTGGTTGCCTCGCGAAATTCGCACGTTGCGCATGCGCGGAAGGCGGAATTGCGATCCGGAATCCGTCGCAGAAACGTTTGGCAAAGAGCTTCGATGTTTAACCCTCTCCAAATGAACGCGCTACATTTTATATCAAGTTGGATTTTATGCAAGGAGGGATAGAACGTATTCTACGTTGAAGCTACCCCTTATGCGCACCTACACACACACACACACTTTAGGCTACTCTCCCGAATCTGTTGTTGTTATTACCGCTGTTGACTGAACAAAAATGGCGCGTAACCTCTATGCACAGCTGTTTTAATGTGGTAGTAGTAAGGAGCCCAGAAAAGTCGGCGTTGTCGTCTGCGTCGTTGGCAATGAGCGAAAAATCCGCGATGAAATCCCCAGAGCTACGTGAGCCATCTAGATCATGTGACCTCGTGACGTCATCAAAACCTGCCCACCTTGTTGTGTGTAAACTGCCTACCATGACAGGTTCCCGGCTAAGTTAAATTAACGATTGACCGCGAGAGGCAGCCTGGTTCTCACAAGCCCCGCCGGTGGCAGCACCTTCCATCGCAGGGCAGTGGCGCCACTGCGCCAGGCGAGTCTTTTTTTTTTTTTTGTACGCTGGCCAACAAGGCGAGAGAGAAAGAGCAGGGATGGTAGCTAGATTCGAGTTTCTGCATGCTACACTGCGTATGGTGAACTAGAAAGGGGCGATAATAAAACAAACGAAAGAGATCAGATATATGATAGGGCGCGCACAAGAGTTCGTGCACATGATGGCTATAACCGTGCTCGAAGACCTGTCAACTTCCTCCCAAGCGAGGGTGGAGATGCCAGACGGCCTAATAGAAATGATATACAGTTGTTTCTAGTTAATGTGGGCACTTCGACTCCCGAGCAACTGTATACAAGAGAAAAATATCGCAAGATGGTTACGAGTGCGAATCTTTGATCGTTATCTGGGGTATGTCAGCGAATAATTTTTCACAGTCATGTTCTATTGTTTTGTTTTTTTTGCAAAGTCAGACAGCGAGAGGTGAAACCGGACTTACCCAGTACTGCAGTGATACTCTGCAGTGGGTTTTAGTTGATTTCGAACCAACCACCTCCCGCGGCCAAAGCGGACGCTCAAGTCACTATGGCGTCCGTCGGATCCAACTCGTTTACCTCTCCCTAATCTTCCCTAAATGTGGAGAGGAGATTTTCCTGTCTCCCCTTAAAGCCCAGGTAGGTGGCGTTGGGGATGTCTGAGGGGCTTCAAGACGCCTACAATGACGATGCCGTGAAACCGAGGAACGAGCTGATAAAAGTTAACGCTCTAAAATATTTTCATAATGGGTCCTTCTGCGTAGATTGATGTACGGTGACGTGGAGATGAGATAATCTTTCGAAGTTCTACATGAATTATTCTTCCCGCCCTTATATTGAACAAGACTATAATTATGATATTATTGATGTTGCAAATGTAGCCACTCAATGCCATGGGTTTGGCTTGCACAACGGGGGGTTTTTTACCCTTTTTTCTAAGTAATTCCCTCCCACTGCATAACTGTCCACGTGACGCACGATGACGTTTCACTGCGCTGTAACGTCTCTTCTAGCGTGAATGTAGACATGCCATAAATCGCTAGCACATATCTTTACCCACTCCGCTGACAGCTGCCCAAAGCAGGTTTCAATGTAGCGGAAGCTGCAAGCCGTTCATGCAAAGTGGCAAATAAAGAGCTCCGTCTACAGCACACCTTCGCGCTCGTAAGCATAAAATCACTGAAAAAAAAAAAAAAGAGCACTGCCTTTCTCCGATGCTCCGCACTCAAAACATGGGAAACGAAACGGCTGATTGAGGCAATCGATATTCGCTCTAATGACGGTCCACATTAACGTGACAGAAAAACAAGGGCTCCGTTATGCGGTGCATTTTCGTCCAGTCCATTGCCGGAACCACGAGTTTCCATGATAACAAGACACAAATATATTTATCGGGTTAATTGGAGGGACATGGGAGAAGCCTTTGCCCCGCAGTGGGCGTAGTCAGTCTGATGATGATGATGCCTGTCGTCCATATGAACGGAGGTAGTACTAACGGGGCACACTGTATACGGCACCTCTTCTAGTAGCTAAATCACATAACACCTGCAAAGTGCGTGCGAATTCACGGGGAATGAGCGTCAGTCTACGTCGCCCTTTTGCACAACTCTCTCTGCAAACACCCCAGGACTTGGGCCTTTTACACCCCGAAAAGTCTCAGCATTGGTTATTAGCGTCGTCTCGTCAACTTTGTTTCCCGCTCTGATTACTGGCGCCCGATCACCCCGATTAGCATAGCGCGCGCGCCGCTGGGGAGCCTGCCGGGAACGCCTCCTCCAATTCGACCTGCTCGCCGACAGATGGCGCCACGCTGCCAGGCGCCTCGCGGTGGTCGCTCGCTGTTCTTCCTCTCCCAAACCAACCAAGGCCAGCAGTACCTCCTCGTCCGGTTCGCGAAGAACGCGTCGCTTGCCAGCCTCAGAGCGCCCATCACACAGACAAACTGGTTTGTCGGTGGGCCTCTCGTCTTTATTTTTTTTCCCAGAGCGACTCCCGCTGACTCTTCTTCAGTTCGCTCTTCTCTGTCTCTGCCCTCGTACTTATTATGCTTTTCTTACCTGCTTTCTCTCTTCTTTCTTTCCGCTTTGGATGAATTAACCCTCTTCGTCTTCCTCGCCCGTAAATGATTTAAGAAAGAAACCCTCCGGCCACTTCTTTCATTTTTTTTTCTACCCTCAAACGCATCCTTCCCATCCCTGTCGCGGCGGCGTATCGATACTGCCCCTCCTCTTTCTTTCTTTATCTCTCTCTCTCTTTACATTTTTTTTTAATTCCTCAGGAGGAGGGGGAAAGGTTGAGCCGGTCGCCTCTTGGCAGAAGGGAAACAGATGAGCCGCGGATAAAGATCAAGGCCCTGTCCCTCGTTCCTTTTATGCTTATTTTAACCCCCATGTCTTTGCTTTCTTTTCTTTTAAGAGAGAAGAATCTCTTCTTGAAGAACGAGGCGGTGGCCCTCTGCTGCGAATGTCGAGGTCGCAACCCAATCTCTTTCTCCCTCGCTTCTCTTCCCTTGCCGTGACCGCACGACTCGGAGGAGGTCTGTGGCGAAGCCGTTCGAAGTCGGAGACGGCATTTCGCCACTCTTGGCAGCGCCGTAGCGGTGGAGCGTCTTTCTGCATTTGTCTTGTTCATTCTTTTGGAAAATCCTCACGGGGAGCCAACCAGCCGCTTAACGGTAGGACACCGCCTTGTGAAGCCAAAAGGCGGTAAGCAGATGCAGATTGAGACTCGTGGAGCTTCATAATTTGGGGCTGGGACTTTACAGAAATTGAGTGCGGTTATTTCTCCTCGAAAGAATCGAGATATTTCTCGTTTCTCCTCAATCAGTCCTTCCCCTTTTCCTAATCGAGCAAGAAGTGTTCCTTTGTTCTCGATTTGATTTTTACTGGGAAAAACGTTTGACAGGCAGTTCAGGCGCATTCTGATGCACATTCAAGAAGCTGGTGCGTTTTATACAGTAGCGTAGCCTGCAACCCTTTCTGGAAGCATGAGGCGTCCTTTGAAATGTTCCCGGTTCCTAGTTGACCAGTTGGGCGAGGAGGCTACAGCGCCGTTCACATGGGTTCTGCACGCTTTGTCAAAGAATGGATAGAACCGCTTCGAATACCGTCGCATTTCTGGTTCCATCGTTACGAGAATTAATGCACTTCAGCAATTCGTTGCTTCTAACCTAACCTAACCTAACATAACATAACATAACATAACATAACATAACATAACATAACATAACCCAACATAACTTAACCTAACCTAACATAACGTAACATAGCATAGCATACCATAGCATAACATAACCATGACAGATGCTCACGGCTGCCGAGTGGCGGCGTGCTTAACTACATCCTTCATAAAACCTCAATGAGCCACATATCGTCTGTCACATCGTTACTCACACCTGACTTCCGTTATTACCGTACTGACTTTCTCTTCATGTACTGTTGAATTTCTACTGACTTTCTTTTGAAAGCCTCGGGGATATATTGTTGTGTCTCAGCACACTACAGAATAGAAGGAGTAACGACGCGCAGACGCCCATCCGGTATACGTCCAACCAACTAGCCTTTATTCATCTTAATTTATTTTATACTCTTATATATAATGTTTTACTATATTATTTATACTTATTATCTCTGTTTATCATTATTTAGAGGTAAGCCTGTTGACAGGCTGTTGACATTGCACTTTGAGAGCTCATTTTGGTCGTGTAATTTTAAAACTGACGTGTGCTCGCCGTAATCACGGCTAAAACACTTTCCCTCGCGAGCACGCGCGTGTCTAGCCACGATGAGCAATATCGCCGTTCCACTCACGGACTTGAGTAATCTCTTAAAAAGAGGATTCTCGGAACACGTGGCGTTCTGAGTAAATTAGGATGCGCGGCAGAGAAAAGACCTCACGTCTTTCACGCACGAGGAAGAGAACCACAATAAAATAAACAACGGGAGACGAATGCTGATAAATAAGACAGCGGTTGGTGGGCGGGCTTGCCTGCCATGAATACATATGGCGACAGCTAGAGGTCCACCAGGCAGACGCTGCCAGGCGGCGCCGACGCTTGCAAAAACGAAACGTTTTTTAAACGAGGAAACTTCTCTCCACGCGCTTGCATGATGCAAGAAGCGCGAGAACACACTCCCGGGCACTTATGCCTAAGCAAACAGAGGGAGAGGGTTAAACGTGGTCTCCCTCTCCACGACTCTCGATCAGGCTGCTCTCCGGAGCTTTCGTACGGAACCTAAGATATTGAACAACCTGTCGAGTGGTCTCTCATTTTGCGCGCGCAATCTTTCTTTGTGTGTACACTTTTTTTTACTTGCGCACTCAGTTAAGTCGTTTTCCCCGTTCTTTCCGTCGAAATGTTTGCACGTTTGCATTCAGGCAAGCGGGCTTGTATGTTAGAGCCAGAAGGAGAATCACATTGCTTTTAAACGCACTGATACTTAAAAGCGATTACTGCTTTTGCTGATTGGTTTCTACACGCCTGGGGTCGATTCGTGGCAGCACCATTTATATCGGCGCGGAACGCTGAAATGGCCGTCGGCCGAGAGTGGGCCACGCGGGATAGGTCCGAGAGAGTCTTCCAACATAATACGCGCAGAGGTCCGGTGGCGCAGTTGTGATGTACGTTAACACGTCCTTCTCCTGCTTCGTTATACAGTTGAACATCGTTATAATTGAAGGGACCCGGCGATTGCTTCGTTATAGGCCTAGCTTCGTTATAGCCCGCGTTGACCGAGCTTCCAAGGAGAATCGTCGTTCCTTACATCCATTACTTATCCATTAATATCCATTACTTCGTTATAAACCATTTCGTTATATCGAGGTTCGACGAGGTGCGAGGCACGGGTGGGAACCGTTGTTTTACAGCGACAGCTGTTAAAGACACATTTCCCGATTCTGCGGCTTTGGCGTAACACGAAAGAGTGCGAGGAGGAAAGGGGAGAAAGAGAGAGGCAGGTGCACCGCACCACGTTGACTGGTCAGCATTCAGTGACGTCACGCGTACATCACAGTAGCGCACCACGCTGAATGGTCCGAACAGAGTGACGTCACGAGTGACAACAAAAGTGACGTCACAAGCACTCTACCAGAGAATACAAATAGCGGAGAATAAACAATAAATAATATTGCATACGCCATCGCAGAGAGTGCCGCTGAAGCTCGCGGTTACACAACGGTAACATTCTTCTTAGCTGTTTTTCTATATTTTCTTTTGTCTGATCATTGTATTTGCCCATTTACGACCCGCAATAGTTGTGGAAAGCGCACTGCACCTGGGGTTTCTATGCACGCATCATCGAATGGGATTCTATGTGTAGCGTGTCCCACGGGCATCTAAGATTAGGCCTACTTCGTTTTGAGCTTTGTGAGTGGAGATGAAAAAGTTCACGAACCGTGCGCCTAATCGCAACCCCATGTTCTTATCCGAAGTCGCTCGCAAAGCATGCAGAGGCTCACATTGTGCATTTCGACGTTTCGAACACTGAGGAGCCCAGGAGACCCGTGCGAGACGGACACAGGCTGCCTCTTTGTCCGTCTTTTGCTTCCATTAGGTCCCCTTTGCCCCTTGTGCTTCTTTAAGATGTGCGGGACCAACGGAAGTACGCTAGAGGATAACTTACTCCTTTTTACTCCCATATAGGCGTAATAATATTTAGAGCGCAGCCCAGCAGTTGGGTCGAACAAGTTCGCGACCTTCCAGACTCAGGCTGACGACTGCCGCAGAATGAGAAAGGAATATGGAGGGAGGGAGCTGGAGGCGAAGACATATTGATAGCGTCACCTGTATACAGCCCAAACAGTTGAAGGTATCATACACTATATACTGTGCTGTACACAATCCTTAGCGCTGTATGCGCCGCACATTCCAGGCCAGAGTCAGGCCAATTGAATGCCGTCTATAAGAGGTATGCGCAGGTTCCTGTAACGGGGCGCTTGGCTCGCGTCGAACCAGCCGCGATAACCGCCTGCTGCGTGCCACGGCTTAAGCCTTTTTTTTTTTCGGGGCGCTAAACCCTCTCTGCAGTATTCCGAGGAGATATCTTTCTTCCCCGCTCCGTCTCTGAGAGAGGCAGAGAGCAACAAACGGAGAGGTAAAGAGAGCTTCCTTTTTTTTTTTGTTATTCTACACGTATACAGAGGCAGCAGAACGGAAGGAGCGTCGATTCGCAAACCTAACTTGTGGGTTTCTAAGTGGACACAGGCCACCACCCACCGCGGGTTCGAGCTTCGCGCGAGCCAAGGTCCCCGATCAGCCGTCACCACACACACACTGGGACACCGATGCGGTGCACTCAACCTCCGCTGGGAGGAGAGCGATTCGCCGCAAAGAAATAGGCCTCCAAGTTCACAAAGGAGACGTTTATTCACGTCATCCTTCAGCAGTACACACGCACTCAATCGTCACCCCGTCCCGGGGGCGCGCGAGGAGCAAGGCTCCGCTGCGCGCACGAAGCGACTCGAGCAATATGCGCCGCTAGCACGCCGCTGCAGGAGAATGTCCCCGCGGCAGTGCTGTGATCTCTCTCTCGTGTCGACCGTTGGGCCGGTTGCGAGAGAGAGTGGGCAATCAACGCAAGGTACGCCTGTCTGAGGTCGCTGGACCCCGCTGGACAGGCTCGAGCCGCTGCAGGTCAGAGGACACGTGCGGGCGAGCTCGAGTAAGCACTGATCCGAGCGGCAAAGCCGGCACGGACAAACAGTAACGTACGCACCTTCCGCTGTCTCGGAGGGATCTCTCTCTCTGGGCCCCGCTCGGACGGTCGCGCAGTGCGCGGCCGCCCGTAGCGAGTCCCGATTTCCCGCCAAAAGGCGCCAATGGCAAAGGCCCTTGGGGAGCCGGGGCGGAGCTGTGGCTAAATGACAGTGATTAGTCACCCAGCCGCCTCTCCACCGCCTGAGGCGGGAGCAAGGGAAAGAGGAGAAACAACGCGGGCGGCCGGCACAGCCGCGCAAAGGCGACGGCGGAAAGCCAGGTTTCCACATCCCCCTCTCCTTAAATGCCTCCTACCCATCGGCAAAGCACGCGGCCAAAAATAAAGAAATCAATACACAAAAAAAACTACACTTCAGTTCCAAAATAAAGAAATGAATACACAAAAAAAACTAGCTACACTTCAGTTCCAGCCAGAACAATGAAAAAAAAAACAAAGGAAAAACAAGGCAAACAACACTTGCATACGCTTCAGTAAATCAAAACTGCTTGCAGATTATATACAATAAGATGTGAATACAACTGTACAACTATGTTACAGGTGGATGCCAGCCTCAAAGTTCGGTGGCGAGGCCCAGTGGGCCTGTCGGCGACTCACCGCTCGCAGACTTCAAGTTGAACAGGTTGGGAGGGCCGACGACTTATGGCGGTCTTCTTTCCGTTGATGTAGGGTGCGTTGATGACGACGGGGCCGCGGCAGAGCACTGACCTCGCGCCCTTGGACACGACATCACGTTCGGGCACAAGACAGTTAGTGCAACCCTTTCACGCCGGCTGAAACGGGCGAGGACGTTCGGCGGCGTCCAGATGTGTAACCTTGTCCACAGCGAGGGGTCCTTCTCATCCTCGCGCTCACGCAGAAGGACACAACGGCACAACTCACAGGCGTCGCCTTGGCTCATGGTTACGCGCGCACACAGCCACAGCCACAAACACGCATACACCGGCACGTGCGCGGACGCTGGTCGGCGACAACGACCCCCCCATCAGAAGCGTCCAGAGGCGCCGCGGCGAGGGTCAAAGGGTGCACTTTCCGCCCCCCCATCGCCCCAAACGCCCCGCCAACTTCCCCTCCATACGGGCCGCACAAAACTCGCACCGCGACACACGGCTCCTTAACGAGCCCACCACCCACAGTCGGGCCGGAAATGAGAAAAGGCTCGCTGTACAAACGACACCTAATCCAATCTATTCCTTCTACAAGATAAGAGCAAGCACGAGCGGGCTGAAGTTTGCCTATGTACATCTGGGTACGTTAGAACAAAAACAGACGAGCAAGCGGGGAAACGAAAGTGGCTAGAAACTGACTCAAACAAACAAATAAATAAACTGATAAACACACAAGACTGGAACTGAGCATACTGCAAAAACAAAAACAAAAAAAATAACACACCGTGCTTCGCCTAGGTAGGGCCTGACGAGAAAGCTCGCCAGCTAGCTGAGGCTGCGTGCCTTCGGTTGCGGAAAAAGTCCGCCGTCCGGCATTAATCACACCGGTGACCGTCGCCTCAGATTGTACCGGTGCTCCGTACGCTTGCGTTCCGCAGCACCAGTTGTGCCTTTGCGCTTGCCTTTGATACCAATGGGTACCGGCGCAAGCTCGTCAGACCGTGACGCGTAGGCCTTCAGGTCTATGAACCCTTGCTTGCTCCTGGGGGAAGGCCCCATCAAATCGCAGGTGGCCATCTGCCACGGACGCACACTGTCAATCGGTTTCATCATTCCAGGCGGCTTGCCGCCCCGTGACTTCACCGCTTGACAGACATGGCAGGAACGGCAATAGCGGAAAATGTCACGCTTCATGCCGGGCCACGTCACCGAATGACTCAGTTTTGCAAAAACTTTGGAGCCACTCAGATGACCGGCCAGTGGTTCGTCATGAGAGAATCGCAAAAGTGCGCCTCTTAGACTTTTGGGGATAACCACCTTGAACGGGTCGATGGACTCGTCATCGGTGGCTATGTACTTCAGCACGAGCCCGTCATGGTCCAGCAAATATGACTCCCCGGGGTTCGCCGCGACACACGCTGGCTTCTGCCCCCCTGCGCCCGCTACAATACAAGTAGCGTCACGGCGCTCCGTCTCCCTGAGACCGTCGCTCACCTCGCGACAAAAGGGGTCATTTTGCTGGGCTTTCAGTAGCTCTTACGGCTGAAAACGATTCCAGTCATCCCAGAGGGGAGCCTGGTCTCGTCCCCACTCAGGTTTGCAGCCAAAATTTCCGTTCGCGTCGGCAACTCCGAGGCGCTCACGAAGAGCTTCGCCTCTCGTCCTCTTTGCGAAGCGCTGCTTGCCTGGTTAGCGGAATGGGTTAACCCGTTCGCGGGCTCCCCCTCCTTGCCGCCCGGCGGCCCGTCCGCTGTTTCGCCCCCTCCGCCTACAGGCGTCAAGGCGCCGCTGGCGAGTGGGGCACGGGATAGCGCGTCAGCTACCACGTTTGTGCTCCCCTTTCGACACTGCACGGAAAAGTCGTAATGCTGTATCAGGAGAGCCCAGCGCGCCAGCCGACACGCAGGCTCGCGGAGCCGCATCAGCCAACTGAGCGCACTGCACCCCTGCCTCAGTGGAGGCTTGGGCGGGCTGCACGAACGAGGGAGGCAAGGCTCCTAGTTCGATGAGCGGCGCGGTTTCCACAGGGAACCGGCCAGCGCCTCGCCGTTCCCAGAGCAGAATTGACTGCTCGCGGGGCACGGCTGCTGCTGTTCGAAACAGCCGGTTGCGGCAGCGTGACACGAACTCCTTTCGCACTGGGCGGAAAGCGTGCACAGCTGAGGCATGTGACCAGCGGATGCACCGCAGGGTGCTTCCGATACAGCTCCAATGGGAGCCACGTGGTCAACATTTTGGGTTGTGTCACCGTAAACCCCAATGGGGGCCGCGGCCAACCACGGTGTCTAGCTATTCGAAGGAACAGCAGCCAGCGGATCAAACGACGCTACAACTCCGTAGGGAGCCGACATGTAGCTGCCGAGTGCTGCGCGCTGGGGGTGGTAGACACGGTGCGCAAGCGTGATCGTCAAGGCGACCTGCTCCGCTAATGTGCCATCAAAGGCGTAAGCGCCAATGACTTAGCACGTTGGGCGCCAGTTGTGGGTTTCTAAGTGGACACAGGCCACCACCCACCGCGGGTTCGAGCTTCGCGCGAGCCAAGGTCCCCGATCAGCCGTCACCACACACACACTGGGACACCGATGCGGTGCACTCAACCTCCGCTGGGAGGAGAGCGATTCGCCGCAAAGAAATAGGCCTCCAAGTTCACAAAGGAGACGTTTATTCACGTCATCCTTCAGCAGTACACACGCACTCAATCGTCACCCCGTCCCGGGGGCGCGCGAGGAGCAAGGCTCCGCTGCGCGCACGAAGCGACTCGAGCAATATGCGCCGCTAGCACGCCGCTGCAGGAGAATGTCCCCGCGGCAGTGCTGTGATCTCTCTCTCGTGTCGACCGTTGGGCCGGTTGCGAGAGAGAGTGGGCAATCAACGCAAGGTACGCCTGTCTGAGGTCGCTGGACCCCGCTGGACAGGCTCGAGCCGCTGCAGGTCAGAGGACACGTGCGGGCGAGCTCGAGTAAGCACTGATCCGAGCGGCAAAGCCGGCACGGACAAACAGTAACGTACGCACCTTCCGCTGTCTCGGAGGGATCTCTCTCTCTGGGCCCCGCTCGGACGGTCGCGCAGTGCGCGGCCGCCCGTAGCGAGTCCCGATTTCCCGCCAAAAGGCGCCAATGGCAAAGGCCCTTGGGGAGCCGGGGCGGAGCTGTGGCTAAATGACAGTGATTAGTCACCCAGCCGCCTCTCCACCGCCTGAGGCGGGAGCAAGGGAAAGAGGAGAAACAACGCGGGCGGCCGGCACAGCCGCGCAAAGGCGACGGCGGAAAGCCAGGTTTCCACAAACTGCAGGAAGTATAAGTTACAGCGCACCGCTTGCTCGAGATTTGTCTCTCGCACGCAAAAGACGCTCAATGCCTGCATGGCTGACCGCATGGAGACGGTCTCTTCAAACGTTTTTCTCATTTTTATTCTTTTATTTATTCGTCTTGTTCATCTCGAGATACTCCGAGCATATATGCACTGGCCCGTGCAGGAGTTAAAATGGCGGAAGACGGCAGAAGTATATATTTTTTTCTGTCTCTCTCCGGGTCCAAGGTTTCGAATACGTGCTGCGCGCTCCAGGCACGGACGGGGGTAGTCTCTGGGGTGCAGCGGCGGCGTATCGCACTCGCCACGGCAACCGCGTGAAACCGTGCAACAGGTCGCACTCGGCGCTCACAGTGGAGTGCGTGAGGCACCTCCATTTGACGCACGCGCGGCTCGGTGGTTGCGTGGCGCCCGGCCTCTCTAATGAATGATACGATCCCACGCCGTGACGGAACGGCTTTCCTGCGGATCGCTGCGGAGCTGTCACGTGACCGCGGTGGCAGTCGTCGTCGCTCAATTTAGCGTGGCGCGCCCAAGAGCGCGCGCGATCTTTTTTTTTTTATTTTTTTTGTGCCGTCGCTTTGGTGTCTGCGCGTCCTTATAGACCTTTTCACTGCCCACAGCTTGATCGAGCGCGCGTGCGTGTTGAACTGTGCTGCGCATGCTCAGTAGATGCCTGTATAAAATCCGCCAATCAGAACGCTGCTGGTACAGACCTGTGGCAAGATGGCTGCCCTCAAGAAGGCAAATGCGAAAAGGTCTATATGGCTAATTGAATACGCTTTCTTTCTCCGTCTGTGCGCGGACGTGTGTGTTTGTGTGTTTATGTGTGTGTGCGCGTTTGCGTGCGCAAAAATTAAAGAGTGTGGTCAAGCTTCAGATTGCGCTCATCGTATACCGCGCTCGGCAAGAATGCGACTAGACCGAAGATAACAGTTCTGTTTCTGAACATATCGAGAAGTCTGTGCATGACTGCAGCCAATGTGAACAGCTTATTTTATGTGTGACTTGGGAAACTTTGCCTGTGAGACTTAACGGTTGGTCTTTCTGTTCAACTAGATTAAAACAAATGCTAAAATCAAATAGTAGCTTGAAATACCTTCTAACAAAGGCATGCTGGTACGTTTCGCCGGCAGTCATATCCTGTATTCGACGTCATCTCTTCACATTCCGTCGCCGCCTTCGTGGTCCTTGATGGCGCTGCGCGCCTCAAACACACAGCTGTATCGTTCTTTACAGTAAAGCCCATGCGCACGGCGATACGGCCACGGTCTAGATCACGGCTGCGAAGTGAGCGTGCTACAGGCAGTTGGCGAAACTGTCCTGAAGCGATTACTTCGTTTATGTGCGGTCTCGCAGGAGGCAGACAGAAATCCGGCGCAATTTCAGCTCTACTTCGTTCTGATTTCGGTATTGATAGCTTGTAAAGAAGTTAGTTAGTTAGTTAGTTAGTTAGTTAGTTAGTTAGTTAGTTAGTTAGTTAGTTAGTTAGTTAGTTAGTTAGTTAGTTAGTTAGTTAGTTAGTTAGTTAGTTAGTTAGTTAGTTAGTTAGTTAGTTAGTTAGTTAGTTGACAGGTCAAAGTGAACAGGGGAGGGGAAGCCTCAGTGTGCTAATCAGTGTCTCGACAAGTGCTAGTCGTCGTCCTCTTGTGCGAGCTAGCATACCCAGGCAGTCCCCGGCCCTTGTTCTTGTGTTGTTATGAAACCTACCTACATGCCCCCTCTCTGCAATGCAAGTTAGTTAGTTAGTCAGTCAGTCAGTCAGTCAGTCAGTCAGTCAGTCAGTCAGTCAGTCAGTCAGTTAGTTAGTTAGTTAGTTAGTTAGTTAGTTAGTTAGTTATAGTTAGTTAGTTATAGTTAGTTAGTTAGTTAGTTAGTTAGTTCCGTTAGTTAGTTAGTTAGTTAGTTAGTTAGTTAGTTAGTTAGTTAGTTAGTTAGTTAGTTAGTTAGTTAGTTAGTTAGTTAGTTAGTTAGTTAGTTAGTTCCGTCCGCACCACAGCAGTGAATCCGTAATACGCTGACGCATGGAGCACATCCTCACGCACGTTGCGCCAAGTTAAGCGAGGTTAAATTTGGCCTCAGGTCTAACACCTCGCTGTATAGTTACGAACCGTATATCGTTAAGGCGGCGTTGAACCCACAGCTCTTAACACTCGACTGCACGCCTCTTGCCCGACAGACCTGCGTGCCACGCTTCCATTTGGAGGCCCGCCATTTCACGTCTGTCCACGCATGGGCGTTTGTTCCCTCTTTCTCCCCGTTGCTGTCTTCTTCTTCCGAACCAAGCGCTTCGCGTGCGACGGCGTGACTTTTCACGGTCACCGCCGGAAACAGTGTGTGGCCCCGCGGAGGAGCTCGGCATGTCTCCGACGTTGATACGCCCTGCCCGTTGTTTATGGCGCCTTATACGGAGAGGCTGCTTTCGACGGGTGTTGTGTGCACGCCCACTTTACTGGTCTTGAAGAAGACCTGCGTGGTCGTCTGCAGTTATCTCCTTCTTTGCTTACTTTTCATGCTTTTTTCTCCTTTTTGTCCGGCTCTGCCCGTGGAAATGCAGTGAAGAGCAGAAAAGAAGAGAAAAAAGGGCGACGACTTTTTACGTGTTCATCTGAGGGTAGGCGGTGCGCTAAATAGCTGTCTGAATCCTGTCGGAGAAAGAGATGACGTATGCATTCACGGCGCTCCTTGGCCACTTCGGCTGAAAAAGAAAGATTGTAATTGTAAAAGTGTAATCGAAAAAAGCGGACGAACGGAGGAACGAAGCTATCAGAGTAGCAGTTCGGAGTCGCCCCCGTCACATCACACAGACCAGTGAATAGGACGCACGCGATGACCGAGGCCTTATTCGCAAATAGAGAAGCTCAACTGACCCGCGTGCAGCCAGTCAGTCACGAAATAACGATACTATACGGTGAGAAACGACCGCTCTGCATGAGCGGAGGGCAGAAAGGGTTAGTTCCTGGGCCAGCGAACTGCCTTATTTCCTGTAGTTTGCGTCGAACATGGTGGTCATCAGTGTTTTCAAAGGGCAGGCGTACTTTGATAGCCGCACGTAACTTCCTGGATCGGAAGTGTGAGACGAGCTGACCTCGTTCGGGTCATTTTTTTCTTGATCGCACCCTACATGCCTTTATCTCACACCAATGTCCTGCAGGCGAATTTTGGTGTAACACCATGAATTTGTGTGTAAAGCGTGTAAAAGAAAAGGGGAGATTAGCAATAAATGCCACATTCATCCATGATATATTTTTACCCATGCATAATAGACTGTGCAAGCCCCGCACCGTTCTGCTGTGGGAAATGCAGGACTGACTCTAATTCTGCTGCCTTTTTTCTTTTTGCAGGTACCTGGACTCCTCCATGGTCATGTAAGTGTCGACGTCATGCTTTTTCTGGGCAATTTTAGAGCGAAAACTTTCATACGGTGCCCTCCCTTCCCCCATGTGTTCGAATTCACTGCGTACACCATCAACATCCGGTCACGTGAGCGGCCATGAATTCACGGTCACGTGTCATCGCATGACCAGCTCCAGGCATGCGACTACATTCCCGTCGCGATGGTTGCGTCAGCACACCCTAAACACGAATACGCCTGCTTGGGAGTAAAAGCTGTCCTCTAGCAAAATGATTGCGCTAGAGGACAACTTTACTCCCTTGTTACTTCTTTCTGTTCAGAGTGCAGACTGCCACAAAGTCTGCTTTACTGTAAGTCTGAAGCGTTAGCAAAAGACCGACAGCAGCACAGTGACATGTTTCGCCGTGTTTAGCGGCTTCACCGCAGAGCGCAAACACTTGATAGCAGTTTATGCGATAGCATATATGAGCCCCATGTTCCCGTACCCAACGTCAGTGTCACACTTCGCCACCTGAAAGGTGGCAAGTGGCACCTTGGCAGGTGAATCTTGGCACCTGCCAGGAACACGGAATAGCCAGCTGCTACCTGCCACGGTTAGGCAGGTGGCAAAATGGAGAGAAGAAAATCTCCCTCTTCACTCGTATGATATGTGTGGTCGTACATGGCAGCGTACAGCCGTTGTCAAAAATAACCAGGCTGCATGGTTTGCTTCTAGCTCGTACAGTGGAGCCCTTACAGCTTCCCTGAAGCTGAAATGGTCGTTAAATGGTCGTGAAATGGACTGGGGGTCTTCTTACCTTCCAACGCCTTTCGGTCTATAGGAAAGCCACAAGGGTTCCACTATACAAGCTAGAAGCAAACCATGCAGCCTGGTTACTTTTGACAAAGACGGTACATGGCAGTCGTATTTACAAAATCTTGCATCTTGAGTGTATCTTGCGGCACTCCTATTCCTATACCTTTTTATAAAGGTGTACTGTACGCATTATATATACGCCTGAGGATTAAATTTGTATTCAGGCCAGCATAACCGCAACATTTATTATACAATATTGGAAGCAGGTAGCAAATAGACGTGTTAGGCATACATCTGTCGAAGAAATGCTAGTCAGTTATCCACGCCTCGTATACCCTGTTTTCGCCTTAGAATACTGTTTCCTGTAAGTGTGAGATGCACTGCACACAACCTCCAAATATGTAACGCAACAACTCCCATCTCGCGAAGAGCTTTTTTTTTGTTTTTGTAGTAACAGTCATCTTCCGAAATTCTCTACGGATTATCTACATGACAATTACAGTGCATATCTTACTGCAAGGCGACATATAAAAAAAACGCAGTGTTTTCGTAAAATGACAATGCCAGTGCTGATGTGTATAAGTTCTCACATTCTCTGCTCTGGACGCACGCATAAAAAGAAAATGGGCTAAAAGCAGGTGGGGGCGGATATATGGGGCGCTGTCGTTTGGTCCATTTGTTTCTTGTACTTTTATTCGCCGGAAAATGCGTTTCAACATGATTTTCATGCGTAAAATTCGTCACTTGGCAGGTAGCATGGAGAAGCGTTGACGTTGTCTCCGCGGTTAATATAGAATGCGCTCGAGCTTACGAGATTCGCTGCCCAATGTCGCCACTCCCTGGATATAAAGTTACACAACTGGCAGTTCGTCCTCGGGCAAAGGAGCCTGAAAATACTGCCTGCGTATTTCGTTAGAACAAGAGCTCTCAGTAATTTTTTTCCTCCGCTGCAACTGGCAAATAGCACTACTGCTATAGTGACGCTATTTTTTTTTCCCCCATGCGGGTTTTCCTCTCGCTGGACGGGTATACCGTATCGCTTCCCCTCTCACCCTCTTGAGTTCTTCTGCGTGGCTCAGTTGCGCCAATTCTTTCCTTCTTTTTATTTTTGCCTTCGTTCCTTCTTATTCTGCTTTTTTCTTTATTATTATTTTTTCACGGCAGTCGTTCGCTCGCCGGTCTGTCGGACTCGCGGACCGTATGGCAGTCACGCTCTCTCGAAATCAAATCTCGCGAGAGGCCCTCGCGCACTATCCTCCGCGGCTCCCACTCCCATATACTATACACCGTGCTTCGTTTCGACTCCACGCGAATCCAGCTGAAACAAAAGACAAAACGCTTCAAGCAAAAACGAAAGAAAAGAAAGATGAAGCAGAATTCACTTCCCGGATCGAAACACCTGACGGAGAGGAGGTTTCAGCCAGCTTGTCTTTCCCCCCCCCCCCCCCCCCTCCTTCCGACCACCCTCTTCGATTCGCTGTGCGGCAGTAATCAGCCGTGCGTACAAGACGGCGTCGGAGGGTTGTGATACAAAATGCAAGAAACTATACGTATATACGTATATCGCCCGCCGGTCTCCTGTGCGCCTCGGATCTCCGCGCAAGCCGTTGGGAAGATCGTGCATCGCCCAGCCCTGTTGTACTCGATCCGCACGCGCTTGCCGTATATAGTCACGTTGTATCACATGGGCTGCAAATGTGTCCTGTTCCCCATGAGAAGATGACCCGAAGTTGCTCGCATTCGCTCCAGCTTTGCTCGCTCGCTGTTGCATAAGATACACCTCGTTTTACGATCCGTATAATCTAGCGCTGATTTTATTTGTTCTTTGTCTCCGTGTACGAACAAGTTTAGTTTTGGTTCGCGAGTGTAGATGCGTTCGGCTGTTGAGAAGAAAGTCTTGTTTCGGAGCTGTGTCGTCTGCTACGTGCGTTACCGATTTGCAGACGGCAAGATTACCTCCCGGACTTATTCGATCTCAAGAAGGCGAGCGCTACCTGGTACAACGGCGAGAATACTTAGGCGCCACCAAAGCTGGAAAGTTTTCACGACAGCCGAGCTAACTGAGCCAATCTGACATGGCTTGAAGTTTTATTTTAAAGTAATAACCGGTAGGTGTGCTTGTATAGTCACCTCACGTGCACCTCGGAGCTCGAGTGCGCTCTATACAGAGACGACAGACTACCAGGAGGTTGCGCACAACCTGTATTCAGGTCTGTGTGCGCAAAGTTCAGATGCCTTCCTTCAGAATTACACACTCGCAGTTGTCATCACAAGTTGACTGGTTACAGTGTGCTCGTTTTTACGTTGTTGTCCTCATTACCAGCCGTGCGTGGTATGGGCGTTCCTCTGCAGTCAAAGGGAGTTCCCATCGATCGCCAATTATCTCTTACTTACGCCAGCTGCGCTCACACAATCAGCGACTATCTTAATCTCGTCTTCCTTCCTGACTTTCTTCCTTTTGACCTCTCGATCTTATCCGTTGTTATTGGGCAAAATTTAAAACTGCTGCTACGTAACGCCATGAGCATGACGGCTCCTCCCAAAGTAAAATACCCGCCGCGTCGGCCGTTCCAGCATTCGGCTTATCTCAAGTCGCTGGGGCAGTGAAAGTTTGTGGTGTGGATCGGGGAGGTCTAGCTGGAGGCTAGCGTCGGTAACGCAGGCAGGCGCTGCGGTGAGTGACTCGCTGGCGCTCCTAATTGTTTCCCAAGGCAGCTACCTTCGCTGCTTTTATTCCTCCCCCCCCCCCCCCCCTCCTCCTTATTCCTTCCTAATGACCTCCGCTCGGTCAGCAGGCGGCTAGAGAGGCACTGGACCCGCACAGCCTTCCGTGGGCACCGCCGCCTGCTGGCAACCATGGTGTCCACAGCAGCAACTCCATATCTTTCTACTGTCGGGGAGAGGAGAGTTGGGGGTGGGTTGTCACAAAAGCCACTCTCTTTCCCTGCGCTTTTTTGTTTCTTTCATTTTTAAATACGGCAGGCAACCGCGGCCGGCGTTACAGCACGCAATTGTGTGTTCGCTGCTGAGAGGTCCGGACGGGGGTGGTCGAGCAATGAGCCCGTAATGTCACCTCCGCCGCCGGCGCCGCCAGTCGGGCGTTCACGCTTTCTGGGATAGCCAGCAAGCAGGACACAACAAACAAACAAGCAAACAGTCTCTGCTGCTGGTGTTTTTTCAGGTCTCAGATAAAGAACCAACAAAGAGCCTCCTCTCCACGTCTCTCGGCGGAGTGCATGCGTTGGCCCGCGCGCGTTTGGCCTTTCTGGCCCGGGACAATGATTCCTCGGGACGGACAACGCTACCGTAGAGGAGGATGAGGAGGCACTGGAAAGAGTGGAAAGGAGGAGGAGAAGAATTAAAAAAAGAAAAGCGTGGATAAGAAGGGGGGGGGGGGGGGGGGTACGAGAAAGGAGGTGTCGCTTTCGGAACTGACTTTGGAACAATGGACCGCGCCGAGCCTTAGCTATTGTCTCTGGTGGCACTGCCACCGGAAAATTTGCGGCTCCACGCAGTGTTCGTTTTCGCGCTCCTCTCTCCATCCATACCCCTCTTTGTGGTTGGGAGCCATGAATGCCTCACTCAAAACTGCGCAGTGCTGTGGAAGTTACGGGACGAGGTGTGGCCGCCACTGGTGTACGCCGCAGTCAGTAGTTCCGCCTTTCGACAGCACTTGCCAGTGGCGCGCGCTCACGTAGCGATGATCGTACTTAACCGCAAAAGTCATGCAATGTGCGAACCTCCCAGCATACATCGAGGTTCAAGACAGCAGTTTTGATTGTTCCATAGTTTAGAATTGCGACCCCTGTTTGCGGCGGCCGAATGAACCATTCATAGTTACTCACAAGCAGGCAAAGCTCTGTACAAAGTTCATATCTTAGCCTACAGGCGGCGCGATCATACGCTCACGTCAGCCGGCCTCTGATTGTTACAAGGTTTCAAACTGGATTGAAGAAACTGCAATTTAAACTACGGAATCCAATTTGGTCTCACAGTGAGCCCATGAACGCACTTGTTGCCTGTTTTTGAGAACAGGCAAAAAACAGAGTAAAAAGGGATTAATGTGGTAACTATAGTGCTCGTAACGAATGGTTAGGCCTTGAAGAGACTAAATGTGGCTGAGTTATTTCCTTTGTAGTTAGTCTGAGGAAGTTATATAGTTACCCTTTGAGGAGCTAATGGCTGTTGCTCTCTATGTTTTACATGGAGCATCTTAGTGCGGCGGCTGAAGAAGGAACGAGCCACAGGTGGATAAAAATGGAGAGCCGTCACTTGATCGTGGACGCCGGCACTACGACGACGCGATGTCGAGAAAGGGGATAATAACAGCTGGCGCTGAAGACTTTCGGTCGCTTTATGGTGAAACGTATTCTACCGTTTCAAATGAGACATTTAGTGTGCGTTGCTTGTGCTGGAAAATGAGAGGGCTATTGTTAGAATAACGTCAGTTACAAAAGGCCTAGACGCACTTTTCGTGTTCAGGTCTCGGTACGTGAGCGTTCATTAGTGCAGCCCTAAAACAGAGAGAGATAATCAGCATAAGCGTATAGTAAAGACTCGCAGGAACCAGGCGCGTGCTGACGTGAGCGTTCTTTAGTGCTCATGATGTTTGTGAAGTGTGGGTGACCTAGTGAGCGACTGCGGTGACACCTGCCTTATCGCGTAACTGAGTGAGGCTCAGTGCTATGAGTGAAGGAGCGCGTTAGTGCTTCATTGCTGTGGCTCGGTGTGGAGCCCCTGTAGCCTAAGACATTCGGCCAGGCTACCACTCCAGTACGCTGGTTTATACCAGAAAACGACGCGAAATATGTCTCCCGTAATATCCTGACGCCGTTGATCATTCGAAATGAGCCCTCCTTTATCAGCATAGCGAGTGACAACTGGATGCTCTGTAAGAACTAGCTTTGAAGACCAGGCTTGATAAACAGTAAAACTTAAAAGGGGAGCGCATGATATGAGAAAAGCAAAGTTCCGAGCACTGTTGTCGGAACTGTGATGTACACCCATGTTCATCTGCTGTTTTCCTGTTTTTCCTCTTCTTGTCCTTTCCCGACCAATTGACTGATGTGAATGCTCTGTTGACGCTCTTTTTCATCCTCTGCCATCCATTCTTTCCTATCCTGTACAAAAAGTTGGCACATGCTGTACGATTGATTGTTTATGTATGTATCCCCCCCTGCAATTATGCCCTCATGGCGCTGCAGAAATGTAAATAAATAAATAAGAGATAATTCTTTAGTAAGAACGACCTATCGAACGCAACAGCCAGCTGCGAAGAGTCGAGCCTAAAACTAATAGAATTAAAAAAAAAGTAAGCTTAATTTCAGGGGAGGGGCGCAGTTGATAATTTAGCAAGGGGTAAGTTGGTTAGACGTGGTTGAGAAGGCAACGTGATGGGGACCAGGAATGCAGCGCGGAGCCTCTGTGCGATGTGCGAAGTTTTCGAGCACGCGACGGTCTGTGTAGGGAGCAGGGGAGGTAAGCAAGCTCGCGCTCTTCTACGATGGGTCTGCCGGCCTCTACGTGACTTGCAAGCCTCGTGCGTCGACGCATCGCCCGCCGCCGCTCGCTGGCTCGCTCGACGGCGCCTTCTCCACGGTAGAGCTCGCGCCCGCACGCCGACAGCGATCCCGCTTCTCCGACTTCGACCGGGCATCCTCGGCAATTCTTCGCGTTGTGCGTTTTTTTTTTTCAGCTCTTCTTTTTATTTGCTTCCATTCCTCTCGCTGAGCTTCATACCTTTTTTTTCTTTTACTTAATCTCCTTACCCCTCTTCGCGCCCTTCCTTTTCATCTTTCTTTCTTTCATTCTATTTGCGCTTTCTTTCCTTCGTTCCTTCTTTATTTCTTGCACCGTTGCTCCTACGGGACGGTGTGTGCGCACGAGCGCACGGTATACGAGTGACTCGCTCAGCGGCCGTAATGTTTCCAAGGGGCGTCTTTCCCGCGCCGACGTGTCCTGGGTGTCCGATCTCCTGGTCGGTTCCCTTTCTTTCATATTTCTTTCTTTCCTTTACCAGCATCGATCGGCGTCACCCGCCCGGAAAGCGGCGGTGGCGGTGACATTGCCAGGGGCTAGAACTGTCTGGCAATGAAGGAGCATCCCGCACCAGCATTATTATACACACACCCATGCTAGTCCCGAAGAAGCGTTTCTTGGACGTCTACAGGATGTCCTAGCTCAGCCCGCAGCTGTAATATTGACGAACGTTCCCAGAAACGGTGAGGGAGCGTACAACCTATTAGGCTGAGTTTTGGATTGAACACTTGTCAGGACAGCTCTGACAACTAGACATCTAGCTGTTCAAGAAGAGTAGCTGGTTTCGCTTAGCACCATTTTGTTCGTGCGGAATTTGCAATCGCTTGATCCCGTAGAACCATCTGGCTTTCTGGGGACTAATGACAACATTTCTGTGAAAACTGACACACGTTTTTTCTTATAAAGCAGTAATTACTCATTAGCATCCACCTGGGTGCAGCTTTCCTTTATAGCCGTATGGCTGCACGTGGGTTGATGTAAAGGGTGATTGCTACTCCACCTTGGGAATTTCCCCTAAACATTAGCCAACACTTTTATGCCAGTGAAAGTTATCCAGGTCGACATCGCTGAAAGTGAGCAGCTACAGGCCTGGCATCCCTCTAACGCCAGTGCCCTCAAAAAAGTCCGAAGCCCTGTACAGTGGCACACCGCTCGTATGCCATATCCGTATGCTTCAGAGTCGACCGTTTTCTGTAAAATAAAACTCCCACGTCGAAAGGAAGATCGTTTGCACGGAGAGTAAAGACGTGCATTCAAGGAAGGACAGCTCGAGCCGCCCGACACGTCCGTTCTGGCTGCTTCGTGCGTTCAGCCCAAAGCACGCGCACCGTTGACTGGACACGTTTGTGTGCGTGATTCCCGGCCAGCTAGCCGGAGAAATCGCATTATATGTACTATATACGGGTGGAATCCATCGGCGTACAGCCTTGTCCGCTACGCTTCATTTAGTGGAAACGGCGCAGCGTGCCAAGGAGTGTTCGGGTATGCAGGTCACGTGACCCTCACGACGTCGCTGAGGGTTCGACCACTCCAACCACCGTGTTGCGTGCAGCACAGTCAAAGCCGTGCACTTCCCTCTCCTCGGTATGAATGAGTTCTAAAGCACTGACGTTGCTAGTAAGGGGTTACCTTGTTAGAGAGACAGCGTACCGGAGGCGTACCAGCGGATACGCATACCGGTTTTACGTTCGCCTGTTGCGCTCGTGCTATGGTCTTCCCCGGCCACACACTCGCCAATGGGCATGCGCAGCTTTCTCGCTCAAAACCGGTATGCGTCTCCACTGGTACGTCTCCGGTATGCTGAATATCTCTATTTCATGCGCGGCTGAGGGAACATGTAAGGTGCGATTCGTGTGGGGTACTCTTTGCGGATAGGCGGGAGTATTGCCCGCCGAAGTGCTGGGACGGATCTGCATTTGGCCTACGCGTTACCATAAGATGTGGATCTGCTGGTGGTGTGGCACACGAAGAGTGACATTTATTGCGTGCTCTGTGCGTGGCTTGAAGAACAGCACATGTAAAAATGAGTTCAATCCCGGTAGTTACAGGAACCGCGAAGCGTTAGCGGGCCATTGCTGTCGTTCATTGTCGTTGTAGCAATTTTCGTTCTACAGGAAAGCCTCATACTTCGGTGTCGTCGTCTTCGTCTTTACATCCAGCCGAGTGTTTTGGCTACGCTACAGCACACCCAGCAGAACCACCAATCTGTAACGCAGCTCTTCACCGTGTTTTGACATGCGGCCAGCGGCTCTTTCATAATGTGATAGCGACAGCGTCATCGAACCAATAGGGGAAGTCCCTCATGCAGCGTTTGCTGTAAAAATAAGTCGGGACAGACAACGGTCCCAGGAACCCTGCTAGAAGGGTGCTCGAAATCACACTCTACGCTATGCATAGGTGGGGCGCTCATCGCCATCATCATCACCAACTTCCTACTGAAGCGTATTGAAGTTTTTTTTTTACTTTCAGACCAATGGCTAGATGATGATGATGATAATGATGTACTCCTGCAGGCTTAATGGCACACACCCACAAAAATGGCTAGATCCTTTCTACCTTTTCTATTTCATCGCTTACTTCTTTTCTTTTCCCGTCAACTTTCTTCTCTTCTGGCAGCTTAAAATTTATTCTGTTTTCGGTCTGATCCTGAACGTGATCTCTCGCTGCAAAGGTGATGTCAGCGTCGTTCATCATCATCATCATCATCATCATCGCGTGGCAAGAATTAGCTAAGCCCTTAACAAGCTACATCACTGCCTACATCCGTCACGGGTGTTGTTCACGTCCCAAGCAGCACATGTAACTCGCCCAATATCCAATATTGGAATTAGACGCTTTAGCTCTGGTCCATTGTAAGCCCAGCCTTTGCCAATACACATCCAACATTGGGCCGGTTAGCGGTGCTGCCGGGGACGTGTCTGCCGTGTGTAGCGTGGCTGCACGGAAGCTAAAGTGAAAGCGCACGTACATACGTTGGCCTCGGTAGCCGGCCCCCTTTTCAAGAAGGAGTCGGGGCCGCCCTCCGCGCCGTCGAGAAGAGGCACGCGCGGGCTACGTGCCCCCGGCCGTCCCCGTCGTGCGCGGAGGCCAAGAGCGGGCTGCCGCCGTGAGCCAAGCGGGGGGTTAGCGGCCCGCTGTCAACACGTCTCGGGGACGTGCCGCGAATGCGACCGCCGCTCTCGGCCGCCGCCGCCGGGGCACGCCGCGCGTCGTGCGGGATCATTCCTCCCCTCGTCGACGCCGCGGTCGTCCTCGTGTGTGGCACGAATCACACACACCTCCCTTCCGTCGCCGTTATGGCTACGTGACCACCGGTCTCGGAGTACACACGCTCGCAGTTTTCATCGGAAGCACGCACGCGCGTGTGAGGGTAACCCTTCGTCTCTGAGGCCGCGGTCAGAAGGAAGGAAAAGAAGATGGCGGGGAGGGGGGAGTAAGATACGTCACAGTTTAAGAAGCTCTTTCTCTCGCTTCTTTAACGCTGCGTTAGATCTGCGGCAGTTATGAGGGAACTTATTGCGCATACATGTCTGTGGAGGTCGATTGGTCGTTGGTGGCTTGCCCGCCGGTTTAAGCTGGTACGCTCTGAGCCCGGCGCACGTAGAATTGACCACCAGTCCCTGCGTTAGCGCCTTATTACTGTTCTTGGTTTGCAGAAGATGAGGATACCGGTCTCGGAGTACACATGCTCGCACTTTTCATCGGAAGCACGCACGCGCGTGTGCGGTTAACCCTTCGTCTCTGAGGCCGTGGTGAGAAGGAAGGAAAAGAAGATGGCGGGGAGGGAGGAGTCAGTGACGTCACAGTTTAAGAAGCTCTTTCTCTCGCTTCTTTAACGCTGCGTTAGATCTGCGGCAGTTATGAGGGAACTTATCGCGCATACGTGTCTGTGGAGGTCGGTTGGTCGTTGGTGGCTTGCCTGCTGGCTTAGGGTGGTGCGCACGTAGAATTGGCCACCAGTCCCCTCCGTCAGATCGTCACGCCTTATGAGTCATGGCTTTTCGTGGGTTACAGAAGATGAGGGACAGTATAGAAGCAGTAGCGAAGATGCGTGTTTCGGGGTCTTCAATGCAAGAGCCAATGACGCAGGTTTTAGACGAGGCTGTTTGTGCATACGACAAAGGGTTTCGCTGCTGCGAGAGTGCAAGGAAGCGCAAACACGTCATGGAGCGCAATGTGAATTTGATCTGCGTCGTCTACTTGCATATGCACTTATGCACTGAAACATGGGACATGTACATCGTGCTCCACGCCGTGTTTGTGCATGCAAAGGAGCAACTGTTTTGTGATGCAAGACACCAACTAACCCGAGCTCGATCTGCGCTAAACTCCATGCGTTGTGCGTTCAGCATGTCACAAAAGCTTTAGGTTCGCGTCTTGGTACCGCGTGGATAACGTACAAGTCATAATGTTTATGATCAAGCAATGACAGATTTCACGCGCACAATCAATGAATTTACAAATATGTCGCCAGCGGCGAATGTCGAAGTTCCCGAAACCTCTGCTCTAGTTTAGCTTATTAAGGCGGAAGCCTTTAATGCCTCATCGATGTAAGCAGGAGTTGTCGACAGAAAATGTCACGCTTTTCAATTGGTCGAAATGCTCGTGACGTCACAGTGCGCGAATTTCAAATGGGGCCAATTGTACTTTGGCTAGTAACCATGCAACCAATCAAAGGGATCGTATAGTGATGCTCCAACTAAGTGGACTGAGTTTAGTTAATTGCTTAATTAATCAATTAGCCTAATTAACATAGAGGAGAATGAAGAGGTCAACAGAAAGAGCAAAAGAAAAGAGACGCGCGCCGCAGCGACAACAGCGTCCGCGGAAGGAGACGCTGCTGAAAAAAAACAGATAAGTACGAAGCCGCGCTCGCTCCACCACCACGCCCTTCCCCACTCAGTTCGACGTTGCTCGTTTCATATACGTTGTGTCGAACATCCTAGACAGTTCCAACAATCGACAGGTGAATGACAGAACACGATGGATAGAAATACAATAATATAAATATGAAATAGCCTAATTAACCTTTCTAGTTAGACCGCATAAATCAATAAAACCGAGAACGAAATTGGTCGAGTTGGGGAATCGAACCAGGGTCTCCGAAGTGCGATACGAGCACGCTAGCCACTCCGTAATGCCAGCTGAATGGTTTGGAATGAACAAAAGCGCGTCTAGCTAATACGGCGTCTTCGTTCACTCCCATCTTCCCCCTTTCCCTTACGGCGAGGTGCAGGTGTCCACCCAGATAGGCGAGAGAGATACATTTCCTTTCCTCAAAAAATAAATTTACCGTCCAGCAAGGCGTACAGCCGAATTGGCGATGGCGTTCTGTGGACTCCCTGGCAGCGTTGCAAGGCGCTGTCGCGTTCCACTCTTACAGGCGAAGCTTAACATGTTAACCACACATCAGTAACACACGCAGACAGCCAATGGACGCGTCATTCGCTGGCAGCACTTGAATCATCATTCACAACCACATTCGTGACAGAATGCTGTACTAAGGCTTTCGCCTTGCACCACTTTAGTCGCCAAAGTGACTCCTAATTTTTTTCGACTGCGCTCCTCGTAATATTATAGCAACGCCCTAATATGACCAAGAATGCACTTTAGCAACGAACATGGTCTGATATATGGAACGAAGCAGTCGGCCATGGAGCAGGTATAGACTGGAATGTAGTTTCTGATAGGACCACATGCAATGTCCGTGATTTAACCCCGGTTCCGATTTCAGATGAAAGTTCTGACATCAATGTGCTTTCGAATATGGACCAATTATTTGTTCCAAAACTTCTTTATTTATTAGGTTTAGATTGTTGATTCCCCTGCTCTTGTCTCCCAGTATTGTGTGGTGGAAGGAACTGCGAGGCAGAACGAAGAATTATCGTCCTGCTGCTTTAGTGGTGGTGTAGTTTTCCCATCCTGTACATCACACTCTCAACAGAAAGGAGTAAAAAGGGAGTGAACTGTCTTCTAACACACTCCATTTTATAAAAGAGTGTGCTATGGGACAGTTTACTTCCTGTTTACTCCGATATAGATGTATTCTTGTTTAGGGTGCAGGAAGTGTCCTCTGCCGGGTTAGTCCACGTGATCAATGCGAGAAGGGAGTACGCTATAGGACAGTTTGCTCCATTTTACTCCCATGTGCGTGTATCCTTGCTTATTGTACAGGAAGTGTCCACTCCCGGTATAGTTCACGTGGTCTATCCGAAAAGGGAGTACGCTATAGGACAGTTTGCTCCCTTTTTACTCCCATGTGGGTGTATCCTTGCTTAGTGTACAGGAAGTGTCCTGTCCCGGGATAGTCCACGTGGCCTATCCGAAAAGAGAGTATGCTATAGGACAGTTTGCTCCCTTTTTACTCCCATGTGGGTGTATCCTTGCTTAGTGTGCAAGAAGTGTCCTCTCCCGGTATAGCCACGTGGTCTACTCGAAAAGGGAGTATGCTATAGGACAGTTTGCTCCCTTTTTACTCCCATATGAATGTATTGTTGTTTAGAATGCAGGAAGGGTCCTCTCCTGGGATAGGCCACGTGGTCTATCCGAAAAGGGAGTATGCTACAGGACAGTTTGCTCCCTTTTTACTCCCACATGGGTGTATTCTTGTTTAGAGTGCAAGAAGGGTCCTCTCCCGGGATAGTTCACGTGATCAATGCGAGAAGGGAGTACGCTATAGGACAGTTTGCTCCATTTTACTCCCATGTGCGTGTATCCTTGCTTAGTGTACAGGAAGGGTCCTCTCCCGGGATAGTCCACGTGGTCTACTCGAAAAGGGAGTATGCTATAGGACAGTTTGCTCCCTTTTTACTCCCATATGTATGTATTGTTGTTTAGAATGCAGGAAGGGTCCTCTCCGGGGATAGGCCACGTGGTCTATCCGAAAAGGGAGTATGCTACAGGACAGTTTGCTCCCTTTTTACTCCCACATGGGTGTATTCTTGTTTAGAGTGCAGGAAGGGTCCTCTCCCGGCATAGTCCGCCTGGTCTGGGCAAGAAGCGAGCACAATATAGGATAGTTTGCTCCCTTGTTACTCCCATATGGGTGTATTCTTGTTTAGAGTGCAGGAAGGGTCCTCACCTGAGATAGACCACGTGGTCTACTCGAAAAGGGAGTACGCTATAGGACAGTTTGCTCCGTTTGTACTCCCATATGGGTGTAACCTTGTTTAGAGTACTTGAAGTGTCCTCTCCCGGGAAAAATAAACTTTTCCACGTGGTGTATCCGGGAGAAAACAGGCATCGCATTTGACATTGCTTCAGGGCGAACTGGCTTGTGTCGTATGGACGATGTCTGCACATCTGCGCGTCGATACTCGCGCACTTTTAAGCACACAGAGGAGACTGTAGAGGACAAGGACGATAGAGAACTGGGAGCACTTGCTAGAGTTTTCTCTCAAGTTGAGCCTTTCCTAGAAAGAACACGCCAACGTTTTTCCTGATGTGGGCAAACACGATAAGGAACACGAAGGGTTCGGTCTTGCCCTGCAAAAAAAAAGAAGCAAAAATCAGAAGCAGTATCTGCCCGCAGGTCCTGCCTCAGCGTTCACGTGAATATAGATAAGTACTGCCTCCATCTGTGCCAGCCTTAAATTACTCGGAACTCACTTGATGTGGAATTCATGCCGGGGTGTAGCAACGTGGGTTTTAGGCTGAAGATCAACTCAGGGAGTCGTATATTAAATGCAGAGATAAGGACCTCGTAGGCAGTAAATGCCCGTGCTAAATCTTCTCGTAGTCTTCGTGACCAGTCCACCGCAATTATGTAATCTTCCTTTCGCTCTTCAGCCTGATTAGCTCTCTGCTTCAGACTATACTTCTCTTAACGCACGTAGTAACCAGTCACGACTAACACACTCGTCGTTAATTTCTTCGTGACGGAAGATTGGAGAGAAGGAAAAAGTCAACGGAGAGATTAAATGCTCCCGTCTGCTTGCTCAAGTCGTACTTCAGTGCATGACAGAAACAATAAAGTAACGTCTTACGCATCGTATATCCTCGAAACAAAATTTGCTGCTTTTTAAGTTATAGCAGGGTGAAACGCAAAAAGCAGTTAAAAAAATGTAAAGAAATAATGCCGCAGTTGTTGAGTAAATTGGTCGGGATAACTCGTTGGAAACTCTTACGCGTTAGCTATGACAATAAAAACAAACGTAAAAAAAAGCGTGTATTACTTGCGTAGTATAAATTTAATGGCAGTTCGGTGAACAGTTAATGTCCAGCCTACTGAATGAAGGTCAGCCTATGGTTCAGTAAATGGCCTTCATTAATCATTACCCCCTTATAAAAAACTTCAAAACCGGCTTTTGCCGAAACCATCACAGAAAGGCCCATCGCGCCAAGGAAGCTTTCAGAAGCCCAGTTAGGCACTGCCTTGGTTTTTTTCAAAGAGTGAATGGCCATTCATCTCGCATCAGTACTAGTTATTCTTTACTAAAATCAATAACCTTCCTGTCGGTCGACCGATAGATAGTTGAGCGCTACCACGACACACTTGGAATATAGGCCTCAATCCTCACATAGAGGCCGCATGGTCCGAAAATTCGGAACGGTGTATTTCCTGCTGCTGGTAAAAATCGAGCTTTAGCAGCGGTTGCACATTATGCATCACTGGACGATAAAGTTTACCTGACACGACTTACCTTACCCGATTGGTAGCGTAAACACTAATCGAGAGTTGTGTTAACCATTCTCACACTTCTAGGACTGCTTAAAGAGGATGGCACATTGGCACGTTCGTAATTACGAAGCTGACGACACTGATGCCATTGATTTAGATTTGATTATGCAATATGATGGCTACTCAGTATAACACAGTGTCCTCCTGAGCCTCTGTTTCTTCCACATACTTTTGGTTTAACCGCGAAGCAAAGGAACGTGTTTCGTTCACCGGGCGGCTGTGCCTTTGGCGATTCCTTGCATTAGGCCAGAACTGGCACTTTATATTGGAATTATTTTCGGAATTGAGCCCTTTAGGGACATTCCTGCGAACCGAACAGCGCTCTTCAAACAGATTACATCGTTTCCTTGAAAAAATTGGCTGTAGCTTAGTTAAGGTTAAGTCTGGATATCTCGAAGCGAAAAGCTCTCGCTGCTTTTCAGCCAACTCCCAAGCTACCACTCAGGGATCGGTGTTTCTGCGCCGTCCGACTGTTGCTTCTTCTTCTCCTTCCAAGGCGAATGTCTGCGCCTGTTCTATGGGCAAGCGCGCCTTTTACACCTCTCCTTTCAAATGCGCACTGCGCATGGCTGCGGCGAAAGGGCAAACGCTGAACAGAGGGCCTTTCTGTTTGACTAAAAATGCCCTACATGAGGCACATACCCTGCCCACAGTTTCACTCAACTGAACAGATGCTAAGCTCAGTGTCTGCCGCATGGCATCACTTACCGACTTAAGATCCCGCAAATGCCATAGTCTTTCACAAACGTCACACACGTAGCTGAACGGATTGTTCACAAAGTCTGCCGTGAAGACCTTGGTCGCACTGGCACTTCTGCCTGTTTCTGCGCCGTCCGACTGTTGCTTCTTCTCCTTCCATAGCGAGTGTCTGCGCCGTGCGTGACGTCACTCGGTTTCGCGCATGCGCAGAAGTGTCAGATCTGTAGTGTGGCTCACGCGAAGCGCGGTGTTGACTAGCCTAGTGAAGCTTTTCGCTTCAGAACAGAGTGTACGCGTACCTCGAAGAATTAAACATATATTCATAGAGTCGCCGGAGGCCACGTAGTTATCCTATACTGATGTCCCCCCAGTCTTCCTCCTAAACCACACCTCCGCGACAGGTTTGTTGTTGAACATGAAATAATTTTCACAACATGCCCAAGTTTCTACTCGTGCAAAGCTTTTTTTTTTTTTTTTTTTTGCCGCGGCCGCTTAGGAATTGATAGGTTTCCACAGAACCCCTGTTTTGTAGCTATTCCTTCTTAAACCGACTCTTTTTGCACTTCGAAAATGGTCATAGTGGTGTCGGAAACAGCGAATGATAGTTGTCGCTCGCTATTAGACGTGACTTCACACGAGCCAGCAACCAATGGAGAATAAGGCAACGGATTGAGAGGGTAAAAAGCAACATCGTTACGAAGCAACGCCCTGAATTTTAACGTTGTTACTCAGGAAAGGCTGCCCTGTTTCCTCGGTCGTCTCCTCCTATACAAGTTACACAATGTTACAGTAAGCATGTGAGTATACCGCGTAGTACAGCATCCAGCAGCGGTGTGAACCTTGTAAGAAACACTAAGTCTTCTTTCAAGTCGTTCGCTGCCTGCCTCGCGTTTCTTACATAGGAGATAGAGCGACAAAGAGAAAGAGACCGCGCGGTTACACTGTGGAATCGAGCATTCCGAGCACGAAGCTCTTAATCCGTCCCGGCCACTCGTATAATTCAAAGTCTTGAATGGTCGCGGCGTCTGTGTGCGTACATCTGCTCTCGCGATAGAATGCAGGAAAAAAGGGGACAAAGTATACACATTTCGCCGTCCCTCTTTTTTCCCCCTTTCTCTCTATCTTCTTCTTTTTTTGTCAAGCAGCCGTTCCGAGACACTCCTATAAAATGCCGCCGTCGGCTTCGATTTAAATCTGTTCTTACGGCATTTATTTCCCGGTCATTTTTGTCGTTGTTGTTTTTGTGAATTCGTTAGCGGATTTCGAATCGATTCCAATGCACGGAATGTAGCCTTAACCAAAGCTGGTTGCACGCGATAACTCGTTCCCTTTGGTCCACGCCGAGGCTTGAGTGAGTGTATTTCATTTTCTTTCGAGCTGTAGGAACGAAGGACCCTTTCCGTGCGGCGGTCGACGGCGGTGCACCTATAAATCAATACGAGCACGATCTGCATTTTTGCGCTCTGATCCTTCGTGTTTGAGTGCGGTTGGGAAGGGGGGGGGGGGTCGACTGAGGCGCGCTTTTTGAAGCGGTTGTTGGCTCGGCGCGGTGAACTCTCGCTCTTTGGACGCCATGGACATTCATTGCTCGGTCCCGTCTCGATACTACGCGGCCCTGTCGCGCGCGGCTGGCTCCGAAGGGGGGGGGGGGGGGGGGGGGGGGGGTCGAGTGTCACGTGATTGGGGAAGCCATAGCTACGCGACCGGTTTGCGATAATCTTTTCCGTCCGGCGCGGTCTCTTGCTATCTTTCTCTCTTTCTCCCGAGAGAATTTATGTCTCTCGGACATGCGACTCGTCTCGGTCGGCAACTTAAATAAGCGGGAGGAAAAGTCGCCAAGGGGCGGGAAAAATCAAGAAAACAAAATCGCAGAAGTTCGATGCAAGGGGAAACGCTGCCAAGAAGAGGAGCGAGCGATGGATGGAACGGGGGAGGGGGTCATCGCGAGAGGGCGAGGGACTTCGGCGGCGTTCCGATAAGACGCGGCCCGGCTATATACTGCCCGCCCGGTGTGCGGCGCTGCTCGCTTCCTCGACCTTCTCTTTTCTACAACTCCGTACTTCTCATAAACAAGATACACCCGCATGGCGGTGGCCCGCGGGCGCCAGGCAATGCGGGAAAATGGCGAAGCCTATACTATATCGGACCTCTGTTTCGTTTTTTTTTCTTTTTACCGCCAGAGGGACGGAAATCGCGGTTGAAGTGGATACACATTTGCCGTCTCTGTAGAAACAGGGTATAGGTTAGGCGGCGCGTCGCAGCGCTCGACTTCGGGCTGTACACGTATACAACGTCAGGGAAGAAAAAAAACTTTGAGATCACTGCAGCGACCCGCACTGGAGCAGTGCGAAAGCAAAACGTCCACATACTATATCGACGTCCGTGGCTGTTCTAAAGCCCGTGCACTATATCGACGTCCATAGCTATATTAACGTCTAAGTGTATTTTCTCGCGTTGTTTAGTGTTTAATTAATTAATTAACTTCTAGCCCACGCTTAATGCCACCCCTATCTGCTGGGAGCAGTGGTTGAGGAGTGTCACGGCTCCTGGCCAGAAATGGCTGGTGGATTGCGCCGAGCGTATATGGCGCCAACTACGGGGTTTCCGGGCACCCACTGGAAGTCGTCGTGAAACTGCTTTCATAGAAATAAAAGTTTCCTTTTCTTCCTCATTCTACTACTACTACTGCCGCAGCCACCACCGTAAACTATACCATGGTATGGTTTGGAGCAATTTAGTGCTTTCATTCTTGGCTTTAAACCACAGTGAAAGGTATGGAGAAGCTGCCTCTAACGATGGACAGTGTTTTAGGTCCCTTAGCGTGCCCTATACTTCGTTTCATACATAGCAGTCAACGCTGCCAAAGCTAGCGCGCCTGTTCGCGCAGGCTAAGTCCGCGCGCAAAAAGTAGTTCGCCATGCAACCAAAACTAACACAAGCATATTTCGTTGCGACAAATCTTAAGTGCCGTGACTGGCACCTCCAAGACTTCGTTTTACCTCATGCAACACTTTCGTCCTGTGGCTCGTCGAGATTTCGAGAAGCAAAAAGTACACCTGGCGGTATGATACGCGGTTGGTAGGGTGAATCGCTCCTACTCAATCCGCGCGCAAAAAGTAGTTCACACTCCATGAAAATTATGGCCAGAGAGCCCGAACACTGAGCGCCTGACAGCTTCGACCGTGATTTTCAATGCTACCACATAGCTTTATACCGCTCTTTATTTTCGTCAAAACACTGACCGGAGTTTCGAGAAGAACTAATGATACGTGGTGGAGTAATATGGTTTCCCGGGCGCACTACTTCAGCAACCTCCGCAGCGTTGCCTGCTATGTATGCAGGCAACGCTGTAGTGCTATGTAGTGTAGGCAACAGAGACTTGCAGTGAACTTTTTGTTTGCATATCCAAAGGACATGGGACATATTGACATGCTCTAATTTCACCTTACATATTGTCGTCGACAATTCTTCATGCAGCGAACTTTGTTAGCTCGTGTGTCGGACTATGCACTTCATCGTTCCATATGTATAGAACATCCAACCTGGTGCTATTGCTTCATGGTGTAAATCATACTAAGGTGTAATTTGGTGCTATTGTTTCTTGGTTTAAACTGCGGTATGAAGTAATCTGGTGCTGTTCCAGCTGTCGTGGTGCAAAAAGTAGTACGGGGTAATCTGGTGCTGCCGCTCAGTGGTGCAAACCATACTTCCAGGCTATCGCGGCTCATGGCGTAAACAGCAGGAACCTGAGAAAATACCCTCCGGCTGTTTACCGTGCGCCGATAGCACGGAGGGGCATCGTTACATCCTGTTGTAGTCACACGTGTGCATATAATTTGGCACATGCCCAGGTAAATATGTTCGGTACTAGCTCTGGGCTTGTTAGCCCCCTGCGGCCTTTTCCATCGCTTGCTTGTGCGCGTAGGGCATCTATAACCAGTGATGTCTTTATACGGGTGTTTATCGATATATATTTTTGCTTTCTTCTTATGCTGTTCTCGCAAGCAACAAACATATTGCTATGTGCAGTCAATTTCGCCTGCGCTGACGTGGATATCCAATTTTTGTTTCCCCTTTCACCGTGATATAACTGTTTGAGGGACTTCGTCAGCTGTAGACGGCCAGTTGGCGAAAAGTGTGGGAGTTATCTTTTGTTTGCTTCTTTTTTTTACATGTGTACAGAACTGAACGTGGTCAGAGAGCTACGAACACTGTGTCCCTGATATTCAGTAAAAGAAAAAATAAATCTGGAAGCTTTCCTTCTGAACATAATTGTTCACTTCCGCGGAGCATAATCGACCCCTGACTGACAGGCGGGCTAATGGATGTTTCGTATTTGAATGCATTTCCGCCTTTTTTACATGGCCACTCCGCGCATGCGCGCCTCTCCTCCTCCGCTTCCTCTGCGCATGCACAGGCCGTGTTAGTGACAGATGCACGCACCAGATGGCGGTAGCTCTCAAGCACACATCTGCCACTTCGCAGGCGCAGTTTTAATGTGAATTCCATCAGCACACGCACTGCAAGCCCTGAAAGCGTTCATTCCAGTGCTTCAAAACTTCGAGTGAGCCCATAGCTTTCCAGCTACCCTCGTTGAGTGAGGAAGTAGAAACGCTGCAATGTCACGTCCCGTGTACTTGACAGACTGAGGTTTTCTTCCATTTCTTTCGCTCTATATAATCCCACTTTCCATGTATAGCGAACCCTAGCGGGCACATGGTTAACTTCCTCGCCTTTCATTTCTTTTGCGTCCTCGTAGCTATCTCGCTCAGTTTTTTCTTTTTATCAGTATGTCTGTCTTCTATATATCTTGTTTCACGAAGTTGGAAACCTATTTCCCAGGCGATACTGGTTCCTTAAATGTGATCAAACGGTGTGCAGTGACACACGCAATCGATTACCCTTACCGTGTTCCCTCGAACTTGCATTCCTCCATTTCACGAAGACATACTCCCTCGACGCAGCAGGGAGTCGAACGAACGACTTCGAACTGCGCCGCAGAACCATACATACCTACAAGCGCCCGCGAAGCGGCCACGCCTCGGGGTATGATGGCAGCGGAGCCAAGCGCTAGACTACTCGGCAGCAGCAGTTCCAGGAAAGGACGGTTGAACATGTGTCGGCCGCGCAACATTGTATTCTTCAAACACGATAGCGTATATGTGGGCGTAGTGAAAGCGAACCCCGCGGATTGAGAGAACACCGGTTATTGAGAGCTGTCGATGTATAGAACCCTTATTTTTACTTTCCTTTTTCGAATAACGATGGCGCTAGTAGTGCTTCGGTGGTTAACTAAACCCTCTCCCAAAGGAAAAAGAAGCGAAGAACAAGAAATAAATAGAACTGTAAAAAAAGAAAGAAAAGACTTTGAATGTGGGTGTCGGGAAGTACTATGTGACGGAAAGGGGGGGCGTAGAGGGGAAGGGGTGAGGAAACAGCGGCCAAAGCGTGGTGTCAGAAGCATGCAAAATGAAAAGTGAGCAACAACAGTGGCGAAAGAGAAAGCGCCGCACCTAGGGAGTGAAGAAGAGCTGTTCTTCGCCGCCGAGGCGCGGTCTCGTTTGTAACCCGACGCTCCGAGACATTCTCTGCAGCGCGTAAGAAAGATTTTTAAGCAGCGCCGGTAAGAGACGCGCGGAGAAGCGGAGATATTGGGCGGCTAGCTCGCCGGTTACACACGCCGCCTAAGCGCGGTTTATTCTTCGTTTTGCATTTATTGGTCATTTAAATTCTCCCTCCCGGAGCCTCCTTTATATATACTTCTCTTGTTTTTATTTTTTTTTTCCTTTTAGTCCAATAGTTCCGTGCTAGGACGGGTACATTTGTTTCTCTCGTGTGAGCTGCTTGCGCGGTGCGCGGGCTTTCTTGCTTTTGAGCAGCGGCGGCTCGGTGCTTTTCGGTTTTGTTCTCATGAATAATGTAGCCGGCTGTAACTCTTGCCCACCGGCCGTCATTTTTCACGGCCCGGGGAACCGGGGGAAAGGGGGAAAAAGAAGAGAACAGGTATAATGAAAAACGCGCGAAATCCTGGTGCACGGCGGGTGAGCCGAAGGGACTCTGGCGTGCCACCGGTATACTATGGTGACTGCAAGTACAAGCTCGAGCGCGCGTCACGCTGAGAGAAAGCTTGCTTGTCGCGGATGGAGAGGAAAGAAAGTAAAAGAATGACAAAAGAAAATGAAAACGTCCAAATGAAGTTAGCTGCGAGGATGCATGTATATAGCTGCAGTCGCTGTAAAAGAAAGCAAATATAAGCGACGAAGGAATTCATGGGTAACTTCGCAGCTGAGCAGGATTCCGCTTTCAATCGGCGCCTTCGGCATCCCGGTTGCAGTCAGCGCGAGACCGTCGATCGGTTGTACAGGAACTGCTGGGACCGGTGCGTACTGTGGTCGTGGCATTCAGCAGAAAGATGGTCGTGGGTTTGACTCCCGGCTGTGGCGGTCGAGTTTGTACGGAGGCGAAACGCGAAAACGTACGGGAACTCTAAGCACGAATACGCCTATATGGGAGTAAAAAGGGCGTAGAGCGTCCTCTAGCCAGTGGCGGTCAAGGAGAGTGGTTCGGGGGGGGGGGGGGGGGGGGGGGGGCAGACTTTTGTATACCAAAAAAGAAAAAAAAAATAGAAACAACGATTTTAGTTTATGTTATTTACACAAAAAAAATTGTGCGCTTTGTTGTTGAGAATTAAATGGTGAACGATATAGATGTACCATTACTCATTCTTTGAATGTTAACGTTTACGCGACCAATATTCATCTCGATACCAGGGAAAACAAGCCGACGGGTGAGATATCTCGCAACGGCATGTCCACAAAGGTCAAAGCAACTGCCCGGACATTTCACCAGGGAGATATGCGGCCTTCATTCCTCAGTTCTGGGAGTAGCTTTGTTCCGGCCTCAGATCGCTCCTTCAAGGCGGCTGGTCGGCGCTAATTGTCAAGCCAACAAAAGGGATGATCCCCTCGCTGTCGTCGCTGTGTCCCATGGTGGGATAAAGACATGAATGGGTGGCTCCTTGCCGCCCCGACAAGGTTGCTGGCCACCGCAACCTCAGGTGAATGCCATCGCTGTCGCCATGGTGCTTGGTATAAATTGTGCTTGGTATAACTACCAACCTGTAGAACGTGGAATTGTGTGAAATAAGACAGCCGCTAACACTGTGAACGTACAAAGTAGGAAACTATTTGACGCATCACAGACGAAAAAGATGTCCAGTTCTACGTGAAGAATCACATCTCGCCTTATGGGAGCCCGAAAACGGACGTTCGGGAAGATTTTCAAAGGCTTTTGGGAGGGGGGGACCGCCCACTTCGCCCCCCCCCCCCCCCCCTCCCTTAGGACCGCAACTGCCTCTAGCGGACTTCATTTATAAAAGGGAATGCACTATTGAGGACAGCTGACACCATTTTTACTCCTTCCTGTTTAGAGTGTATGCTGTGCATTGGAGGTGGACGTCGAAGAACCGCATGTGGTCGAAATTTATGCGGAGCCCTCGACTACGTCATGCTTCATACCTCACAGTGTTGTTATGGCAAATCAAATTAATCACAAATACATTATCAGCTATTCTGCGTTGTTGCCGGTCGCACACCTTCAGTTTATGAATTTGAAAGTTGGGCGAAAGATTGTCCGGTTGGTAACAACTGTGACAAAACGGATAACGACACACCAAACGCAGGCGAAACCAAGCTTAAAGAAAATTAACATTTCTTTGACGCAGTACTCGAAACAATTAAAAAGCCATTGTCTTAAACATTTCATGAAACATTAATTATTTCGGTAGAACTGTTTACTTTAATAAGGCTTACCGTAGAGGAGCCGTAACATCAATTGTTTAACCTCGCTTTTTTCACTATATTTCGTCATGAACTATTGTTATTTGTAATTTAACTTCGCTTTCATCATTTTCTTTTCTTCGATATCGGCTTGTGTTCAGTTTTTTTTTTCTTTACGGCACGAACGATCTGTTCAATTTCCTCTACAACAGTTGGAGTGCACGGCGAGAAAATGTAATAAATGAATACATCTGGCCACCGAGGGTTGACACAGATCATCAAATGCGTTCTGTTATATTGTCGTCTGGACAGTCTTGGGAAAGCAGCTGTGGCATTAGTACAGGCCATCGTGAAGTAACTACCACCGCTGTCCGAGGTGACTTACAGCTTCCCCGTAAATAATCTAAAGTAGCTCGACGCGAGTCAATTCCATGTCATCATCATCATCACCAGCCTGACTGCGCCCACTGCAGGGCAAAGGCCTCTCCCATGTCTCTCCAACTAACCCTGTGCTTTGCCAGCTGCGGCCACCGTATCCCCGCAAACTTCTTAGTCTCATCCCCCCACCTGACTTTCTGCTTCCACCTGCTACTACGCTTGCCTTCTCTTGGAATAAACTCCGTTACCCTTAAGGACCAGCGGTTATCTTGCCTTCGCATTACATGCCCTGCCCAAGCCCATTTCTTCCTCTTGATTTCGAGTAGGATGTCATTAGCCCGCGTTTGTTCTCTCACCCACTCTGCCCGCTTCCGATCTCTTAACGTTACACCTATCATTCTTCTTTCCATAGCTTGCTGCGTTGTCCTTGACTTAAGCTGAACCCTTTTCGTTAGCCTCCACGTTTCTGCCCCACCGGTAAGATACAGCTGTTGTATACTTATCTCTTGAGGGATATTGGTAAACTGACATTTTTGATCTGAAATAACCTGCCACATGCGTTCCACTCCATCCCATGTCATATAGCGGTCCCTAAATCCCCACTGTGTTGAATAGATGACATAAGCCTTCTTGTGTTGTCAGTCAAGCTCAGAAAGCGTTTCGCTAATTTAAGGTCAGCTGTCTGAACGAACTTGTTGAATTGCATCGAACCACCATTACAAATTGAACGTTTTCTTTTTTCTTGGCATGCCATATATGAACCCATACCACTGACTTCAGACACTTAGACAGGTCTCGAAGGACGTTTCGAAGCCATAATACGAAAGTAGTGGCAGCTACAGCATTTTGCGCTGAAGAAATAAGTCGTGCCGCTGGGATGAGATTCTGTGGCATAAACTCAAGGCGTCTTCAGCCAACAAACCTGTTTCCTGAATGGTCAGATTCAAACTTAGCAATCTACACTACAATAATTTGCGCGTGTAAAGCACTTATGACGCTCTTCACAATTTATTAACCGGTTCGAGGTATGTCGCCAACAGAGACTTACTGATGCGAGACCCTCGCATTTGGAACCTCTGGCATTTAAGCAGGTATTCAATGTCTGCCCGTATGTGGACTGGTGCTGATTCACTTACGCTTTCGAAATTTCTAGTGAACCGTACTGTGTAAACAACAGCTGCCAGGTTCTCTGTCCTTGGAGGTGAATCTTTCGCGTTTTTAGTACATTCATCTTCGACTATACCAGCTTTTGCCGTTGTTTAACACGACTGAGTACATGCAAATTAAGCGCCCAGTGTGGTTGTTTAACATCTTTGTAATCGGTTCCAAGTTGGCAGTTGGTGACTGCGCTGCTTTTCGTGCCTTTTACCGCATGCCATTTTCCTGTAAGCTCCTCATTAATTATCAGCTCAGCGTGTCTATAGCTGTGCACTGCGTTGCTACATTCCGTACGTGCTGCCGCAGTATGGCGTTACTTTTTCTCTCCGATTGCCGCCTTGCCAACTGCCTTTTTGCTGCTGCATAACGTATTTTCGCTTGACGTCTGAAGAAGAAAATCGAAAGGGAACCGTGCTATATCATTTAAAACGTTGACGAAGTTTAACTTAGTTGCCGTCGCCTCTTCTACGTGTACATCTTAATTTGCAAATCTCGACCACACCGACGCTAACGTAATTCCTTATACGCAAACATCTTGAGTCACTGGAAAACCTTTCTGTTAACCGACTTGATATATGTTAATGTCTCTCATCGAACTGCTGTCTCCAACCCCTTATGAAAATGGTCTATAGATAGTCTATAGACTTCTTATAGATTCTATTGACTTCCTATAGATATTGCTTTTTGTCTATTCATAGTCTATAAATTGTCTATAGACAAAGGTCTACTAAAAGTGTATGGCCATAAATCTACAGATTGTCTATAGACTGTCTATGGCAATTGTATTGCCTATAGACTTTTGTCTTTAGACAGTCTACAGACTTTATAGACAGAAGTCTATAGACACTCTATAGACTGTCTAAAACTTTTTTTGTAAGGGACGGTCGGGCAACGAGTTGCCGTTCTAATTTTTTGTACCCAAGTTGATATCTGTGAACTTCACGAGCGCTGTCACTGCGTTAAAATAACAAAGAAAAGCGCTTGCATCAAGCGCGAAAAGTAAGTATAAAGTAGTTATCCAACCGCTGCGCCTCGAAGCGACTTGGTTTCAGCAGTATGCGCGTGTGGATGCGAAGAGGGCCTGTATTGAGACGTCTTACAGGGTACTTACGGATGAGGTTGTCAGAAAATCGATAGTTGAAGGAATAATAATAAAAAAATATTTGCTTCGCGGACTGCACTGCGCGTGCGCACTGCATACGAGCTGAGAGAGGGGAGGAAAAACGGCTCGTCTGAGGCGTTATAGCGCGCTGGTTGCCGCAAATTTATGGAAAACCGATAAGCGTATCACTTTGTCTCGTTCCCGCCTGGGACGGAGTACGTGACACTCAAGCGGATGCAAGCCCGTCCTGCTTGCTTGGGGATGATTGAACGCCAGTAGGCACGCGCTAATACTTAGCATGCGAGGCCGTTATCCGAGGCTTAACACAGCTGTGCAAAGACGAATGCGCGTTGTCGAGCCAATTTTAAGCCGCGCTGTATATACCTGGCTGCAACGAGTGTACTGCGTGGCGGAGGTCGATCGAGAGTCAGGTTTTTTTTTTAATATGAATGCATTTACAGTTAGGTACGGTCGAGTATAGTGGGATTAATGTCTCAAAGCAGCAATTGGGATATATGAATGGACGCCGTGGTGAATGCTTTCGATTAATTTCGGCCATGTGGGATTCTTAAGCGTGCGCTGAGGTCGTATACAGCACACTGGCGGTCTTTCGTATTCCAACTCCATCGAAATGCTGCCGCCGCGGCAGCGATTCGCTCCAGCGACCTTTCAACGCGCTAAACAGAGAGGTGTAAAAAGGGAGTAAACTGACCTTACAGCAGGACTCCCTTTTACAAAATGGAGAGTGCTAAAAAGGCGGCCTACCCCCTTTTTACTCCCATATAGGCGTATTTGTCTTTGGAGTGTGGGATCAGCAGCTAAGCCTACTGGTAACTGATCGGATATTTGCAGTGAGAACTACTCGTCAGAGATTTCCAAATTAAGGGAGCGTGGGCCACCAGAATTAGCGCTTTCGTTTCCTTTATTAAGTGTAGAAACTACGCTGCTACAACTTCCTGACATGCTGTCAGCTCGACAAAAAGCAATGCAATAGAAAGAGCCTAACACACCGCCCGCCAGGGGCGTAGCCGAATAGGGGGGGGGGGGGGGGGGGGGGCATGCAGCCCCCCCCCCCCCCCCCCCCACCGAAATTTTTTCGAACTCTCACGGACCGCAGTATGGCCCAAGTACATATCGCGACTTCTGCTATCATAATTTTGTTCTTGCCTGGATCGTCTGTCTTTCCTTGTGTGAAGTTTACTATCTGTGATTGCGCTAGATGTTTATTTGCCTTGTTTGACGCATTATATAGAGTGACTTTTGCTTATATACGTAGATTTAATGGATACACACGTGTATTTAAATATCTTGTTGCGAGGTTCTGTGTATACATAAGTGACTGTTTCCAGTGACACTTTTTTGCCCTTTATCAAGTTCTACCTTCACATTTCTAATACTCCATTTTATCTTCGCACTTATAATGTATATATTGCAGAACTCCTCGTTTATACATGTGCTCGTTGTTGTGACTCCACAAATCTATGAGGAGGCCGCGCTGCAACATGATCCCCCCGAATAAAATTTCTGGCTACTCCACTGCCGCTCGCCTAACACACCGCCTATGGTTCTTAACCTGGAAAAAGCCTCTCACACAGCTATCACTGTGGAGAGTCGAAATTAGCATCAGACTGATATTTGATTACAATGCCACGTCCTTGGCACACCCAAGGAGAAGGTGTGTGCATCTCCGTGGCCAGATACGAACCGTCCCAGTTGGCACCGGTGTATACCTGTAAGGCTCCCCCGCCAGGATGCGGCAGCCAGCGTGTCGCCTCGCAGTGGTATAAAGCGAAGGTCGCCGTGCCGTGGCAGGGCAGCCCTATAAATCTCGTCGCCCGAAAAGGCCGCCAGCCGGAACAAGATGTCTGGCGAGAATGCGCACCGCAGCGGCTTCTTCCAAAGGCTGCGCGCGTCCTGATAAACATGCGCCTCGCCGGGCTTGCGTCCTTCCAGAAGGTTTGCCTCGGGCCTTCATCCCTCCCACCTCTTTCGCGGCCGCGTTTTTCACTCGTTTGTTCTCGTCACCCTGGTTCGTTGTGTCTGAGAGGAGAAAACGTATGCGCTTACTAGCATGAGACGGAGCGGGGTGCTTTGCAGTGTGGTACTCTGTAGAGATATCATGCGACGGAGTGAACCGGGCGCTGACGCCGAAGAAGGATCGCTGGTGACTGGCAACGATTGCGGCTGGTTTTCAGTGGAACCCGCGAGGTACGGTTTGTCGGGGAAACTTAGTAATGTAAGGAAGAGTGCACGATAGCGAAGGTCGAGGAAACGCTTTGTCGGGGGCCTTTCTGATAGCTGCGTTGTCCTGCTTGTCCGGTTGGAGACACGAGGAGATCCCTACAGGCAGCTCGGACGAGGCCGGCGTTCCTCGGCTGGGCTGTATGTCTGTGGTGGGCAGTGCACTGGCAATCTTCATTCATGCACTTGAAACAAAACACCTGCAGTGTTCAGCTTCGTTAACCCTTAAGAAAAATGGTCTATAGACAGTCTATAGACAGTCTATAGACTCCGTATATACTATATTGCCTTCCTATAGGTATTTCTTTTTGTCTATTCATAGTCTATAAACTCTCTATAAACAAAATCTACTAAAAGTGTATTGCCATAAATCTATAGAGTGTCTATAGACTGTCTATAAGATTTGTATTGTCTATAGGCTATTCTCTAAGATCTTTCATAGACAGTCTCTAGACTTTATGGACTGTATATAGACTGTCTATAGAAATTATTGTAAGGGTATGATTCTACCGGAAGGGCAAGACTGTCCGATGGTAAGAACATATTAGTGCAACAGTACTACTCCGATGGGTAATTGAGCCCCGAGCTAGATCTTGCGATATTTGTAGGTTTGTGCCAAGTGAGGGAAATAAATAAAAATAAATTAAATAAATATCCGCAACTGGGTTTCGAACCCACGGCGGCGCGCACAGATAAACTTCGCTGGCCACAGCGCGAGAGCACCAGGCTATTGCTGCAGTTTTACTTTTTTTTATTGCTTGGAAATCAATCCTGCTGAGGTACTAAATGCTTTACGTACACACGCACTATTCCGCAATGCAGACACACGTTCTCATGTCTGCGTAGTTGAGTTGAGTAGTTTTAAGTTACTGGTGGAATTAGCCTTGCTTATTCTGCCGGCTATTGCTCCACCGTATAGCATCACTTACATGTTAATAATGTCCTAAAACCGGTCGGATCTGCCCCGCTATGCACACAGTCGCTTATAATAGAACATAGGCCACTCTTGCAGTCCGCATCTATGCACACATTCACTCACCGCACAACATTATCGACTCCAGAAGGCACCATCTATACACATATTCAGTCACAGTGGAACATAGTCCATTGCATAACCACCATCCATGCACACACTCACTCACAGAATGAAATAGACCACTCCAGAAGACACCCTCTGCGCACACATTAAATCACAGAAGACCAGAGACTGTCCCTGCTATCACCGTTTAGAGTCAAGCTCAGTGTCCTGCAGGAATATTATTATTTCCACTCGGGTAGAGAATGCCTCTTAACATTCTTAACATGATCTTAACATGTCTGCGTACACTGCACGTAGTCGAACATGCCTCGTGTTAAACTGCAACACACTCTCGCGCTGTGCATTGCACGTCGTCTTCTTCATCAACTAACACTGCTATCAAACTAATATTAGCGCTTTGAACTGCAAGTAGTGACAGAGAGATGTGCGCTGCATGCGTTGCCGAGGACAACGTTGTGGTAGACACATGGCACTAGAGCATAGACCGCCGGCGTAAATTGGATAAATTGGCATTGACGTTGTAAAAGTTGAAGACGCGCTTGACTGGCTCCCTGGGTCAGTGGACACCTCAATAGCGTTTTCAGCTGCGTGTAGATGGTGTACACTCGCAAAAAACTGTGCTTTCGCACAATGTTTCGTGCTTAGCGATACTAAACCGCCAGCTAATTTTTTTCGCTGAGTGTCAACTCTCAAGCCCAGAAACTTAATGATCAAGCAGTAGTAATAATGCGAAAAATCAGCTGCAAAACTTCTATCTTGAAGTTGAGTGCTTTGAGTAGATACTCGCAACGGCCCACAACACTGTCATGGAAGTCTTCCCGCCGCCGAGCGAACCTAACGGGTATTCCTGTGCAGACTAGATAATTTCCAAACTGCAGAAGTTAAGAGCTATGCTGGAGAATGCATGGCCCAGCTCAGAATAAGGAAACCTTATGAGAAATGCAAGCATAAAGATCTTTTCCCTGTGGACAGTTTGCTCGATACGGCTGAATGTAGCCTACACACGAGGTTGCCGAGATTTCTTAAAGACGTAAACGCAAAATTTCTAAAGCAAACAAACGCTATGATTTCTTTTACGGGCGCAACGGGATGCCTTCCGGCAAGTTTCAGTCGCAGGCGTTGAGTGGAACATGATTTAATATGATTCTGAATGTTGTCCGAGGAGCCGCTCGGCATTTCCACCCGCATCGAGGGACGTCATCGTGCACTTGCCCCAATTATTATGGCGTCACCGAACTCAGTGGTTGTTCGCAGGAGTAACCAGTGCTTGCTGGCGACGCCGACGTCATCAGGAGTGCGGTAGTCTGGGCGGACAAGTCGACTGTGACGTCAGAGTGCATTTCAGCGCTGACGCCGACCGAGACCGAAACTGGCGATAAAAAAATTATTTGTAATTCTTAACACTTCGCAGTGGTGTTCTTGAGCTCATTTTCATAATTACCTTGCCCATAGGCCTTTTTCAAGGAAAAAAAAAAAAAGCTGACACCCAAAACATTTTATCTGTACTTGCCACTTTAACAGCTGCAAAAAGCGCCCTCGTTTTCAAAACGTTTTTTTTTTTTTGTTTCATAAGCGCCTGTGATTCTTTTTTTTTTTTTTCACATGGGCAACTGTGTTTGCTAATAGGTTGGGTTAGATCAGGGTGATCATGGAAACACAAGGAACCCTTGAATCTTAGATTTTCCAGTTAAGAATTCGTGACACCATGCTTTGTTTTTACCTTTATGCCCCGTGTCATTAACTATTTTGACACTAACCACTCGGCGAGCGATAACTAGGTCCGTCCATTTATCGCATCACAGCGCTAATTTCTGGCCGGTGTGGCGTGGTCAGGCTGTTTACAAGTCAGTGAACACGTGACGTTTAACTATCCACTCCTTACCTTCCGAGTGCTGTGATCGCAATCTAAGGTTTGCCCTACTCTGGTAAAGACGCTGCTATCTATTACATGCACGCACTGTTGACCAGGTACTGACTACACGCCTGTTTAATTGGGCCACCGTCCCCGCCTCTTTGTTTCCATTTCTTTGCGGAAATGCTGTTGTCGAACTCCCGGCTACTGTAATAACTTCGAGCACTGTGGTTTGCATTTGAATTCGTCTGCGTTACAGAGTGAATAAATTACCAGCGCGTAAAGTAATGACCGAAAGCGGTGCCAACGCTCTTGACGCATGCATGTTGTTTTTTTTTTGTGTGTGTACTTGTAAGATGTTTGCTAAAGCATATAAAAAAACTGTTTTTCGGCTCATTCCCGGGCCCACGGGTCATAGATTCGAAACACACGAATTCAAGGAGCACATTCTTATTATAGCCGCACTGTGAACACGGCTTTTCTTTGTTTCGATTAGTCGGAAGAATGTCACATTGCCCCGGTGTTGTGACGTCATACAGCTATCTGCTACGACTTGTCGACAGACAAGTAATCTCTAAGACGTCGTAATATTCGCAAAAACTAGCCTGGCCGATGCAGGTGTACAACTTCACTGAGGTTATTCCTTCGCGTGGAAGCAAGATGCATAAAAACGAGGACAGGCAAGGAGATAAACGAAAAATTAACTCTTTGGTCACAAGGTGAACTTTTAAATCTACTTGAACTCTTGACCTCTGGTTGCACTTAACAGCCCGCCTACTTCCGGTGATTCACGTATTTGCACACATGCAGGCAAACAAGTGACGAATGCATGTTTGATAGCGTGGTTATATTTATTTTTGTAGTAGATTGTTAGGGGTCAAAACCGACGCTCTTTCATAACTTGGGATAACAGATAGGACGTGCTGCGCTTTCGAGCAACCTTTTTTCTTCAGCAAATGGCCACGTATACACAGAGTAAATAAAGTTACGAATGAAAGCAACAATCTCACCCTGTGGGCAGCTGAACCGTGGCGTGAGTGAAGGGAGTGAAAGAGGGAGGGAGGGGGTGGGGGGTGGGAGAGCTGTACAGTAGTCATACACGTGCAGGTATCAGTGCAGGCTGAAGGAAACGAATTTAAAGCGCGAATTGTACAGAGGCTTGAGAAAAATGCACTAGCAACAAGTTACTATAAGCAGCACTTTGAAATAGCGGTCCCTAGGAACCGCTATGTTACTTATTAAATTGCATTTTGACGTCTTGCAAGCTGCGTTTCGATAGGGGCGAAACGCGAAAGGCGCCCGTGTGCTGTGTGGTGTCACACACGTTAAAGAACCCACAGTGTTCTAAACTAATCCGGAGCCCTCCACTTGGCGTCTCTCATAGACCAGATATGCATCGCTTCGGAAAGTTAAACTCCGCAGTTTACAATTTATGTTTTTTTGCACCTTCTTGGGGAAGTCGCAGGAGTCGGTGGAGAAAAGCAGAATTGTATAACAACAAGTAATGTAACCCATACTTTTCGAGAGCACTATACTCCGTTTCATACATCAGGTGCAATGCGGTGAATTAAAGGTGCAAAAGTTCGGGAGTAGTCCGCACGGTAAAATAAAGGAAGGCGTGTTACTCCTTACTTGTTCTGTGGGTGAGTTGTCTCAGGCACGAGAAAGTGACAGCGTGTCGTCAGCAATAAGAGTGCATTTAACCTAGCTCATGACAAATGTGTCATGCAGTAAGCCTGCAGGCAAAGCATTTACTATATGTTTCGCTCACTACAAGGAACGCGCTACTTTTTGGAGGCGAATGTAGGCAGCGCAAACGAAAGTGCTAGCTTTTGACAGCTTTGCACCTGATGTATCAAACGGAGTATAGTAAATAATATTAAGAGAAATAATAACTTCAAAGAATGACAAGAACTCTTCGCTTCAAGTTTAAGTTTTCAAGTTTCTGTCTTGGCCTTCTTTCTCTTTATTTTTATTTTTTTTAACGCACAGTATGTGCATTTCCTAACTGCCCTACATACGAGGGGGTACCCAAAAGAAACCGGACTTATTTTTGTTTGAACTTATTTGTTCACATTTTAAGCACAGACCTTCAATCTCCTTCAAAGTATTCCCCACTTGCAATGATATGCTTGTCGAATCTTTCATTCCATTTTTCAAAACATTGTTTAAATTCATCTTTTGTGATGCTTGACAGTGCCTCCGTCGTTTTTTTCTTCACCTCAGCAACATCAGCGAAACGCTTTCCATTCACCTATTTTTTCATTCTAGGAAACAAAGAAAGTAGCACGGGGCAAGGTCGGGAGAGTATGAGGGTTGAGGAATAGGGGTCATGCCATTTTTGGTCTAAAATTGTCGCAGAGACAGGGCTGTGTGAGCAGGGGTATTGCCATGATGGAAAAACCAGTCACCCGATCGCCACAAATCTGGCCGCTTCCACCGCACACTGTTGCCCAATCTTTTCAAAACATCCAAGTAGAAAGCCTGGCTAACTGTCTTACCCTCCGGAACAAATTCTCAATGGACAACTCCTCTCACGTCGAAAAAACAAATCAGCATTGTTTTAAGGTTTGGTTTCACCGGACTAGCTTTCTTGAGGCGAGGTGAATTTGAAGTTTTCCATTGGCATGATTGTTGCTTTGATTCAGGATTGGATTCAGGAACACTTGAGTTGTCCCCATAGCATCGTCCTTGTACGTCTTTCTTGATATTTCAAGAGTTTCCATTCAACTTTTTCGGAGCAAAAATCAGAATTTCACCGGCGCACGCTGTTCACGAAAATCAGCCATTGCAAAAACGACATTCACACAACACAGTCGTCACTCTAAAACTCTGCCTAAACTAGTCTGACCTCCTTCAACGACGGCACTCGGCTTACTGACTCTAGAATGTTCGTTCTATGCGCTCCTAGTGGCAAAACGCGGTACCACAGAAGCTTTGCCGACCAAAAAATTTAGTCCGGTTTCTTTTGGGTACCCCCTCGTACTCTCTCATTACTACTTAATCATTTTTTTTTCATCTTCTATCGGCTGATTATGTGGGTGATTTGGAATAACCGGCTATGCGTTAGCCAACTTTTCCATTATTCATATTCCGATAGTAAGCAACAACGAGACAAAAACAACAACGACGACAACCACGCAACACCAGCAACGCAGCCCTGACACAGCGTGTGTGTGTACTACCTTCGTGGATATCCAGTGCGAACAGCGCGTTTATCCTCGTTACAGCGACGGAGCGGAGGCAAACATGGTCTCCGGATCACGCGCGCGTCTGCATTCCGCGCGGGCCTTTCGCGGCAGAAGGCGCCGCTCAGCCATGCGTGTAAAACCAGGCTGGCTGCGGAGATTTCGCCGTCGCCAACACGTTCTGCTCGCGGCGGCCACGCGCCCCCCTTTTGCTGAGTCCATCGAGCCGCCCCGGACTCCTTCCTAATCGGTGCTCCTGCTAGTTATGAGCAGCACGGTGTGCATATGTGTGATTCTGTGATTTGTGGGTGTTTAACGTCCCACAGCGACTCAGGCTGAGGGACGCCGTAGTGAAGGGCTCCGGAAATTTCGACCACCTAGGGTTCTTTAACGTGCACTGACATCGCACAGCACACGGGCCTCTAGAATTTCGCCTCCATCGAATTTCGACCGCCGCGGCCGGGATCGAACCCACGTTTTTCGGGCCAGCAGCCGAGCGTCATAACAACTGAGCCACCGCGGCGTTGTTTGCATGTGTGTGGGCCGGAGCATACGTTGAGAGAAAACGCAAATGCAGTAACAGTTGAACCTCGTTATAACGAATTTTAAGGGTTCCGGCGATTGCTTCGTTATAGCCGTTGCTTCGTTAGAGCACGTTTTGACCGGGCTTCCAAGTGGAACCGTCATTCCTTCGTTATGCCCATCATTTCGTTATAAACGTTTCGTCATAACGAGTTTCGGCTGTATTACGTATCTGAGTTCTGCAGAAAATCCGTCGTCCTCGTCGACTGCGGCGGCGGTGTTGTGAGCGAAAAATCCCCGGTGAAATCAACCTGGCCGGGTCACCTAGGTCACGTCAGGAAAGATAGAACGAAAGAAAAGAGAGGAAAAGGAAGACAGAAAGAAAAAGTGAGAAAAAAGTAGGGAAAGAAACGGAAAGAAGATAAAACGAAAAAAAAGATAGATGGAACTTAAGAAATGAAGGAAAAGGAGGAAAAGAATATGGAAAGTAGAAGAGAAAAATAATATAAAAGGAAAGAAAGAAATAAAAGAAAGAAAGAAAGAAAGAAAGAAAGAAAGAAAGAAAGAAAGAAGGAAAGATAAAGAAAGAAAGAGAGGAAGAAAGAAATGAAGAAAAAGAAAGATAAAAAGAAAACAGGAAAGAAAGGAAGAAAGAAGGAAAGGAAGAAAGAGAAAGACAGAAAGAAAGAGATTAAGAATGCAAGAGAAAAAGGAAGAAAGAAGAAAAGAAGGGAAAGAAATAAAGAAAGAAAGAAAAAAGGGAAAGGAAGAAGGAAGGAAAGAAAGAAGGAAAGAAAGAGAGGAAGGAGGAAAGAAAGAAACAAAGAAAAAATAAAGAAAGAAGGAAAGAAAGGAAGAAAGAAGGAAAGAAAGACAGAAAGAAGGAAGGAAGCAAGGGAAGAAAGGAAGAAAGAAAGAAAGGAAGAAAGAAAGAAAGAGAAACGCCTGACTAAGCGTCGGCGCGCCGAGTGGATAAGCGGCGCATTAGGGCGCCGCGAGGCGCCAAAGGCTCATCGAGGCGATCGGTAGTAGCGAGCAGAGCGTGCGCGAGGCGGCGGATTTGGCTTCATACCGCGGTCGTGATCGGTCCGCCCTTTCTTTCTCCGCAGCGTGCTCGCTCCGCTGGAACGCGCGCTTTTTTTTTTCTGTTTGTTTGCGGCTCCGCGTTGCGTGCACACGTTTCGTGCGCGTTTTCGTGCGTGCGCACATATGCATGCGTGTTTTCTGTTTGTTTGCGCGTGTCCCCTCTATACACACGCTCGCCAAGCTCGCGCGCACGGCCGTTGGCCTCCCGAACGAACAGATCGTGATGGCGCGAGACAATAATCAAGCAGTAATGAAACCCCCTCGCGTAACAGGTCGTTTCGGTTGCTGCCGCGAGAGGCTGCTCGGTTTTGCACGCTGTTCGGAAGCGTGAACCAGCGTGTATTACACGGGAAAGGGGGATCTTCGCCCAAAGAGGAAAAAGAACGGGCTTCTGTGCCGGCTTTGCCAGCTGCGCTGTCGTGTATGTACATGCACATACTGCGCTCGCGGTTTCGACCGGCAGAGTATACGTGTCTCACGCACGGGAGCCTGTTCATTAGTTATACGGCCGCGTCGTTAATTTCGCCCGCCGCAGTTATGTACACCGAAGATGACGGCAGACCGACGAACAGAGTGGTGTGGCAAGCCGGTTGGACACACTAATAACCGCGAGTCTAGTTCCTATACAACGGGGTTGTGGGGGAAGTCGTCTGAGCTAGCCAGAGGGGGAAATCTCTGCAGATGGGAAGTGTTGCAAGCTGCTGGCTGGGCGGCTGGCCGTCACTTTTCCTTCGCACAGCGGTGGGTCTTGTTGGTATGTACGCGTCTCACAGCCCGGAGGTGTCACGTGAGGAAGCCAGTTGGGAGTGGCTTCACGTGTCCCTTTCTTTCCTCGTGTACTCGGACGTCGTACGCCGTTCTCCGTGCGACTTTTGTACGCTTCATTGAGCTCAGCGGGCGCAGAAGCGAGGATGGTGGGCGGTCGCACGTCGCTTTTGTTTTAGTCATTTCAGCGATTTGTGTTGGCGATTATTAGATCAATAGAAATCGCAGTAAGGAATCAATATAAAGTAGATTGAACTTCTGTGGGCTTTTAGCCATTTGAATTTGAGATTAATAAATCGTCAGTAGAAAGTGCGATAAGAAATCAGTATGAACTAAATGGAACTTTTTGTGGGCTTTTAGCGATTTTATGTTAGAGGTCAATAGATCAACAACAGAAAGCTTCGTAAAAATCAATAAGAAATCATTATAAAGTTAATTGAAATTTTGTGGGTTTTTAGCAATTTGTGTTAGAGATCAATAGATCATGAATAGAAAGCGCAATAAGAAATAAATATTAAGTGAATAGCACTTTTGTGTGCTTCTCTTTTGTGCGGGATGGTATTCCGAGGGCGCTTACGGACGGCCATGTGAACTGATAGGCACCATTTATGTGAGTTGCTGCGTACGCTTGCTAGCCTCTACGGTGCCCATGCATGTTGAGAAATCGCGCTGATGCTAATATTCGAAAGGCATCGCAACATTGATCAGTATACAGCCTAAAAAAATATTGTATTCGTTGTCCGTACGAGCATTGCTGATATTTAAAACTGCAGGTTATAAAGCAAGTGAAAAAAATAAATTCACGCCTTGTAGTTTGAAACGAATCTGTTCGTCTTTCTTTGTGTGTAACGCTGTGTCGCATGTGACAGAGAACGTATTTTTTGTTCTGTTTGATATGCTGACCTGTTTATTGTTGGAGAATAACTCTTCCTGTATTGCATTCTAATGCATTCTGTACACAACTTTCTGTACAGTTCATTTATATTATTTGTATTTATTTACCAGAGCTGATCATTGATTTGTCGCTGTTGTGTAAAAGTATGGTGAAATTTAGCGTTTGCCATTTGTAGACTGCAACACCACTCCTGCTGCTGTACCCACGCGAGGTCAAGACTCAGTCAGGAGGTTGAGCAACTCCTTTTGTCTTGCCTCGTAGGCGGTACCTGTATGTTGCCCGAAAGAGCGAAATTAAAAAAAAAAAAGGTTTATCTGCATACCTTTTTGTTCAAGCATTTCGCTCTTGAACCTTTATTACAGCCGTTGTTCAAGGATTGCAGCTCCTGCCTTGAATTAGAGCGCGCGCTCTGTATACGGCACACAGCATTACGAATATCCATCGCATTGATTCTCATACAGTGACGGAGTTACGCGGAACCCTAACGCTGGTTGCTTGTATTCGCGTTAGTACGGTATACGCTCTCGTGCCGCAACAAAATCCCGTGCGGCGCGACGGGGGCTTCGCACATGCAACTTCACGTGTTGGTTCTTTTCTTCTCTCTTCTTTTTTTCTCTCCTTTCTTCCTTCTTTCACCGCGGCGTGTACAGGAAAGAAAGGGCACGTATCCTGGTGCAGGGACGCCACAACCAAGTCGGAATGTCTGCACGCAGCGCATCTAGCACGCGGAGATGTATTATGCGCGTCATCAGAGCCGCGATTACCTGCGCACAGTAGCTGCGCAGACCACCAGCCTGGCTGGATTTATTCTCCACCCTGCGGCAAGTTCGTGCTGGGCTACGCGCACAGGAAGTTATTTATTCCACGCCCCCTTTCTCTTGCATGCCTCCTCTTGCTTTTACCACTCTATGTGTATCTCTTTTTATTTGGTCAACTACACGGAATGGTAGAGACGCTTTCCTGCTGCGCGGTGGATTAATTTAGACCAGTGCAGGACTTCCTGTTTACTACCGGCAGCTAGGGCTACGCTGCCTACTGGTGTTTCTGCATTTGCGTTTTCGCGATCGCTGGAATCGGGTGTACAACTTGTAACCTTACGAATGGGTCAAACATATGCACTGTAAACATTGTTACACAAAAAACTCTTGCCCCAGGGCTAACACCCTCTGAGGCACACTCTGAGGCATATTTCTTGCGCCTTTAAGGTTATAACAAGTTTAATATGTGGCCTATAGGTTACCTGGTGTCCCACTCTAGTGGAACATGATTTCCCTGCGCGAATTCTTTCCCACGTTGAATATCTCAGAGGCGGCGCATAGAATTTTTGTAGGGTCACAAATATCTCTCGAAACGAGCGGCTTTGTGAGGCTTCTTATAAGCTTAGGTGCGCTTGTCTAAAAATTAGGCTGAAATGTTTTTTTTTCTTTTATGTTGAGCTTCATGGGGCTTACCTTTGGAGTGGTTATTCATTTTAAAAAAACCTTAAAAAGTCGAGATCCTGGTATCTGCTTCTTAGGGGCAAAATAACGTAACTGAGATGAGCGCAAACACGGAAAGTTCCTAACTATAAACTGGCCGCTGTAACGCATTGTAGACTGGCCCAAATTAAATTGATGATATAAGTACCGATCGAAGCCGGCAACAAGTCATAAAAGAACACACCAAACGTTAACTTGTTCCCTGTTAACTGTTACTCATTCTGGTTTACGCGGGAGGTATAATACTACCGTGCAGAGCCCTAACGTCGACTGTGTTCAGAGATAAGCGCACATTGATATTCCGTATTCATGACACATTGAGCGCAGTATGCTATTAAAAGTTGCAAATTAAACTAGAGTTTCTTATTGCGCATGCGCCGCGTGCGTCGTCGATCGGACCGCGATCTGCTGCAGTCAATAATCATTTCGCAATGCTCGTAAAAGTCCTCAGGAGCATGTACATTCGAACCTCGTTATAACGAAACGGTGTATAATGAAACATTGGATATAACGAAGTAGTACCAATTCCCCATTGGAAGCTCGGTCAAGACGTGCTATAACGAAGCTATGGCTATAACGAAGTGATCGCCGGGCCGCTCAACTTCGTTATAACCAGGTTCAACTGTAGTGCCCTGCCAGGATCTCCTTTCGTTTATTTTCGTCTTTTCTTCCCTTTTTGCAGGAAGGCCGGCGGCGACGACGGGACTGGAGCCGCGGTCGTCCAATCACGGTCAGTCAGTGTCCTGCTCATTATCGCTTGCTTTATACTGGCAGAAGGCACCGAGCTCTACCGAGAACAGGTCTTCGCCTGAAGGGGTTGAGATGAGCGGTGTGGCGTGATCATAGTGACATGTGGTACAGCATATGGGTACTTCCCAACATCATAAGCACGTGCCGTGTTCCAGTGGCGTAGTCTGAAATACTGTTCAGGGCATGCTATTCGCCGCCAGTAAAAAAGAAAAAAAGAACTTAGTGGCACCATCTTGTTTTTAGAACAGGAACCATTTTTGTCTACCAGCCGACACTCTTCTTATTTTCGTTCATACATCTTAATATACTGACGCGGTATGTAAATAGCATCGGTAAAAAAAGGTCGAAAGGAGGGGGGAGGGGGATGCAGCGCTGGGAAAATTTCAGGGGGTGTTTTGACACCCCCTGAAGACAGCGGTGCCGTGCCGCTATCTGGGAGGCTGCCACTGCCCTCTACCGCTGCGCTGCTCGACGCTTGGTGTCGCTGCAGTTGAACCGGTCTCCCCTTACAAAAAAAAGTTTTAGACAGTCTATAGAGTGTCTATAGACTTCTGTCTATAAAGTCTACAGACTGTCTATAGACGAATCCTAGAGAACAGTCTATAGGCAATACAAATGCCATTGACAGTCATAGACAATCTATAGATTTATGGTCATACACTTTTAGTAGACTTCTGTCTATAGACAGTCGTTAGACTCTGAATAGACAAAAACAATGACTTTAGGAAGTCAATAGAGTCAATAAGAAGACTGTCTATAGACCATTTTTATAAGGGTCGACTCGCTAAAACCGAGTCCATGTAAACACGCAGTCGTCGAGCGGACCTTGCTCAAATGGATGCCATGACTCGATTCCCAGCTGTCGGGTCCATCTTAAAACATTTTTTTTAATGGATGGACGCCTCCACTTTTCACTTAAGCGCTGCTGTGGCTCTGGAAGCAATCCCAGATTTCTTGGACGTCGCTTTTAATTGGGAGGTAGCTGTGGAATGTTGTAAGATACTGTTATGAACATATTGATTGGAATGGTCTAACCTTCAAATGCGTAGCAAAATCTTCCTTTTAAAGTTTGTCCTCCGCTCGCATCGAGTGGTTAAAACTGGCATAAAAAACCAATGAAGGGCGTTTTTGAAAAAAAAAAGGGAGAAAACTACAAGCGGGCCGAGGAGAGACCAACGAATATATTGATTTTTATGGTGAAATCGTACGGTATTCGAAAAAATTGCGTTCACAAAATACTTCCCGTTGAAAAGAAAGCGCTTGTACAGAATTTCTGGGTATGCCTATGTATTCGTTCGCTTGTTTTGTACGCATCAGCGTTTTTAAAAGCTCTAAAATGAACTTGTTGACACAATGACTCCTTCTTACAGAAATGAAACGAAAGATGTACAATTGTCGCCTTGAAAATCGTTAGAACCATGACTTGGATGGAGCAGGAGCCGACCTATAATTGTATAATTAATCACCAGGAAGGGTTCAGTTTATTGTGTGAAATCTAGGGATGGTCCTTACGAAAGTTTGAAATTTTGAAAGTTTCGCTCCGACTGGCTCGTGATTCGTGACAGAGAAGGCTAGAGCGCCTGGAGCACTAATGGCAGGGCACTGCTTCGTCGCGGCTACTGTTCCGGTCACGTGACGATTTGCCTAGCCATTACTGAATAGATTGTTGTTCATAGCCCGTACGGCTTGCGTATAGAGCGTTCGTGCGTTTGGCAAATGATGGTTTATTATAAATGACAGTGTATTTCCACGCGTATGAGGCGTGCCCTGGTGACGAGATAAAGAATCACACCGAGGCTGAAGTCTTAACATGCCCCTCCTTTGCCGGTGTGTCCCTCACGTATTGGAGAGCTCGGGAATATCTTCAACCTTGGGGGATTCTTTGACACGCATTGCTGTATCACACGTCATCCACGGCTAGGCATTAACTCGTGCTCGACAGCAGAACGCCTTTAGCCGTCGTCAAGCCATCGCGGCTGGCTACCTGTATAACCGTTAAATTGCGTTACCTGCTGCCGCTATGAGCCTCTGCCGTGATGGAAAACCGAGTCCAAGGGGCCATTTGACACGAGCCTTTCATTGGCAGCATCTTCGCACTCGCCTTCTGCGAATCGGCGTTGTGCAAAAACACAGCGAAGTCGTAAATACGAGTTCCACTTTTTACACAGAAAAATAGTGCGTGCCACGCATCATAGGCGGCGGCATGTGTCGCGCCGGAGGCGATCGCTCTACTTCGAAGCGGCAAGAAGGAGGAAAGACCGCCGACGTCTCCGCGGTCGTCCTTGGTGCGCTACTCGCGTCGCCACCGACTTCTTCCTTGACCCTGGCAGTGGCGCGCACAGCAGTGCGCCGCCGAGGAATCGGAGCCGCACGACCGCCCTCTCGCCTGCGGCGGATCTCGGCAAGGCCAGGGTCGGCGGCGGAATGGCAGGAGGAGACGCATTGCGCAACGCACGGACGGCTGGCGATTGCATCACGGTATCACGGGCGCGCGTGGCGCTATCGAGGCCTTGCGCCCTGCTGCAGCAACCCTTACCCTCCACCTCGTCTCTGTGTGGTCGTGCGTGTCCGCGCACGTGTCACAATGTGCCTGAGCGTGTCCCCGTGTATCTGCCTGCCTGCGACCGCCGCTGGCAAGCGGTGAAATATGGAGCACCCCACAAGCCCCTCTATGCGAACTACGCGCATTTATTTTTCGGACCAGTCTTCTTATCAACTAAAAGAACAGTATCCCACGCGCTTATGCTAAAGGGAGGCTCGTATTCAGCAGGCTTCAAGGTTGTGAAGAAAATGCAACCACTGAAAAGACCGTGTGTACCGAGCGTTGCGAAGAGTACTTATGTATACTTGCCGCATAGCGCTAAACAGACAGGAACACATAGGCCGGAAGTAAATAGGCCAGACAGGCAGATGACTCAACGATAGGTTGAGAGAACACAAAACAATGATGTCAGGAATGGTGTCAAAGGGTGTCTTGCTGGCCACATCAACGCAAAAGAAAAAGATGGAAATACAAAGAAGTGCCCTGGCTGTTATCCGAATTTCATAAGCTCTGTTGTCATTGATTGCCACAAAGATCAGCTTACAAGGGAAATCATAGAGGCGTTCAATATACATTCGCAAAAAGAAGATACGTGCGTCAGTGCTGCCTCAGTGTTTCTATCTGACAAGGAAATGCTTTTCATGTCTGCTAATCCGTAAATGGTGTTCGACGATAACGCTGTTTGAGTGCTTCCTTTTTTCAAGTTTTTTTTTTTCCTCTTCGAAGAGATCTCTATTAAGAAAGAGCTTATATTGCAGTTGTAGGTTAGCGCCCTTCCTGTGTGTCTCCCTGTGTCCTTGTCTGTTTAGCACTATGTGGCAAGTGTACCGTCGCCAACTCGCCCAAGCTTCCACTCTGGAGTATGTATAGTTACTGAAAGCGCCATCCTCATTTTCCAGCGGACTGTAGGGCGTTTGCCTTCACCCATCGTTCAGACGTGCTCGACCGTGGATCAATGAAGCGATAGCTGTGTGTGTGGTAATTAGCGCACGCGAATGCCGCCTGTGAAGCACAGCATAGCGTTTGATGTGCGTCGCCGCTGCTGGCGGTGGCCGCAACGGGCAAAGTACACAGGGTTAATTGGAGAGGCATGGGAGAGGCATTTGCCTTGCAGTAGGCGTAGTCAGGCTGATAGTGATGAAACACAAAGTAATTCGACTGATAGCTTTTCAGGTGCGAAGGTATAGCGGTGCACGCCACCATATAAGTCGTAATAAAGGGTTTCGCATTTATGTCGACCACCTGCGGTTCCCTAACGCTCACTCTCAATATAGCACTGGGACGTTCTTACATTTGGACTCCATCGAAACGCGGCCTCCTCGACTGTACTGGAGCCGTCGACTTCGTGCTATAGCTTTACCCATATGACCGCTGTAGCTAAAGCTAGCACGAAGCCGCAGGCTTCTGTAAAAAGCGGCCGTGTTTCGATGGGGTCCAAATGGAAGAACGTCCTTGTGCTATGCGTTGCGAGTGAACGTTAAGCAACAGCAGTCATGACCGCTGTAGCCATGGGTCTGTCCGGTGGTACAGCAGTGGTGTGGGAAAGGGCCTTTTTTCTGTACATCTCACCTGACCATCTGCAGTCATGAACCACGTTTCGGACGGAGAGGGTGTGTAATTTTTTGCAACGCATGTCAGTGAAGACACAGCGGTCGCAATGAGCCCTTGTCGTAAGTATGCTAGCCACAGACTTGCTTCTTTGCTGTTAGGCGTGAATAGTTCAGAATCGTCAGCTTACAAATCTATTGAGGATGAGGCGAACTATCTTCCCCACTCATCTTGAGTATGTACGAGCTCCAGGTATGTTATCAAAGGCCCACTACATGGCTGAGTAGCAGGAACGGTTGCCTGCATATTTTTGGAAAAGGCTGTACCCTTTGCGTAATACATGCTGTAGTACCCGCCTCATATAGCAGTTAAAGCGGCTTCCCGCTTCAAGACCCAACGCGGAAAGTCTCTGTACTGGCTGCACCACGCATTCAAACTTGCCGGAGTGCTTTCTTGCATCCACTGCGTCGTTCAGATATGTGTTCCTGTCCCCGTCGACCAACATAGGGGGTAGTAACAATAACGAAATGCGAAAAGGACAAAAACGAAAAAAAAAAGGAGGGATGAAACATGGCGAGCCTCTTTTTGAGAGGAGCACAATATGACCTATACGTGCAAGCTTGCAAAACGTCGCCACGCAGCTTTCAAATCCTTTGTTTCGTTTTTGTTACAGTGCTCCTCATCCGTGCTGCACGTCGTATCGGAGTGATCCGAAATCGAAGCGTCCCAACCGCGGCTCCCTAGAACGCGAAGCTCCCCATGTAACATGTATAACTCACGAAGTAGGCGGGCTTTGCGTCTTCCTCGATCAGATTGCTGGCCCAGTGGGTATTTTACTGCGTGTCCTCAATGTCGTCTTGTATGCAAAACCGCCAGGCAAGAACAGCAGTATCACTCGGAGTGCTTGCCAGCTAGGTAACCTTCTCCATCGGAAGGTGTTCCGAGACTCGAGCACGGCGCGCGGCCGGAGCCGGCGACGAGGGATCGCAATTCACCTTGGTCGGACGAGAAAACACGTTGCCGCGTGTGCCGAATTGCGGGCATCGTGCAAAAACCCCCACTATACACCGTTTCCTTCCAGGAAATATATAACCGTCGGTGCAATACTGCCAATATTCTCCCCCTTCCCTCCTTCCCATTCTCCTCCTCTCTCTTTCTCCTCCAAGTACAGGAAGGCTCGCGAACAGACACCTCCGGCTCCGTGCTTGCGAATCACGTCCGCGCTGGCCGATGCATTAGCGCGATGATTCCGAGACGCGGCGCGCGCTTGGAGCGATTGCTTTGTCGCTTCTTAGGCACTCTCGCTTATTTCCTGCGGCGAGGTGACTGCGCGTGCGCCGCTCGAATTATGTCTCCCTCTCTCCTTTCTCTTCCTTCTCACACAGCGTTTACCGTATGCCCCGATCTCTTACCGTCTTCTTTCTATCCACATTTCTTTCCTTAAGTTTCGTTCTTTTTTCTTCAGCCGCCTCCAAGTACGTCGCTCTCGCGAGCGATCCCGTTTTCGAATGCCACGTTTAACCCCCCCCCCCCTTTCTCTCTCTCTCTTTCTCCCCCCTCATCCAATGTTTTCCCTCCCCCATTGAGTCGAATCCAAATATTCGCTTTTCGGTTTGCGCATCCACGTGTGCGTTGTGTGCGTGCGTGCCTGCGCTTTGGACGCCTTCATGACCGGCATGGCGCACGCCGGATATAATCCGGTTCAATTCCCGACCACCTTTTTTCCCCCTCTACCCCCGCCGCTGCACCCTTCCGTCTCCCTAAACTAACCCGTGCGAAAGACGGTGGCGCGCGCACTTATGTACGCGAGCAACCCGACTCTGATGCATTCTCGCTGGAGAGAGGAGCTAGTGTACGCGCGTTTATTATTCAAACGCGCCGACGGTCACGTGCGCACTTGGCGCCGCCGCTGCCGTGATCGCGCTGGTTCTGATTTGCATGATGGGGCTCCTTCCCCCCCCCCCCCCCCCCCCCCCAAATGTTGAGCTCCCTTCCTTGTACGCAGTTTACTCAAGTATCCCTGTTTTGTCTTTTTTTTTCGGCTTTACTTTTGAAGTTTTTTTTTAGACCGGGAATGTCCATTTTCCCTAACAGTTGAGGCTTCCCCATCGCCCTATTCGTGCAATTCCGTGCAGTGCAGAAGAAGCTACAGCTCTGACGAATTCAACTGCAGGTGTATTCTCTTTTTTAAAACTCTGTGCACGTAAATATGTGACCGTTACGTTCGTGCGTGCAGATTTGAAGCTTCATATAGGACGCTGGCTTCATGAACCCGAAGCTGCGGCAATTTCTTTTGCGGTGGACCTGACATTTTTTCCCTATATATTCGCTTGATAACACTTCTAGCCACTCTCCCTCTAGGAAGGAACGGTACCGAACGAGCAATGTCCGACGAGCTCTCGGCTTCCAGCGTCACCTTTGGCTCTCGATCACACAGACATCACTTGTAAATGAACGTAACTTTTTTTTTTGTGTCCCAGCTGCGGTGTCATGCTCCGCGTCCACCTCGAAAAAAGATAGTTGGAAAAGAATAGAGCTTCAGTTGTGCCAAGGAAAAACGTCGTGCTCTACAAGTCGTAGTGCTCGGTAGCAAGCAATGAAGGCGTCCAGGACTGCCATGGACAGGTTCAACGCCTTCGGATGTGCAAAAAAACCTTGATTGTGGCTGTATGGGATATCTTTCTCAGTTAAGCACATGTATTGAGTGCAAACGTAGCATGGGCAAGAAGACAGGCCATAGTATACGCCCAAATCAACAGATTCCCTTCAGCCGTTTCATTTAACATTTAGCGTTGTACTCCGTTCGTCGTCACTGAATGAGAGCTTGTTTGTGTCATGTCTGATTACTTTTGGAATGAGTACAGACTCCTTTCAGCCGTTTCATCAACATCTGGTTATACTGCGTTCATAAATGAGAGCTTGTTTGTTTCATGTCTGATTACTTTTAGAATGAGGGAAAGGAGTCTATGAGAACTGCCAAGAACTCGTACTACAAGCCTTCGTCAACACCTAGTCTATGAGAACTGCCAAGAACTCGTACTACAATCCTTCGTCAGAACCAGTCTATGAGAACTGCCAAGAACTCGTACTGCAAGCCTTCGTCAACACCAGTCTATAAGAACTGCCAAGAACTCGTACTGCAAGCCTTCGTCAAAACCAGTCTATGCAAGAAACACGTACTACAAGCCTTCGTAAACTCGAGCTGTTTGCTCCGCTTTCGTCAACATGTCTATGAGAACTGCCAAGAACTCGTACTACAAGCCTTCGTCAATATCAGTCTATGAGAACTGCCAAGAACTCGTACTACAATCCTTCGTCAGAACCAGTCTATGAGAACTGCCAAGAACTCGTACTACAAGCCTTCGTCAATATCAGTCTATGAGAACTGCCAAGAACTCGTACTACAAGCCTTCGTCAACACCTAGTCTATGAGAACTGCCAAGAACTCGTACTACAATCCTTCGTCAATATCAGTCTATGAGAACTGCCAAGAACTCGTACTACAAGCCTTCGTCAATATCAGTCTATGAGAACTGCCAAGAACTCGTACTACAAGCCTTCGTCAACACCTAGTCTATGAGAACTGCCAAGAACTCGTACTACAAGCCTTCGTCAATATCAGTCTATGAGAACTGCCAAGAACTCGTACTACAAGCCTTCGTCAACACCTAGTCTATGAGAACTGCCAAGAACTCGTACTACAAGCCTTCGTCAATATCAGTCTATGAGAACTGCCAAGAACTCGTACTACAAGCCTTCGTCAACACCTAGTCTATGAGAACTGCCAAGAACTCGTACTACAATCCTTCGTCAGAACCAGTCTATGAGAACTGCCAAGAACTCGTACTGCAAGCCTTCGTCAAAACCAGTCTATGCAAGAAACACGTACTACAAGCCTTCGTAAACTCGAGCTGTTTGCTCCGCTTTCGTCAACACGTCTATGAGAACTGCCAAGAACTCGTACTACAAGCCTTCGTCAACACCTAGTCTATGAGAACTGCCAAGAACTCGTACTACAATCCTTCGTCAGAACCAGTCTATGAGAACTGCCAAGAACTCGTACTGCAAGCCTTCGTCAACACCAGTCTATAAGAACTGCCAAGAACTCGTACTGCAAGCCTTCGTCAAAACCAGTCTATGCAAGAAACACGTACTACAAGCCTTCGTAAACTCGAGCTGTTTGCTCCGCTTTCGTCAACACGTCTATGAGAACTGCCAAGAACTCGTACTACAAGCCTTCGTCAATATCAGTCTATGAGAACTGCCAAGAACTCGTACTACAAGCCTTCGTCAATATCAGTCTATGAGAACTGCCAAGAACTCGTACTACAAGCCTTCGTCAACACCAGCTGCTTGTCCCGCTTTCGTCAACACCAGTTTCCGTCACCGAGGCGCATGCCCTCGCACATTTTCCGCTCGGTCCAGCTTCTGCATCAGCTGCGTCGAACTATCCTGCATCACGGCCGGCTCAGACGCGATGCTCCCCGTCACCGCCGCGCGATCGTCTTCGGCCAGCTGAAGAGAACAGGGGAACGGGACGGGAGTGCGGCAGCGAATGGAGGGCGAGCGTTGGCCCGTGCTGCTGGCACGTGCGCACTCCAAAGTTGCACGTGCCGAGCACGCGTTATGGTCGTTGCTGTAGGTTCGCGCGGCCGCCCGAGGCAGTTCTGACTCGTCCCGACCGCCGCCGACGTCGTTATATAGCTGCGACCCGCTGTTTTCTTAGCTCGGCGCACGCGATCTAGCTTCCCATCCAAGCGTGGACGGCAATCCGCGAGACGAGGGGGGGGGGGGGGGGGGGGGGATTAGGGATGGGCCTCTCGAATGTGGCCCGTGTCACTAGGGGCAGAGAGAGCGCTTCCAGTTGGCTTAGAGTGGATTACTATCCTGGCGTCGCAGAGCCAAGTGATTCTTCGGAGACTATACGAGCGTACCGCGATGGAGTCTCTCGGCTCCTGGCTTGGTTCATTGTTCTCGTATTTTGATTTGATTTTTTGATTTTGATTTATTTGTTTCCTTTCTGATACAGAAAGAGGAGCAAGAGCAAAAGGCGGAACGCCTGACGGTGGCTCTTGCCCCGCATACAGTTTGGCACAAACAGTCATTTAACATAGTTTTACACAAAAAGTTCCACACCAAGGTCTTCGGGGGGAAATAAGAAAAAAGTCACAGCACTGAGGGAAAAAAAAGGGTAAATAAATTATGCGAGAAAAAAAGAAAAAAAAAACGCGTATGTAGCAAACAATAGACCGTGCATACCAACACAGAATACTTAGTACAAAGAAGCACAAGCAAGTACACAATTCTGAAACATGGTTGTTGCAAGTTTAGCAACATGATAGCAAAATCATAATAGCAACACATAGCAATCATAATAGCAACAGCAAGGTTCAAAACGATAATGCACTCCCAGAAAATGAAACTATGGACAGAAACATCGCAGATTAATTGAATTCTAAGTTATTTTCGAGCAGCAGAGCTTTAAGCGTGTTCTTAGAGACATTAGCACTCAGATCTGTTAATTCTTGTATTTTTTTCAGAAGGTTAGCTGTTTGATATTCAATAAGTTGTCGCCCATAATTCGTCCTTACTTTGGGTGGCCGTAATGTTTCCCTACGAAGTGAGTATGCAGGAGCTGCACTAGAGTTTCGTACACTGTAAAGCTTCGCTTTTTTTATGTACTGAAATACGCGCAACTGAATTCAAAATTTGTGTCAGATCACCGCCACTTTTTAATGTGAGAGCATTATATGGCTCTGTCGTGTCAGCAAGAAAGTGACCGCGAAACGTGTCCGCAAATTTTTTCCGCCCGATTACGTCGTTCTCTGAAAAACGTGTGAAGGTGTGATTGTGACAGATATGTGTGTGATGAAATGTTGGCGTGGGAAATCTTTGGTTGATGAGGTGTAATTAGTTGATTAATTAAACGCGGAAAGACGCGAAAAAATACACTTAGATGTCAAAACAGCCATGGACGTCGGTATAGCACATGGACGTCAGAACAGCCACGGACGTCGATATAGCATGCGGAAGTTGTGCTTTCACATTGCTCCAATGCGGGTCGCCGAAGTGGGTCCTGTTAATTGTTGTTAGTTAGTTTATGGGGTTTAACGTCCCAAAGCGACTAAGGCTATGAGAGACGCCGTAGTGGAGGGCTCCGGAAATTTCGACCACCTGGGGTTGTTTAACGTGCACTGACATCGCACAGTACACGGGCCTCGAATTTCTCCTCCAAAGAAATTCAGCCGCCGCGGCCGGGATCGAACCCGCGTCTTTCGGGCCAGCAGCCGAGCACCATAGCCACTGAGCCACAATTGTTGTTCTCGTAATTATACTGCATTCAACTGTATTACAAATTTGTGTCAGGCGACCGTCACATTTTCGTGCTACCTCACGATAACGTGTGCGCGTATAACTTGTGAACAGGAAGCGCGACGTTAACCAGGTTTAACCAGGAAATATGCCCTGAACAGAATGATCGCAATATCTCTCTCGTATAGCGTCCGCGGTTTGCTGATGTCAGGCAGTAAAGACACCGAACTCTGTGTATGGTGTCGCTTCCGTCGGACCCTTTTCTCGAATCGCTTTGTTCTTTGTGAACTCTTCCTTTACTCAGTTTACATTTTCAACCACGCGAAGTTGTTCTTATGCTGCCTCCCATCTCTTCACACACGAGTGCCAGCGCCGCTTCCAAGTACACGTGATTCACGTGACCTGCTGTGGAATATTCCCACGAGTACACAAGTTTCCTATCACGACATACTACGACGCATACTTGGTTTACCGAGGGGAAAATCTCATGACTTGCTATCTTCGTTAAAGGGGCACCGAAGAAAACAACTCCATCCATTTTTTTTTCTCATAGTACAAATCGATTTTATATGGCTCTTTCTGGATATGTTGACGCCTGTACGGCAGCAAAGACGGATTTATTGCCAAGAAAATTGCATTCAAAAACTTCCCCGCCACTTAATTCAAACTCGCGACGTCTCCACCTAAAGGACTCCGTGATCACCGATATGAAGTGAATGGTAGTACAGCCTAGACTCTGGGATCCGCGCGAAGAAAACTGTGTCGACGCCCGCAGTTTACTTAGGAAATGGGCCGATGGTGGCGACGGCTGTTTTCGATCTTTCGTCTTCCTGGCTTATAGAAACTCAGTTTTCGGTTTAAATAACGTCTTAGTCGTTATAACGCAGCAATGTAGTGATTGAGGCCAACTCCAATTTTGTCCCTTTAATAAGCGATGGGACATCTTAATCCAGCACTATGCAGCTTCACAGCAAGATTGTGAAGGCCACCAGTCAGTAAATTATTTAGTGCCAAACATGTGGATTCCTTCCGCGAGGCCCAGTGACTTCGCACTATTTCGTCAATTAGCGTATCTTGGTGGCTTGTAGAATAATAATGTTATTGGTTGGTTCTGGAACAAGAGGAATGGGTGTGGACACTGTGCACTCTAAACATGAATGCGCCTTTATGAGTGTGAAAAAGGGAGTAAGATGCCCTCTAAGGTGTGCGCTAGAGGACAACTTTACTCCTTTTTACTCCTTTTCGTTTAGAGTGTAACTACATGCATGCCTGACTATGCGATGGGCACCTAAACTATTTCACGGCTGTGAAGATCAGGAAGTGGCAAATGGCAGGGTGGGATAGATTACACACAGGAAAAAGAAGCTATGGAAATTAATTCACACAGATTCAGCCGCCCGGAAATAAAGCGAACTCCGTTCCACTTTGTCTTGTCAACGAAACCTAAATCACCTGGGATGCCCTTTCAAAGATCGTGCGGTAGAGATTTATCAACGGTGCTACTGCACTACACGGGGTATAATTACTGCATTATGTAAGAGCAGTGTGGGTGCTTGCATGCCTGATACTTAATAAGGGAGTAATTACTCATTGACGTCCACCCAAGCGCAGCCATACGGCTACAAAGGAAAGCTATACACCTTTCTCAGAAACTTCGCAGTTAAAGAAAAATTCGTCCTGGTCCGGGGTTCGAACCCAGGACCACCGGTTCACCAGAGCAGTCGCTCTATCAATGGAGCTAACTGGGACGGCAAGCTTATGGTAGGGCGAGAGCGAATTGACCAATAACTCGAAGTGGGAACAGTGTTGAACAAATGTTTAGAGGAATTCCCCCAAGGTGGGGGATTCCCCTAAACATTTGGTCAGTCATGCCTGATACTTACATAGAATAGCTACATTTTTTCAGGAGGTCGGGAACGTCGCCAATGGTGGAAACTTGGAGCCCTTATCTCTCATTATCGGGGAAATCGATATCGTTGGTGCATCGGGAAATTAAAAAAAGAGAAATTAGTCTGGATATATAACACTATAGAGTTGTCTACAGATGCCGTTCTAAACAATATAGTGTGTTCTGCAGAATGCACCTCGGGCAGTGTTTTTGCGTCTCGTTTCGGGCAAAAAAAAAAAAACGAATACAACTGGAGACTGGAAACCCGATCGAGGACCTCTAAATTTTGATGCGGTTTCAGTGTACCGCTACTTCCCTTCGCAGATGCTACGTTCGCTTCTAGAGGCTATGGCCTGTTTTTTTTTTTTTTTTTTTTTGCGGTCGCTTACATGTATTACTTTCTATATACATCAACTATCTTACTCCGTACATCTCGATACACCTTCCCTCGTCTTCAGCCGTCTCTTCCTCGAGCCTCGCTCGAGTTTCGGCGAAGATTCAAACTCATTGCTCTACAGAGAGAAACGACCCATATACATCAACAATTTCACCTCTGTGATGGGATTAAGTCCTTTCCCGCGCGGGTGCCTTCGCCCCGGAGAGGTCATGTATAAAGTATTGAACAGGCGAGGCTTCCGTTCCTCCTTTCATGTTTGCCTCGTTCTTTCTTTTTAAGCCTACACCCGCGCGGTCTCGGCGATTTCGGGCCCGAGTTTTATAGTCCCGTGAATAATGCAGTGACGCGCTGATCTGCTCGCGACCAACTCTCGCTAGAGACTTGTATGGCTCTGCACTGTGCTGCGTGCGTTCCGGCAGCCGCGGCAGAGTTCACGAGGGCCTCCCCATCTCCATCCTTTCTCTCTCCCTCTTTCCACCCCAGCCTGCACCTCGTTTTCCCCAAAGTGGACCATAAATACGGCCTCTGTGCCCCACCGACGCTGCCGCAACTAACAAACAGGAAAGAATCTTCCAACCAGGAAGGGCGATGGCATAGCGTATAAAGAAAGAAATCCAAAGCGCAAAAACCGCACGCGGTGGATCTCATAGCAATCGACGCACCGCCGGCGAGGGGAGCATGTCCGCTATGTAACGCCCTCGAGAGTGCCTTCCTCGCCAGATGGCGGCACCATCGTGTAGCGGCAGCAAGGTGCGTGGGGCGAAATCGCGAATAGCAGCAGCAACAACAAAGGCAGCGACAACAGGTAGAAACAAACTCTTGCTGTCTATACTGCGAGGTGAATGGAATGCGTGAGAGAGTAAGTATTGCCTGCCATTTGGGGCAGGAGGCCTTGCAAATGTGTATAGGTGTGGCTTAAGAATGCTTCGGCCAACAACCGCAAAGCAACAGTGGCAAAGAAAAAACAAATAAGAACACCCTTAGCAAGGGCCCAGCAGTAAGCTTCACAATGCAGGAGTGGCCAGAGAATCGAAGGGCCATATGCGGACGTAGAACCGGGAAAGGCTTCAGGCGGCTTCCCGGGATAGAAGCGATAAAAGCTCGCGAGGCATCCGTGAAAACAGCGTAAGAACAGAGGGGGAAAAACCGCGCAAAGTAAAGCTCACAAAACGGATACGGTCTGGCGAGGTGTGTTTAACGGAAGGGTTGAGGCGGTGATGGCGAGGTGGTGCGCGCCGCGGTTATAAAAACCTGGATCTCCCCGGCATGCTCGCGTATGTAACGGGAGTCGTGTGCGTGGGGGTCTTCTTCCCGGGAGACGTGGCGTGTGTGTAGCCCTCATTGACTGGGGCCTACACCGCGCTGATGGCCACTGTGTTCACACGTCACGCGGACGGCGTGCGATGCGAGCTGAGTGCACGCGATGCAGTATAGACCACGTGGTTAGCCCTCGGAGCAACTGCATCGGTGCGTACAGTTGCGTGCAGCGTGGGTTTAACCGCTGGCGCTGTAGAGTAACAAAAACGATGGCGGCTGTTCAGATCCTGCGATCATAAAGGCATATGTGGTCTGTGTTATCAGTTTACTTAGAGTACTGTTAAGCGTGTAAATAACACTATTTCGCAAATTTGGACCGTCAGAAAATTTTTCTTTTATATCCGGAATTTCGTAATAACCGGTTTATTTGTCGCAAGGAATAACATATACATATTTATCTGCGGTAAACATATCTCATGCTCTTGGTTCTGTCATCAAGCTAGTAGCTTGATGCTGTCAGCAGGATTAAGGGCAAGGGCGCGGAACTCTTACTGGCGCAGTCGACAGGATTAATGCTGGTGCGACAGCAATATTCGCGCTTCAGGTTGTAGAAAGAAGGCTCTTTCGTTTATATTCATTTCTAAAATGTGACTGTTTCCTTATAAAGACTCTATTGACTTTCTATAGATATTGCTTTTTGTCTATTCACAGTATATAGATTGTCTATAGACTGTCTATGGCATTTGTATTGCCTATAGACTGTCCTCTAAGATTTGTCTATAGACAGTCTATAGACTTTATAGACAGAAGTCTATAAACACTCTATAGACTGTCCAAAACATTTTTTGTAAGAGTTGTGAGGTGTTAAACGCCACTTCTTTTTCTTGGATTGAGTAGGAGCAGAACACTTATTCGTTAACATCAACGCGAGACATGTCTGCATTCCTTTGACCAAGAAGAAGCAGTACGGACTCGTAGAAATGTCTCGAGGCCAAATTTTCAGGGAACCTGCGGTTCTCCTGTAGTACTGTCTATTGAAAGACACACTGCTTGCGTCGACGTGTCTCCTAAGCAGTCGCTTATTAACGCGTGTTATAGATACAAGCACGTAATAAAAAATTAAAAAGAATAATCATACTCTCAAGATTAGTGTATGATATCTGCGTACTTTTGGAATCCCATACTTGCGTGTAAAAGTCGCGTAACGATATATACTACATACCTGCATGAACTGCTTTGCTCTGCTTCCCCATTAGTGTATACTGGGATTAATTACTGCTGTAATCTTCTTGCTATAAAACAGTGTCATTATATACGAGCAAGATATCTAAACCGAAATCAAATACCGGAGCAGTCCACACTTCACAAAAGCACATTTCGGCAGGGAAAGTGCTGCAATGACACAGAATAATTTCCCCCTATCATTTCCTTCCACAGCCGTTCTTTAATCGGTGTTTTAAGTTCTGATTTCCTAAAGATTGCTTGCGCCTTAACGCATCATCTCTACAACAGGTTCATCCATATCTTATCAACGGCAAATTCATCTTTCTCCGCTAATCCCACTTCGAATACGTGACACGGCGGTATCTGTTTTCTGCTCCCAACCTACTTCAGTTTACCGCACCCTGCACTCATGTACTGAATGCCGAACTGTGCGGCTCTTTCATTCGAACGGAAGCCCTGTTGTGCGATTCTTTGTGACTTCCGTTGTGCTGCGCGCAATTTCAGGAATGGCTGGAGGCTTGGAGGAACTGACCCTCTGTGCTAGCCTAGCTCTCTCGAAGAGTAGGGTGGGCAGATATGCACAGCTATCTGACAAGACGGGGCAGGATGGAGGCGGGGGGTAGGCTTGCTGTGTATGCTCTTTCCACGGTAAGTCCAGCAGCATGCTACTTCATATTTAAGTACGCGGCCTATTCTTGGCGTAGGCGGTAAGCCAAGTGGCCTGAGCTCTTCTGGAACAACTTTCCACCGCCTTATCGCCCGGGCAAGCCGATGAAAAACACAGCTAAATAAGTGGAGACTTTCTTCTGGGGAAGAGAGAAAGTTGATTATGCATTCCTTCTTCTTTCCTTTCTTTTTTTCCGTTAGCCGGGTTTTTTACACTCGCAATTGCCGGCCATGGTTTATTCAGACCCGTTTTGATATTCAAGAGAGTCTCAGGTGATATCCTTCAACTGCGGTATCGGCGTTAATTTTGTGCGGAAGATCCACTACTCCTTCCATCCACTACTCAACAGCGTGTGCATCTATTGCAAGAAATATGAACGAACTTATATGTAAAGGAACATAGCTTATTTTTTAAGGCGAAAGCCTTTAATGTCTCATCGTTGTAAGCAGCAGTTGTCGACAGAAATGTCACGCTTTTCAGTTGGTCCAAATGGTCGTGACGTCACAGTGCGCGAATTTCAAACGGGGCCAATTGTACTTTGGCTAGTAACCAGGCAACCAATTGAAGGGATCGTATAGTGATGCTCCAAGTAAGTGGGACTGAGCTTAGTTAATTGCTTAATTACTCAATTAGCCTAATTAACTTTTCTAGTCAGGCCATATAAATAAATAAAACCGAGTAAGAAATTGGTCGAGCTCGGGAATCGAACCCCGGTCTTCGGAGTGTGAGACGAGTATGCTATCCACTCCGCCATGCCAGCTTTTTTTTTTTATTTATTGCCTGACTTCGGCAAGAACCACAGTACACAAATACACTTACAGAGCGCAATGAGCAATAATTAACAACACTATCCGCCCGGGGGTGCGTGGCTTCATCATATTAAAACTCCTTAAGCGTCACCAAAGGCTCGACTCTTTCGAGCCACTCGGGAGTTTCAGGAGCAAGTTTCTGAACTTCAATATACTTATGCATGCACTCCCGAAAATAGATCCGTGCAGGCCGTGCATCAGGATCGCAATGATATCCTGCCATTCTGGAGCGCCAAATACAATGGAGGCCCATTAGCATAATGAGGTCGAATGGTGTCCCATCCTCACTCTCTACAGGCAAGTACCGAATACCATGAGCGTCGAGCGGAAATTCCTTTTTTAAAGTCCGTTGCAAAATGTCCCAAAAGTATACCCCCTCCCAACAGTGCAAAAAAACGTGGTCTATTGTTTCTGGTTGTTTACAAATTAAACAATGTGATCCCCAAGGTAGAAATAACTGCTTCCTTTCCAAGAATTCCTTTACTGGTAGTGTTCCGGTATGTAATTTAACGAAAAAAGTTTTTGCACTTGGCGGCACCTGCATCGCCTTCACACGCTTAAGTACGTCGCGTCCCTGGCCTCCATTGTATAAGGCCCTGTACATAGGTTGTGGAAGAACTACATCGCACAAATCTTTATACAACTTCTTCCTGCTAACAGAAGATAAATATTCATACGAAAATCGAACAGACAGGAATCGAACACTCACGACAACCTCTCTAAAGTAACCAAAAATACGTCCCGAGAAACTTTCGGTTGTGACAACAAAGTCCGGCAGTGCATTTCCGAGCCTTAATTGGCACACAGTGCGCAAAAACGGATCGCTTACATCGCGCACAAAACAAAATCTGCTTACAATCTGCCGCAGAAATAAGTGTCCCAGACTCAGGCCGCCATCCTTCACCCGCCTAAACAAATTGGTCCGGCTACAGCGTTCCCAGTCCGCAGCCCACACAAAAACGGCAAATATCCGGTGCAGTCTCTGTACGTGCATCCTTGCACAATCGTATTCACTAGACGCACCTTTTGTTCTTCCCAAACCATCGAGCTGGCATGGCGGAGTCATTGTGCACTCCGCCATGCCAGCTCGATGGTTTGGGAAGAACAAAGGTGCGTCTAGTGAATACGGTGTCTTCGCTCACTCCCATCCTCCTCCCTTCCCTTCCGGCGAGGTTTAGGTGTCCACCGAGATATGAGAGGCAGATACATTTCCTTTCCTCAAAAACCAATTTACCGACGAGCGAGGCATAGAACCGAATGGGCGATGGCGTTCTATGGACTCCTGGAAGCGTTGCAAGACGTTGTCGCGTTCCACTCTTAGAGGCGGAGCTTAACATCTTAACCACACATCAGTGAATGCACTTCAGGTCAAAAAAGTGCTCCCCTGAATTTTGACGAGTGTCCACCGAGATATGTGAGACAGTTACTGCGTAATTTCCTTTCCTCAAATACAATTTTCATTTTCTTCATTACGGGCCCTCTTTGTCTTTCTTCTTCCACTCCCACTTCCTCCCTTCCTCTACGGTGCGGTTCAGGTGTCCACCGAGGTGACAGAGAATTACTGCGCCCTTTCCTTTCCTCAAAAAGCGTTCAAAGGGCAAGGCATCGCGCCGAACAGGTGGTGGCGTTCCGTGGACTCCCTGGCAGCGCTACAACACGCTGTCGCGTTCCACTCCTAAAGGCGGAGCTTAATCGTCATTAATTAGCAGTTAATTAGTATTCAGGCACAAATCAGTAATTAGCCATTAATTAGCGATTTGTCGTCACTTAGCAATTCGTACTCAATTACATGTGACGCCACCAGTACCACAGAAGCAGTCAAAGTGTTGCGGAAAACGCTTTCGCCTCTACGCACTTTAGACAGTCAAAGTGCCCCCTGAATTTTTCACGTCGTGGAAATAGCTCGACATAGGTGCATGCCGATTTGAATCCAATTATCAGTAATCAAAATTTAAGTTCAGGCTAACTCAACCTTTTAGAGCAAGCGCTAATAGCCATCTTTCATAGCATTCATAGCATTTTTTCATAGTACTTCAGTGCGAAGCTATGCCTGCTATCTTGCTGGATCCGGTGAGATGACGCGAGCTGTTCTTTAAGCCACCTGCCCATCTGTTTGACGGGCTACATCGGGTCTCTAAGCATCCGTTCTCCAGCTTTCAATGCGTTGCTACGCCCTCATATGATTACTAATTTGATTGCATGTTGGCATTAGCAACTGTTGATGTCTTTGTCGAATGTGACGTCACATTATTACTTTGCTTTTTGTCAGTTGTTTCGTCCCTGCGGTGGTTCTAGAACTGTGGCTAAGGGGCTATACCAACAGTAAGTGTTGCTGCATAGGGTGTTCTCCTTTGGTGAATTTAGTTCTGATGACGAAGTTGATGAAGATTAAGCTTCAGCTGAACACGCAAAGTTTTTCAGAGCGTTAGCTCTAATACTCGAATTACTAAAGGCTGCGTTAGCATGAAACACAAGAACATTGAAGTGGGACCAGTGGGTGGTACCATTAGTGCACAGACTGTTGACCACCTAATGGGCGTCGAATATTCGGAGTGGTAACAAACGATTCAGCGTTTACAGAGCATAAGATTACTAGTCGGATCCAAGCGTAGCTTATTATCATAGGGATTCGCATCCAGGACATTTGGTTCCCCAAGCCGTGACTTCTCTAAACTTCAAGCGTCCATTACGGCCATACTGATTAACGTAGGACATTCGAATTGGTGTCAAACGGTTTGTATTTCTGTGTTGCACACGTTGGCATCAAAAAAGTAGATATCCGGATATAACGAAAATTTTGTACCGGATATAGCGAACATGGCTAATGAGGCAATATTCGTTCGATATTGCTAACGCTCGATGCTCATACGCAGCCTCAGCGTTTTGAGAATTTCCCTTTTCCATTGCTTTGTAGGCTGTATACGCCAGGCGCATGCGCGGCAAGCGCGTTTCCGAGCGGATGCCATTCGCGCCTCGCTTGTCTCGAAGCGCCTCTCCACTATGCAGCTGACGCGCCAGCGACAACCGGCGCGCGACGCATTCCTGCCGCCGCGACGCCGACTGGTCTCCGCGCCTTCCTTCACTCACGGTGCTGAGGAGGCGAAAGAAGACGGGATTGAGCGAAGAAAGGAGACGCGAGAGAGAGAGAGAGAGAGAGAGAGAGAGAGAGAGGAGCGCTTCATTAGAGGCGCGCGATCCTTATCAGCCTGAGAAAAAAAGGAACCGAGATGCCAACTTGTCTCTTCGTCGGAGCTGGCGGCGGCGTCGGAACCGACGCCTCCTTGTCTTGCCCCCCCCCCCCCCCCCTCCCCCCCTCCCAAACCTTTGTCTTTGCTACTATCCCTCCTGTACGTCCGCCGCCACAGAGGAGTTTCTTCGGCGCGAGGAAGACGCGACGGAGGGAAGCCGAGGCGTCGTGTGTGTACACGGTCTTTTCTCTTGGTAGCCTCCTTTGTTGCGCCAACACCGGCCGGCTCGTCTGGGGCTGTTTTGTTTGTTCGCTCTCACCTTGCCCCCCCCCTCGCACTCGCCCCGTCCCCTCACCCTCCCTTTGACGTCCTGTCGGGAGAAACTTGTTGCGAGTCTACTCGGGCTGCGTAGTCGTTTGACGTGGAAATCTTAATAAACGAAATCTTCGGTCGCTTCCGTGACGCGTGTGAGCCGGGCTGGCGCGAGCTTTCGGGGACATCTGATGTGTGACGCGCTGATGCCGCGGCGTAGTTGTGAGGGCCACGCAAGTCGAAGAGGGTCTGTACTGACGCTAAGGCGTCGCTCGATTAAGAAAAGAAAAGGAAAAGTGAGAGAAATGAAAGATGGAGAAATGCGTTAGGAAGCTTCAAAATTTTGTAAATAGCGACAGCTGCTGAAAAACGCTGATCTCGGAAATGATATTTCGACAGGCACCTCACTCACGTATCAGTGCGTTTCACCTGTTAGCTTCAGGTGGCGCACGTGACGAAAGAACATTCCATTTCTGTTGAGGGCGTAATCTGCCGCGATTTTATTTATTTCTTTCTCCTTCCCTGTTCCTTTATTTATTTTATTTCCTTCCTTCCTTCCTTCCTTCCTTCCTTCCTTCCTTCCTTTCTTTCCTTCTTTCTTTCTTTCTTTCTTTCTTTCTCTGCCTCCTTCGTTTCTTTCTTTCTTTCCTTCCTTCCTTCCTACCTTCCTTCCTTCTTTCTTTCTTTCTTTCTTTCTTTCTTTCTTTCTTTCTTTCTTTCTTTCTTTCTTTCTTCCTTTCTTTCTTTCTTTCTTTCTTTCTTTCTTTCTTTCTTTCCCTGTCTGACAGTATCCTCAAACCACTGGGAGTGCAGTAGGCAAGAGAAAAACTACAAGCTCATGCCAAGTCTGCTTACATGCGGATAAATACATATAGGCGCACACAAAAATTGGAACAGATTTCGCTTGAAAGGAATCCGGGACCCCTTGCACAAGACAAATGCAATGAAGGTGACAGAGCGTGCTGAGATGACTGGTGTAATGTTACACTATTACTATTAGCTGCAACAGCTAGGAATTTGCAAGTCTGATTAAAATCCTTATCGCTGGGTTTTTTGTTTCTCTTGCCTCTTAAATATCCAGAGTGTCTCTATTGCGTGCGGCATGGTACAACATTTTCAAGCTTCGTGCGCAACGCAGTTTCTACGAGCTATACGTGATACGTCCTATGCTGTCGTATCTTGTCTTACATCGCATCTCGTTATTTCTTGTTTCGGGGGAGAGCAGGTTAAAGTGCCTTGTGACCTTTGTCGTGTCTCTCGCCATTCAAAAGATGGTTTGGTTTGGTTTATGGGGTTTAACGTCCCAAAGCGACTGAGGCTATGAGAGACGCCGTAGTGGAGGGCTCCGGAAATTTCGACCACTGGGGTTCTTTAACGTGCACTGACATCGCACAGTACACGGGCCTCTAGAATTTCTCCGCCAAAGAAATTCAACCACCGCGGCAGGGATCGAACCCGTGTCTTTTGGGTCAGCAGCCGAGCACCATAACCACTGAGCCACCGTGGCGGCCCATTCAAAAGATGTGTCTTGCCTGAAACGAGGCACGAATGATTCAACATGCTTATCACCTCGCTACTCCTCTCACTTGACATTTTCTTGCTTTGAGTCTGTGTTAGAAACTATAGTATTTAGAGAGAACCGTTGTGACAACGAGGGGGAAATATGCTCACGAGTAAGTATTCGTTGCGCTCGCGTGACATTTCGCATCGCGGGACGGACCAACGAGGACCCGCGCGCATGCAAGGGTTGCGACAAAGCCAACAGGAAAAGTCTTATCTTTTCTTTATACGACGCCAAGTTTCCAGGAATGAAATTTAACAACCCGCGCCGTACTTGCGTTGATCCCTCCTTGGTCGAATGTTTCGTAATGGGCATGAGAAAAGGAAGAGTTACGTTTCATGCGGGAAACGAGTATATCTGGAAGTAGCGTTGAAACAAGTAGCCGAAACTAGCCGGGGTTAGAAAAAAAAGTTGCAACAGCGAGAATCGCTTTAAAAGTTGCTCCGTTTGGTGCACGTAGGCCCCACGGTAATTTTTCGCATTGCGTACGTGAAAAGCGAGGAAGGGGGGGGAGTGAGCCTCTATGTTACGGATGCATGCGTATGCTGTAAGCAGATGAGTCTCTGCATTCGACCTATCTCCGTAAAATAATAAAGCTCGGTTGTTATTATGCAAATGTAGTTTATAGTCGAATCCAGTTCCATGATGTCAGTGCACGTTAAAGAACCGCATGTGGTCGAAATTTCCGGAGCCCTCCACTACGGCGTCCCTCATAGCCTGAGTCGCTTTGGGAAACCCCAATAAACCAAACCATTCTAACCACCCGCCCCACCGAGCTGCCGATGTGAACGACAGCCGGGGCGTGGAATTGGTGTAAACGAATCAAAAGGGGTGAAAGGAATCGCAGCAGGACAGAATTAATCGTTCAGAGTTATTATTCAGCGCCTTATTTTGCACCGATCCTTTTCTCTGGTTCATTATCTGGCCCTTTCATCTTCACTGTAGTTCTCGTTTCTGACTGCAGGACAGATAGCGCCCTGAGCGCTTTGATCGCCACCAGCTGGGAAGTTCCTTGGCCCGTTTATTAAAATCCCGATTGGTTCAAAGCGCGCTTAGCTGATTGTTCAATTACTCGTGACAGCCAAGTCAACTACAGCTCGGAACCATGGAGTTTCTTAATATACGTAGAGGGAAAGCTGACGGCGCTACACTTCAAGGTTTAAATACTATGGAGCGGCGGAAGACAAGGTTTCTTACTTGCCTTGGCTATTGTTGGCCATAAAACGTGAATTCAGCCGTAAAAATACGACTGTTCCCGAGGCAAATCTCAAAGAAATTCTGTGATAGTCTCCATATCAGCGTAACGCCTTCCACTTGCGTTAAATCTATTGCAGTAGAGGAAAACGTACTATTGAAATAACTTAATCTGGGCACAGAGGAGAGCATCGCGGTGCAGCTGCCAATTTCGAGGTAGAATCCACGCTTTTGGTGTAACACTATAGCCAAGCTAAACACGAAACCTCATCTTCTCTGCATTCCCATGGTGGATGAAGTGCTCTTTAAGAAACTTGCATAGACGGTGGCGCCAGCTTTCCCTCTGGGTAATATTTACAAACTGTGTAGCTCGGAATACGGAAAATAAACCTTTTCAAGCGCCGCTCATAACATCACAGGTCGCTAGATGGCGGCACCTTCGCCGAAATTCCAGAAATTGGCAGCAGGAGATGCGTGAGTTTTGATTCACATTTTCTTTTCGTTGTATATGGTTTGGTTTGGTTTTATGGTGTTTAACGTCCCAAAGGGACTCAGGCTATGAGGGACGCCGTAGTGAAGGGCTCCGGAAATTTCGGCCACCCGGGGTTCTTTAACGTTCACTGACATACACAGTACACGGGCACAGTACACGGGCCTCTAGAATTTCACCTTCAACGAAATTCAACCACCATGGCCGGGATCGAACCCGCGCCTTTCGGGTCAGCAGCCGAGCACCATAACCACTGAGCCACCACGGTGGCTTTTTTTTTTGTATATGTTGAGCCACTGCGGTGGCTTGGGCATCAGGATCGGGGCCGACCAATGACAGACAGAAGATAGAAGATAATCCATACGAAAGTGCTGGCTCTGGTTGCTGACCGGAAGTGGGCGGGGCTTCCTGCCTTGTTCATCGCAGGGAGCGCCGACGGGACTCGGCGGGCAGGCGCGCTACGCACCGAACTCTTTGATGCCGCTCGGCGCGCTAAACACGTTTGTCTAAATGTGCCACACAGGAGGGAAAGTGTGCGCGTCTGAGCAGCGGACAGCGTAATGAGTCGTGTTCCCGGGTTCTGATGGATGGGTGCGAAAGGGGGCAAGATGAGAGAGGCAGAGGACTGGCACGCGGGATATACACACGGTGGGGGGCGCCAGGTCTAATTAACGTCGTTGATGGATTTGACACTCTCTCACACATCCGACGCTTCATAGACGTAAAGCGCGGCGCGCTTTCACTTTCGGAGCATCGTGGCCCCGTGCGCCGCAAAGCTATGCGAACTTTCGGAAGCTGAGCGCTGTCTCACGACGCAGCTTTTAAACCGGTATCACGGACAACAACAAAAACATAAAACGCTGCTCTGTCTTGTCGCTCTCGGTTCCTTACTGTATGGCAGAACTCTAAACCCCGTGCACACGCACTGAGTCGTCATCATCATCATCAGCCTGACTACGTCCACAGCAGGGCGAAGGCCTTTCGCATGTATCTCCAATTAACCCTGTCCATTGCCAGCTGCGCCCACGGTGTCCCCGCAAACTTCTAAATCTCATCCGCCCACCTAACTTTCCGAGTCACCGGCTATAAAACTGGGAGTTTTCTTCAGAAGTATGAAAGTTATGGTTGGTTTATTGGTTTATTGGAGTTTAACGTCCCGAAGCAACTCGGGCCATGAGGGACGCCGTAGTGGAGGGCTCCGGAAATTTCGACCACCTGGGGTTCTTTAACGTATGTGCACTGACATCGCACAACACACGGACCTCTAGAATTTCGCCTTCATCGAAATTCGGCCACCGCGGCCGGAATCGAACCCGCGTCTTTCGGGTCAGCAGCCAAGTACCGTAAAAACTGAGCCACCGCGGCGGGGCTGAAAGTTATGGAGTCCAGCCGACGCTGGCTTTGAAACTAAACTATACCTTGGCGCTGACGCGTGATATTCGAAGCAAAAACGGACCATGGCGATTTAGGTTCCAAAGCTAAAATGACTATGAACTGGCAAACTTTTCGAGGTTCAAGAAGGGAGAAAGTGATAGCTATATAGCTCTACGGCAGCCACTTCGGAGAGGCACCTACTCCGAGTCAGTTCCAACCTCAATCACTTGAAGACAGATGGCGTTTTCTGGAGAGCGGCCGCTCTATACGTCCACTTAAGGACGGAGTAAGAGACAGGTGTTAGCGGACGTGTTGATTACAGGCACTCACCAGCTGCTCTGCAAATTGCTGAGCAACTGGTTCAGCGAATTTTCGTTAGTCGACACCGCCACTGAAGCGAACTGTCCGTGCTGCCACCTGGGACATGTAATGGAGTCGCGCCGGTGTTAACCTGAAGCCAGCTAGGCGTGGACGGCTGGGTTTCGATGGGGGGTCTTGACGCTGACAGCAATGGCTGGCGAGAAGCGTATTGCACTCTCTGAGAAAACGCTTTTACTCGTGGCCGGCAAACTGCTGTTCCGAACAGCGTATGGAGCCTTGTTTGAAATTCACTTTGATCCCCGCAAATCCCCGGTCTCTACGCAAAGTATAGCATACCGAGGCTGATTAAAAACGCTAGCTAAAGCCTCTCATTTTTTTATATTTTTTTAGCAGCTTCTCTCTCTCTTTTGCTCCCTCCTGAAATTAGTGAGAATGCTGTGAAGTAAGCACATGCATTGTGTTTTTTTTTGTTTCTTTGCCATAAATTGCGCACAATCAGCCAAACAAACCAAAAAAGCAAATCTGAACATATATCTGTTCACTACTGCCATCGGACGCAGCCAATCGGCCGCTCCTGGGACGCTATTCTTGGGATATTTTCATCGGTGATGAATTACACACAAAAACTATTCCATTCATTTTCATTCAGGTGTCATGGTGATTCTGCTTGGCGTAGCTCTATGCATGCGAGCTATCGAAAGTGCTCTTCCGTTCGTATATGCGCGAGAAATGCTTTCTTGTTGTTGTTTTTTTAGCATATACATCCGCGTTAAAGTGAAGCATACGTCCCTCAGGTTCAGTTTCCTGCTTCCACGCACGCTTAGCTTTATTCAAACGAAAACAACTGCTTTCATAAGGGCATTGTTCCCGGTAAATCGGCCTCCACGATCACGTATGGGAGATCAATCGAAAGAAACACGAACTACGTATGTCGTCAAGAATTGCTAACCTGTTTATCACAGCAAATCGAATTAACTCGTAACGCGTTGTTTGAATTCCACAATCTAGTTTACGTGGACATGGTTCCGTTTTTAGCGGCTGCCCGTCAGGCATGATCACTGGGCTTGGAGCCAGTGTTCTTTTTATGTGACGCAAATCTGTGCTGCTTACACCCTAGGAAACTAGTACTCATTTCTACTGTTGTTTTGTTTGGAATAAAGGCAGGAAAATGCACAGGGGCACCTAATTAATTCGAAGCTCTTGATGCATTTACCAGATGTTACGTAACTTCCGGCCTGGAGACGTCACTTAGCTCCTGCCAATAGGAATTATCTAGTGTAGTGACGTCACTTTCCCCCAGCCACTGGGCGAATGTTATGACTGACGTCACATTTTTTTTTCGAACAGGCTTTTAATGCTTATCGCTTTAATAAGGAAGAAGCTGTCGCAAGACTTTGTTCAAGTAACTCCTTTTCGTCAGGAATACTATACCTGAATACTGCCGGTGCGGAACACAGAACAGGTCTAAGTACGAAGAGAGCAATACTCCGCGAAATTTGCAGGAAGGATACTGGAAGCATACAAGAGACAACGATTCGGTTAAACTGATTGCTTTAGTGCGGCATTAGACACTGTGTTTCAGTAATATGTTGCTAGAAAGGCATACAACTACTTGGACCACTATAGTTGTAATCATAGCCTCGTTAGACGTACTGAGTCGAGGCCTTGATTTCAGTCCAGGTGCCCTGTTTATTCTTCTCCGAAACCATGTTGAGGAGCAAAATAAAGACAAACGCCTCAAGATCCACCCAGTGATAACGTCTTAAAACAGGCGCTAAAGGGATCGCGCGGTATTTCATAAGTATTGCGATGCGCGGGTAGTGCGACACACAATGAACCACAGGCAACACCGCCTTCGCCGAAAAGCGTACTACAAAGAGGCGCTGCAGTCGACCGGAGGAGAGGCTACGCCGATGCCCACGGGCCCGAACAAGAAGGGGGCCCACTTGATCAAGGTACTGCTGCCCCTGCTCGCCGCCGGCTCTCAGCTGGACCTCGACTCGGGGGGCAAGAGACTGATAAATGGTCGCCCCCCTCCGTCCCGCCCCGCGCGCACTGGGGCAGACTGAGGGCCCCCTTAGACCCCCTCCTCGCCGGTGGGGGGGACCACGGGGCAGACGGAGCTGCAGGTCGCTGCCGTCGCGCAAATTGGACGCGGCCAGCCGTTTGAGATAAAAGGCCCTGCTACCTCGCCCCCTCACCTTCTCTTTCGCCTCGCGAACGGCTTTCAGGGGGCCGGACGGAAATAGTGGGGGAAGGAAATCGGGAGGGGGGGGGGGGGAGGGGGGCAAAGTGGGAGCGGGCGACCTCCGTTGATTCTTGCTGTTTTTTTTCTTTTTTTTTTGCCTTTCTCGACTGCCAAAGTTTGCAGAGTACACGCGCAGCGGACTAAACGCGGGCATCCGCTCGGCCAAGTGGCATCGTCGGGGAGTGAGAAAGCAAAGAAGAGCGAATTCGAGAGGACTGCCACCTGTTTCGCTTGAACGGCTGCAGAGGCCGTAAGTTGCAGTCGACTCCGCTGTATGTAGCCACGCCACCGTTGCCACTGCCTTGGCCGACACCAGTCGACACTGGTTCGCGTTCTTCACCCGCGATATTGCTTCGAAGACAGTGGTCAAGACTGCAGTCGAGCCGTTGTCGAAGATGAGGATGTGAACACTATGTCGCAGGTGAAGACAAGCACCGACACGTTCTTGCACGCCTCCACTGTAAAACTATTCATGCTTGAGGCCTGTACTTTGGGTGTCCCGATGAATAGATGGACCTTTTATTTGTTTGCATGGGTGTATATTGAGCAGAAGATTATTAAGGAAGATAGAGAGCAGCAACTACACTCTAAACACTAGTATGCCTATATGGGAGTAAAAAGGGTGTATAAGCTGTCCTCTAGCTCGAAGTCTCGAAGTAGCAGCGCAAAAACATAGACAGGACACATATAATAAGAAGACACCACGAGCGCTGACTTACAACAAGTTTATTTCGAGGTAAACATTGCCTGATATACTGCCTACACTCAGCACGTGACACAGATACGTGGCTTCTGCCGCCCGTGTCATCACTTCCCGTGTCCTCTAGCACACTCCCTTCTATAAGAGGGAGTTAGAGGACAGATTTCTCCCTTTTTATTCCTTTCTGTTTGGAGTGTACATCAATATTAGATTCCATGGTGCATGACTAAGACAGCCATGCCCGAAGCACATTATTAAATAGGTGCACTTTTATAGATTACAGCAAGCGGTATACGTTGGGTGTATTGTTGAGTGGCGATGTCAGCAGTCTTTGTGGATTGTGGCGAGTTCTGCATTTGGTGGACTGATAGCAACGCGGTAAGATATGATTATGCCGAAACGTTATTCTAAAAGCTATGCTTAGTGCGAGACGTGCTCAACGACGCCCCCACCCATCGTTTCCCAAGAATGACCACCAGTTTTTACATTGTTCGGTGAATTTACCCTGTTTGGTTGTAACATTAGGCCACTTGATTCAAGTCATACAAGGAAGCATTTCGTGAATGCTTTAGTGAACCTTGAACTTTTAAACGGCAATGTATCCAATAGTCCTTGTGTAATTGGGCCCACAAACTGACAGCTACAGCAAGAAATGGTACACCAAACTCCTCGAGTTGGCTTTAGAAGGCAAATATCGATAGTATTGTTGTGCAGTGTACACTTTGCTGGCTATCCGCTTGCTATTTATACACATTGGTTTATTGGGGTTTAACGTCCCGAAGCAACTCAGGCTATTAGCCCCGAGAACGACCACTGGCGCCGCTGCGATCGCCGCAGTGTGACGTCACGGCAAGGACTCCGTCAGCCTGGCTGCCGGCGTGCTGACTGTTTTCGTTCGTTTTCGCGCGCTAATTCGCAGTCATGGTGACTTACTGCTCAGTGCCGCAGTGCAAATCACGTAAAGAAGCCGGTGTTAGCTTTCACTTCTACCCGAAGTCGTCAAAAATGAAGAAGGCTTGGATGATTAAATTGAAAATGGGGAAGCAACCGTCAGCGTCGGCTGTTGTGTGCAGCAAGCATTTCAAAGAGGAAGACTTTGTCTACCCTAGCTGTTTACAAGATACTAGGTAAGTCCTCTACCACGCTTTTCCGGGCTGGTTGTCAGCGATTCTCTTTATAATTATCAGGTTACAAGTACAGGAAGCTGGCGTCGGAAGCTATCCCATCCGTCAATCTTCCCGTGCGTCCAAGTGATGCAAACCGATCGCACCTGGGATTGACGAGGCGGCAGCGTAAGTCAGTCATATCTTCTTCTAACTGTCCTTCGCTCTATTTTTCGTCATTGAATGTTCAGGCGTTTATTTAAACCACGCGAAGTGACAGAACTTGGCTTCTGCGGTAGCCATACGACTGAGATGGTTCAGCCGTGGCGATTCTTCTAGTCGCGTGTCATACTACTCACGAGAGAGCTGTTCTCGTGCTCAATCATGCAGAAAGATTTGATATAACATGCAAAGCGCCGTTACGTGTCTGTAAAATACGCCAGTTCTACCAGGCACCGCGTAGACAGACATTTCTCGGGATGCGGCGTGCGAGCTTTGGGGCGAGCCCCGTGGGGCCCTGCCTTGGCTGCGCGCCCGACTTGTACTGTGCTGTGCTTTAAGAGTACCGCCGAGATGTGCACCTGGTCAGCGCTATTTTCTTCTGAGAGAATGCCCGGAATGTGTTAACTAGATCTTCATTGTTGCAGCGGTGTTTATTTACGCGATTTCCCGTATCACTTTGATTAAAATTCCAGGTGACAGAGGTGCTCCCGCAAGATCGTTTCAGCTCTGCACACGCACTGACGCATTGGCAACACACGAAAACGGGACCAGCAGTGAAAGTTCGATCGCCTTTCCAATGGAATCTTTTGCACGATCAGACGAGGAGGTGGTACAAATGGAGTGTGACGGTAAGTTTACAATCCATCACACCCATGTGAAGATTCATGTTGCTATGGCTGAGCTTGCTGTAGGGCATATACGAAATGCAATAACTTCCTTTTGGTAAAAAAAAACTGCATTGTGCTTAGCGCTATCCATGAAACAGTACTGCACGAAAATGCCTAGGCGCAAACCATTATAAATGGTCAGCTTTAGCTCCTCACCATTGGTGTTGATCAAAGCAACGTGATGCTACCCCAAAGTAATCTTACGCCACTGACAGCTGGGATGAGTGACCACTTGGTACAACATATAAAGTCACAGGTATTATTACCTCAGTAACTACACAAGAAAAATCTTCTCCCCACTCGCATCACCCCACCTAGCAGAAAATGACATCTGATCGAAGCTACCTCAGTTATTACTGAGAACTGCCTTCTGGCCCTAGAAAAAAAGGCACCGAAAGATGTAGCCTGTTTAAAACAAGGGCACTTTCTTTGTCCTCATCACGTGACACTCAATAAGTTCTTTGGAGTATTCAGTATTCTGCAAAAAAAAAAAAGTTTTCAATATGTGTGGAAATTTAGTAACATCCCTCTACATGCACAAGTTGTGTGGAAATTTAGTACCATCCCTGTACATGCACAGAGTATATTAGATGACACAAATTAAGTCTGCTGTGTATTTTTCTTTCAATGCTTTAGCAGTTCCAACACAGAGTCTGGACCATCACGCAGCAAGTTCAGAAGGTACTGAATACTTTCGTTTTTCACATGCGGCTGTTTTTTTTTTACATTGCTTGTATTTTTTCTTCCAGAGGTTACCGTGGAGGTGCAGAAGCTTTGCAAAGATGCTGGAATCCAAGTTAACACAACAAATGGCATTTTCAAACGTGAACAGCTCATTACTATTTCGAAAATTTCAGATGAAAATGGCTTGCTTGTGCTCACAGGGATAGGATGCTTTGAGTTGTTTTACAACATCACGGAATTGTTCACAGAAGCACGTGTCTTGCAGACAAACCGCAGCTTCTGTATAAGTAATGATGATGCTGTCCTATTAACATTCATGAAGTTGTATCATGATCTGACTTTCTCACTGCTGGCTGTGCTGTTTCAAGTTCACCGCACAACTGCGTCTAACTTGTTCAGAGAGTCCATTGTGATCCTGGCCAGCATTTTAAAGCACGCAGTATTTTGGCCAGAAAAGGCCTGCGTGGTCAGCTGCCTCACAACTTATTTCAAGGAGTACAAGGACACTAGAATGGTGCTCGACTGTACAGAAATAGAAATTGAGCGGCCAAAAGGCCTCACCTCTCGACTGCTAACGTACAGCCATTACAAACGTACCTACACTGCAAAGGTGCTGGTGAGCGGGACTCCAGGGGGTCTAATTAGCTATATAAGCCCAGCATATGGTGGGAAAGCATCGGATACATATATCACAAAACACTGCAAAGTGCTTGACAAGTGTATGCCACATGTTGACAGCGTCATGGTGGATAAAGGATTTCTCATCAGTGAACTCTGCAGAGAAAAAAATGTCAAGATGATCAGACCTCCTTTTCTTATGGAAAAACAGCTGACAACAGAGGAGGCAAGAAATAATCAGTCCATCGCAAGTGCTCGTGTACATGTAGAAAGAGCTATTCAAAGATTGAAACTATTTCGTATTTTGAGAAATCGGTTCGATCTTGATCTTCTGCCATACATAGACAACATTCTCATCGTAATTGCTGGCACAGTGAACCTATCGAAGCCTTTGTTTAAGGACAACAAGTTCCTCTTGAGGTCGTAGATGACTGAGCTTGGGTGCATGGAGTAAGTAGATGAATGTTGTATGTTTCATGCGTGTTGTAAAACATGTATTACTATCACATCATCTTCATTTGTAACATTCAGAACAGTATGTAATCAGTAAAACGTTCAACCTCCCTCCCCGAGTTTATTACTTCCTCAAAAAAACAGTTATATCACAGATCCACGGTTGATAGAGGGAAGGAAGATGGGACTCTTGACAACACATAACAAAGTGAACAGGAATTGAGGGGGAGCTTCAGTCCGCTAACCAATTATTTCACAAGAGGGCTTGGTTTCGGCAAGTCCCCTTGTCGAAACATTGGCTAGCTGACTGATGCTTCCCCTCAACTTTTTATCACTTTGTTTTGTGTTATATCACAGATGTATCACAATGTGTGTATCACACATGTACAATAAAAAGTGCAGAATAGCAATAAACAGCTGGCAGGCACAGCAAAATGCTTGACTTATCACATTTATCAATTGCAGATAACAATTTCTGCAGAAAAATATAAAAATAATCATCCCCAAGAGATTTTTTAACAAATGCTCAGAGTAGGTGCTACATTGTAGCTGCAAGCTTTGGTTTCAAGTGGCAGAATGGGAAGCCTCGTCACACAGAATATGTGGGAGCACATACTCTTCGAAAAAATATGAGGACCGCTCAACCACATCCCTGAAATATTCCTCATCGAATGACACAGGTATGCACTTGTTGTTTTCCTCATTCAAAAAGACAAATAGCTCCCCTTGCTTCAGTCCTGCCAAGCCCATCTGCACCTGTATTTGGCAAAAGTACGTGCTTGCACGCTTCAACCTTTTAGTTGGTTTGTCATTTTTCTCGGTGTTCTCCACCACAAACTTTTCCAATGACTCCGGGCACTTCACTTCAAGCACACGCTTGGGGCAGCACTGACATTGTACTATTCCATCTGGACTTGCACCAATGTAAGGTCGTCCATCCATGACAAAAAGTCCACACTCTCTTACAATTAAATCCGTGTGTTGCGACTGCTCCTGTTGGGCATAGCACTTTTTGGCGCTTTCTTCCATCATGCTGCCTCTGCGCATTGCTGCTGTGCACACGTTGGTTTGCCGCATCACCTTTTTTAGTAAAGGTCTCAGGTCATGTGGGCCCATCTTCGTCCGCAGTGTCTTCACCCTTGTGAAGACACTGTAGGCGATGGAGGCAGTAATCATGCCAACCCTGTGGTGCCACCAGAGGCCAGATTTCGCTTGGTTTCGTGTCGACTCTTCAATCGCAGCAATATCTTGGCAGCTTCTTGCATTGCTCAAGTGTTCGAGCAGCTTTCTTATGCCACAGTTGCCAAGGAACCTTCTTAGCTCGTGAATGGTACCCATGAGAGTGATGTCCCTATCTTCACGCTCACAGGGGTCGGGTTGTGCACCACAGTCTGCTACAGCTGCAGAGAAAGCAGACCACACAAAATTGGAGGTCTACGTCACCAGAGGTTTACTGACTCTAAAAGGCCGGACAAGAACGGCTCCAACAGAACAACATAATACAATGAGATGCATATGGACATCCTGGAAAATTGCTGGTATTTTGTGCCTAGTACCCATACCCTAATACATGGCCTTATAGTAAGGCAGACAGCTATTGCTGGAAGCTCATAAGTAGATAGGTAGAACTTCCTGAGAGTGACAGATACCAAAGGCTAAAGCCCTGGACAATCTCACAGTTATACGCATTTAAGGGTGGCCAAGTATCCTCATAGACCACCTACTGAAACTTCAGTGACTCAATATCGCATCATGCTAGATAGCTTGGTTGTTTCCGAAATGTGTCGTCATATCTCAACCAGTACTGCAGTGTCACTACTGCATGCTCCTTGTTAAAAACATTACATGAGCTGTAGTGAACTGCAATGTAGGTAGCCGTACACAAGAGCACCTTTCTGCCATGCAAAGGTCCCAATTCCATTCATTAGGTGAAGTTCATATTTACTTTAATCATGTAGGAGACATTCTAGCACTGACAGTGTTGCCCATCAGCAAATATACCATGCAGTGACCTGATCAAGTAGCCTTCTTTTGCACAGCTGTTGCATAACTGACACCAATAAATTTTGATGTAGCAAAGTAACATGGAATTCACCACCATGTAGATGAATGAATGCCAGCATAACGGTATTATGTACTGCAACCTTTCACTGCACGGATTCATTTCATAATAATAGGCTCGGCTCCTATGTATACTGCACTGATATGGCCAGCCAATATCTAAAATAAGCTTGTATTAATACCTGTTTCAGTGGCACTCTCCGAATGCATTTTTGCTGCAGACTGATGGCCCAAATTCTTGAGCAGCCTTTCCAGGATGTTACCGCTAAGTTCAGCAGGCTCTTTGATCTTTGCCTGGGAAACAAGAAGAAATTGATATAAAGGTCCAGGCTGAAAAATGTGCACTTGATGAAAACACACAACTTGGCGCCATTAGCCAGCTACATCTCACCATTTCTATTTCACCTCTTTGAGAGTTACCTTGAAGTGATACATAAGGAAGCAACGTTTCAGTAAATACGACAGTACTAACTTATATTTAGAGTCAAACACCGTATATTTGAAGCAGTCTTATAAAACGGAGGTATGACAGCTGATATTCCCGAAACTTATCACATGGTACTTGTGACACTGGTTTTTACTATTGATAAAAAGAAAATAACGTGTGCTTGTCATTGTTGTGGGAACTGAACACAGGAATTAGAGCGCTGTGAGGGCTTTTAGTGCAAAAGCATTAAGCAAACTGCTGAATTTATCAACCAAAAATTTCACTACTCTAACGTAATGCACCAGTCAGCTGCGGCCTTCCTCCCAGGGCCACAGTCTTTCCTTCCATTCTTTGTTTTTTTTTACTCCAAGTTATGTTGTAAAAGCAGAATTATTCACACACCTTTTTTGCGCATGGAAGGTCAACTATAGCCCTTGGTTCATACTTCTGCTTTATTCGGTCCTTCTGCACTTTGCCCCATTTCTGTGGCTGATCAGTCGGTGGCAGTTTGTCGAATGTTCTTGCTGCATTAATATGTAGCAGACAAGCCACAATATGCTTACATTTGTAGTTCCTGTAAAATAAAATCCAGAACAGCACTTGAAGACATTCGAGTTACTTCAGCCTGAACACCTATTGTGTCAATTAAAAAAGGTGCTTAAATGCGAATGTGATACTATCATTAACTGAGTTTATTAGCAACTTGAAGGGAAGAAACTCGTAAAGAATGTTTTGAGCATTTTCAACAGCCAAGGTGTATGAATAAAAAAAAAATTACTCAGCGCAGGATGCTGTCATTTTTGCCTATTGTCACCCAGATATTAAATTTACTGCACTCCGTGCATCTACAATTTGAGCCGACAGTCAACCGGAAGGAGATCATACCCTGCCTTGCAGGAGCAGCTGGCTCGATCAACCTCGGAGTTGCACAAGGTGATCTTAATTTCGTGTGGGGCACTGTTGAGTGCGGTCGTTTGTAAAACAAACGCCAGGAAACTGACACGACCATTTTCAGCTGCTTCAACGGAGCACTCAACTACATGGCCTGCATAGAACACGTCCTCTGCTTCGATGAGGCAGCGACTGGTCTCGCACGCCTTGTCCACATAGCAGTTGATGCTGCTCAGTGGCAGGGCGACTGGAAAGAGAAACGTTTGCAAGTTAGTATATTATCCCCGAGAGAGCGTTGCGGTTACGTCGCAGCACGCAGAGGCGAAACGAATGCCGGAGAAGCTGATCATTCTACGGCAGCACCGATAAAATTTCCGGCCATCTGCTGGTGAAACACGATCATGCATGTACGTTGCAGTCAGTAAACTAGGCATAATTGTACAGCGTACATGCTTGTGATCACACTCAAAAATGCGCGCCAAGCAAGGCTAATCTTCCAGCTTTAATCAATAGCTTGCTTTCAAAACAAATCCGCGTATCAAGTGCCACCGCACCAAACACGCTTGTTGTGATCGCTCTCAACAACAATCACGACGCTACATCAACATCAAACAATCTTATATTGCGCCGTAAACCGCCCCACCGCATATCTGCCATATATCCATAACTGGAATAAACAAAAATGCGCATAGAAGAAAACAGGCATTGCTGAAGGCATAGTCATTTCCGAAGCAAGACGGCATAGCAGGCGCCCGTCGCGGCGACCGCTCGAGCGCACGTGTGCTCGCCTCGATGTACTCCGTTTTTTAAGCTTTGAACGCGGCAGTGATCGTGATTCAGCGTAGTTTTGCTTACCTAAGATTCTATCACCGCTGTCTGCGTTGTCCATCAGGTCTTCAGTGACGAACAACAAAACGTAGAAGCGAATGCGAACGTACTCCTCGATTCAGGTTAGAGAAAATTACAGTTGTACGCTACAGTTGAGGTAGAAAAATACTAGCGCATGCATATTCGGGAATGCAGTCCTTCGAAGACTTGGTGGCAGAGGGGCACCTAGTAGCACTAACTACGACTAGTTTAGGTTGGTTGGTTTATGGGGTTTAACGTCCCAAAGCGACTAAGGCTATGAGAGACGCCGTAGTGAAGGGCTCCGGAAATTTCGACCATCTGGGGTTCTTTAACGTGCACTGACATCGCACAGTACGCGGGCCTCTAGAATTCCTCCTCCATCGAAATTCGGCCGCCGCGGCCGGGATCGAACCCGCGTCTTTCGGGTCAGCAGCCGAGCGTCGTAACCACTGAGCCACCGCGGCGGGTATTTATACACATTCGTCTATGATTAGCGCACTGCTAGTTGTTTGTTGATCTCCAGAGATTACGACAGTTAGAGAGCAGACTACGGCTAGCTGCTTGTTGATTTCCTCAGACTACAACAGTTGGAGAGCATACGTACACAATGTTGGGGAAAGGGAAGATGATGGCTAAATCTTAGGTGTCACTTGATACGACCACATTTGTATACATCTCTTTCGGCATACCTGTTCAACATGCCATGCTTCATTTATGACGTCGCTTTTTTCTTACCGACCTGCAACTCTCCACTCCTACATCATCCCCAACAGCCAACCATCTGATATCTCCATACAGTAAATAAACAAACTGGGACCGCTTCCCGACTGCGCAAGAATGCTTTCCGGGTTGGGTTGAGATAAAATGCCAACACATTACTCTCTGGAATACATCCCACATCTGCAAAGGGAGCCTCGACAGAAATCTCGGAGAAGTCTGGTTTATTCGCGCCCCAGGATCGGACGTTTTCATCCGAACTAATGTCACGTCGTTCACAACGTAGGTGTAGATGCATGGGGCAGGATATACATCCGGGGCACTGACCTTCCATACACGGTGTGTTGTCGATACGGGCGAACAGTGAAGCTCATCTGGAGCGTTCAGGCATCCAGGTGTTTCTTTCACATCGAACCTCGATCGCCGTTTAAGCGCGGCTATAGCATCCAGGATTTTTCATTCTTTGGGATTAAGTCTTGTCGTTCGTGACCTGCATGAATTGTGCACAAACAACGTAAAAAGGCCTTGTTAAGGTAGAAATGGATGCAAAGCCCCTGACCCTTTCCTTTTATCCCATCCTGCTTGCGATTCAGTGTCTATGTTCAGTGGATAGAAAGCATTCATTAAGAAGAAAAAAATGCTCCATTCATACAACACCAGCGCCCCCAAGCGTTGCCCCTGAGTTCTCGATTCCGTACGCACAAGATAAAGATCATGATAAAGCAAACATTTCAAGTTAAAACACCACAGAAAGATATAGAAACAACCGGAAGCAGCGATAAAGCCCTGTCTCGCCCAAAGCAGTATACATTGTTATAAGAAGCAGATGTACGCTTCTTCCGGCCACATCGAGCCTACATGGCAGGTATCTTCTGGTCAGATCACGATATATGTAGTACACGCCGCCAAAAAGTGGAAGTTATCGGCATTTTTTCGTATCCCGTAAACGTTTATTCTACTACACGCTGCGCTGCAGATCTTCGATCGAAGCATCACCCGAGCGAACACAAAGAAAAAAAGAAGCACCGAGAATGAGCCCTGCGCCTCGAAAATGGAGTTCCCGATCCTCAGTCGTGGGACGCTTGTAGTACCCGCATAGGCGAGGTGCACCTGGGGGCCCGTATATGAAACAACATCGAGCAAAAGGGGCACACGGGCGCCGTATATATACAGAAGGGATCCGACCGCGCGCACAACCATCAATTAGACTTTAAAGCGTGACAGCCACAGAGCGGTTCGAGTATATATGGATTTGCGGCCGGACGCGCCTCTAGCTCGGGGTCCTTTCGAAACGGATTGCGATCTGTGCCGAGATTTCTCCGGGATTCCGGCCGCGAAACGACGGACAAAGGTTGCCGATTTGTCTCGATCGCAGACACGTTGTACGCACCGCATCGACTACTGCTCCTTCTGCTGTTGCTTCAGCCTCGACGAAAACGCCGTCGTATAGATGGCCCTAGGATGGCGACCTGGACACGCGGTTCTTAGCCTATACGAAAGCAATTACCATAATGGATATTGTGGAGACTGAAACAACCAGCCCGACCCTTTTGTTTTTTTTTTTTTTTCGCCCCGCCATGTTGTAGAAGTGAGCAAGCCGGACGCGTATCGTCCGATACTGCTTCCTGGTTTGTTTCGGAAGTTTTCGAGCATGCGAACCTTGGAGCTCGCATACGCTCGAATGTACTATACACGGATGTCGATCGGCGTGTCGTTCTTTGAGGACGGATGAGGTGGTCGTCGAGCAGCCGTTATTGAACATCCGTTCAAAACAGGTCGCAGCCCCTTCTCCATGGCTGGGGCTTTTCGTGCCCGTATAGTTCATGGTCAGCGTGTATTCTGTCGACGCGAAAGCCGTTCCGTTGTCAAGGGCACGCAAGATGGATCGGCGACGGCGGGACACCGGTGAACGTCGATGAGGGCTCGAAAAACGTTTGACTGTGCCTTTCATTCTTGTGGGTGCAGGCGTTTGTTTTCTCTGATATTTTTTAATTGCATGCTGGTTGAACCGTCGACACCAGCAGCTTCAACAGTTCGAGTATGTGACGGCATAGCAGATCATCATTATTATACGAGCTGAAGAACAACGCCAGTTTTGTTCTCCGGAGTTGTTGGCCAATTACAGTCACACCCTGATCTGTGTCGACATCTCCCTGGCAAAATATGACTGCCCATCATGTGGATAAGGGAGAGGAGGACCACAGGGGGGGGGGGGGGGGGGGCTGTCGATAGAGGAGTGGAGAGGGCAGGTGAATGTTTCTTGTGAAGGAGAATTGTTTGCATAAGAGCACGCGATCGCCTGGCAACCAGCTCATGGTTGCGTAATATTAGACTGAGGTCACCTACGCTCGCCTGCTCGGCGCGTATGGCTAAGATGTCCGCAACCCCAGGCTTACCGGATTTGTGAAACTTTGACCATGCCAGTTAAATGGGCATCTCTTGGTGGGAGTATTTTAAGAAAAGAATGGGGGGGGGGGGGGGGGGGGGGACTGCCCTATTTGCACACTGAATGTAGTTGAACAGTTCATGTCGAAAAGAGACCTACCAATGTTTCTTTTCTACAAAAGTTCTCACTAAGCGACTGCTGGCGGCCGTTAATCGCTTAAATTCGCTCTTGGTGTCGATGTCGTGGGCTCAGCGCGCTTGACTGAGTCCAAAGAAGCATTGGTTTCCGTAACTTGCAAGCAGTCTAGCCCTCGCGTTCCGAACCACGGCCGGACTAGATGCGGCGGCGGCACGCACTCCTCGACATCTAGTCCGGCCGTGGTTTTGAATGCTAAGGCTAGACTGACTGCGCATCTCCCTCGTATCTTTAACGCGTGAAGATCACCACATCATTCACAGCGTACGGCACCGAGTCTCGCCCCAGTCTTCATTCTTCAGACTTCAGACTTCTTGTATGCTCTGTTGTTATTCTACTCCACAATGTAAGGCGATGCCATTACCACCCAACCGAAGGTATGCTTAGAGTCAAGCCCGGTCGTACTGGCGTTCAAGGGGTGTTGAAATTGCTTCTTTGCAGATACTGTTTCGGTATATCGTTATGGAGTCGTCTTACGTTACCATGTGACCTCTACTGCCCTCTAGGTTTAACTGTGCAACACCTCCTTGCAACTGAAAGAAGTCGAATAAGCTTTTGCTATCCGTCGATTGCTCGTAACCCTCCCGCACGTGGGGCCGTCTCAGTGGCAGTGTTGCTGCCTTAACGGCCCAAGGTGTCTGTGCCTATGCAGGCCGATGATAAAACGGTCTATGACGCACTATGAGATCGGTGACCGAGATAGCGGCGTACCGTGACGTAACGCATGCTCCTAACGGGCTTCCTCCATTCCGAGCGGTGCCAAAGAGGCAGCACCTCGCAAGCTCGATGTGCGCACGCGCCCATGCACTTTGCACAGACGCCGCCGACACTATTAGGCCTCATCAGTCGCCTCTCAAGGAGCAGCGGGCGGAGGAGGGGGTTTGTCAAGAAGCAAACGGACCCCGCCCCCCCTTTTTTTTTTTCTGCAGCCGCTTCCTCTGCGTCGGCACGCAGCACGCGTGTGCGCTGAATGCGCGATCAGCGTGCGTGAGGGGCTCTCTGTTGACACGATGGGAGGAAGAGGGCAACAGGTGAAGAAGCCCGCTAGACGCAGAGAGGAGCCTCGCGCACTCCTCTTAGTTGTGTGCAACGAGGACGGAGCCTGCCGATTCCGCAACGCCGATCAAGCCTTCTGGCGACAATAATACAATCGAACCTTGCTATAACGATAAGCTTTATAACGAAATAATGGATATAACGGAGGAATGGCAATTCTGCTTGGAAGCGCGATCAACACGGCCTATAACGAAGCTACGGCTATAACGAAGTAATCGCCAGGGGCCTTCAACTTCGTTATAACGGTGTTCATTTGTATAATGTTTTTTTTTCTTCTTGCAGTTCTGTTCCGTCTTTAGCATCTACTGCACTGAGTAGAACATCACGGAGGTAGAACGGGGGGGCGTGAAGTCACTTTAGTCAGTAGCGGGGATCGAATGGAATGGAAACGTAATGGAGTCGTGATACCATCCTGGCTCTGGACCCTTTCCTGAGCCGAGTCGCCTCTTTCTCCAAAGTCAGTGCGCGAGGGTCTGATGTTTTTTTGCAACCACGTTTTGAAAGGCTGCTTTGATCTCGGTAAACCTTGGTAAGTTTACACCAACGAGCATCTAAATGGGAAGTTTAAGGAGTTCTGGACCGGGGTTCTGAAGAACCTTCTTTGTTAACATTACTGTAATCACTACCTGCGATTATAATAATCTACTGAGACATCATCACTTGGCTTGCACGATGAGCTGTCAGCTCGTTTCTGCACTTTACTGCCCAAGATTCCCCATAACCGGCACTACTTTATTTTACATATATCGAAAGCGTGTACCTCCTCTCGGCATGATGGGGAAGGCTGATTGCGTCGGCCGGCCATCAGTTGTGATTGTGGACCAACCTGAACATGTAGAGACCGGTCGGTGAAGCTCTGACACGATTTGTGATGAAATATGTTTGTGTCATTCAAAATGGCTGACGGGACGCTATTACGTAAGATAGAAATAGTGATTACGGTTCGTGGATGCTTGCTTCTCACCAGTTTGGCGCGTGGGTCTTGAACACAAGAAGTCTAGCTTGACGCACAGGCAAGGAGAGTGAGAAGCAGTGGTTCATCAAATCGTCCCTACAAACACAAAGGTAGTTTTCTTTATCGGCTTCGCACACAAGTTACAAAAGTAAATGAACACGCGAACAAGGCAAACCTAACACAGGGATTCATAAATATAGAGTCAGAGTGAGCAACGACGAAAGCATCTTTCCACGATCCGCTTCACTCGTTCTCAAATCCTCCGTCCTCCTCCTGGAAGAAGTAAGAACGTTAGTTGCGTAGCCGCCCTCATTCCCCCTTTTTCAGGGAGAACCCGCTTGTATGATGCCACATGGTCCTCGTGGAGTCAATGGATGCATTCTTGAGTGCATTGGCCCCTCCTGCATGTCGTTGAAGGCGACCATGAGGCGAACGTGGTAGTTTTCAGTGCCGACGTACTACGTCACCAACGCCGTTTAGTCAGAGTGTGGCACATGCAAACTACTGCCGCAAAAGACTAATAAGTGCTACATCGTTGCATTATCAGTTTCTAAAGGTTTCGCTTTGAGGGTCAAAACAGCAGTTCATTTTTCGAAGTCGAGTTTATTCGTCGAAAGTTCGATTTAAAAGAAATGATGATGCGGTCGCAATCGCGACGTTGATCATTTTTTCTGCTCGGTCTCTCTCTCTCTTCCCCTTTTTTTCATCGCCTTAGTATCCCTTCCCTCACCTCCAAACTGAAGTGTCCACCCAATGACAGACAGTCACCGCACCCTTTCTTTTCCTCACAACCTTCTACTCTTTCCGCTCCTCCGTTTATGTATGACGATTATGTGGGTACACCTTTTTTTGATCCCAGACCCTTGCACTCTGAACGATGTTTCGTCCCCTTGGGACTAACTACGGTCGTCACTTCATAGAGACGCCCCGCCGCGGTGGCTGACCCGAAAGACGCCGGTTCGATCCCGGCCGCGGCGGCTGAATTTCGTTGAAAGCGAAATTCTAGAGGCCCATGTACTCTGCGATGTCAGTGCATGTTAAAGAACCCAAGGTGGCCGAAATTTCCGGAGCCCTTCACTACGACGTCCTTCATAACTGAGTTGCTTCGGGACGCTAAACACCAATAAACTTAAACCAAACTTCATAGAGACGACGATAAAAACTGCGAGATGAAGCGTGCCGTGTGCAGATTCCAAGCACTAAATGGTCAGACCCCGGCAGCGAAAAGACAAGCTGAGTGTCGAAGGACACGATTTTTATTCCGCGCAATTACAGTTACCCCTGTATGAAAGCGCTATCTCGCTCGGCAGCTAGCTACGGAGTGCGGTGTGAAGGGCTGCGGCCTTGCTGCACGCAACTGTAGTCTCATTCGTCGCCGAGAGGGGGAGGCAGCCCTCCGCGGAGTCCGTCAAGGAAGGCGGTGCCGTCGGCACGCGATGGAGATGGATTGAGCCGTCCCCGGCCTGTCAGTCATTACGCCAGCGCCCTCCTCCACCGCTCTCTGCGGCAGCGTTGGCGGATATGGCGCTGGCGTGCGCGCTACTCGAGCCGTTAGTCGTTGGAGGAGCACAGTGTAATAGGAGGGAACGAGCCTCGCACTTTAGGAAAAGAGGTAGGTACTCGAGGCTTTGCGTCTACATGCAGGTTTGTTAGTAGAGCGCAGCGGAAGCTTACGTTTCAAGTCGGACATATTAATAGCTGCCAAAATCGCATAACGATAGTTATTTGCTGGCGATAGGTTGCTGTTCAATCTGGTCGGCGTGTATATTTTTTCTTTATCAAATTACACTTTGCTTGTTTAACCCATTAGCACCCAGCGTACTTTTAAAAGTACAGCTAAAATTTTTATGATTTAAACATGAAAGATTGAATTTTTGTTTTCAAATAGGTCATGCTTTTTTCACCAGGGGATCGGCCGACACCCCTTACCTAAGAAGGCGCGTGTCCTCTTCTCAGTATGGAATTTTTCCACGGTGAAACTTCAGGATGTTTGCTTAATAAAATTTACGCCACCAAGTAGGGGGTGGACCGTAGTAGCTACATGGGCTAGGGGGGGGGGGGGGGGGGGGACCCAGCGTACTATAAAAAGTAAACCTGTGTAACTTCGGAAAGAATGAAGCAATAGTAACGGAATTTACATGATATGTTTTTCTTTATAAGAGAGGATTATGTCCTAAACATGAAGAAAATCCCTCTGTTAAATTTTTCTTGGGCTCTAATGGGTTAACGAGTTCTTTTACTGCGATGTTTTCACGCTTAAATAAATGGCTGCTTTGGGAATGCTGCAGCGTGATGTCGTTAACGACTGATGCGGCTGCGATGTGAATCAGAGGCGTTTCATGAACGGTCCTTAGACAACGTCAGTTCGGAAATTGTGTCATTAACAGCCGCTTCTAAAGCAAGTTCTCAAGGCAGGTTCTCCCGCTGGAATTAAGTTAGAAGGCAGCAATCGATGAGATTCTTCCGCCTGCAGTTCGGCGGCTCACTGCTTTGTCCTTTTCTGTTTGACTCTCGCTCACCCTCTCCACGCCTAAGTGGAAGCCCCCGCGCCTAAAAAAAATTACTTTTGCACATTTCTTTTGCAACTAAAACAAAAAAAAACGATTCACAGTAGTACCTAATTATATTATATGTTGGCAGGGCATTACAAGTTGTTGATGCCTTCAACGGATGTGATGTCACTTCTGGTCGGGTGACGTCACTTCTATCCAGCCAATGAGAATGTTTCCCTCCAGTGACGTCAGTTCCCTGAGTAGTCGATAGGCGAATTTGATGACTGACGGCACATTTTACCGCGTTAATAATACACTCCCACCCTTTTCGCCCTCCCATGGAACGAAAGAGTATAGCCCTCTTACCTGGATACTGCTTCGTGAAGCTTATGCTGTGTGGAGCAAGCAGTTTGGAGCGCTCCATCTATATAAAGCGCTCACATAGAGGCCTCCACAGGAGCGCTCTATAGAACGAATCCTCGCGCCTCTTATGTAACGAAACTGACCACTGCAGCTGTGCTATACCGCATACAACAATGAAAACTGCGCGGAGCACTTTGCAGCGCATTATACGAAAGAGCGCTCTTTTAGAGCCCTTTAATGGAGGAGCATGAATAAGTACGTTATGGAGTTCACTGTACGCCGCTTTTCTTCTTCCTCCGTGAAGCACGAAATTTACCACTTTAGATGCACCACGTCTTAGAAGACTGACTGCGCAGCTGCAAATTGGGCGGCCCTGTAAATTTTGCTGCGCATAGCAGTGATGCTCCGCGAACGTGACCGTAACCATGCATGTAATCCTTCGCTCTCATTCAGTCAAAATGCATGAACTTGACTCGAATCCTTGAGTATCCACATCAGGTGCATTATAGCGTTAGCATTTCAGTGTGTTATATTACGGCAAGTCAATTTGGCAGATGGCGCTCGTATCAAAAAGCGGTAGAGCTGCTGACTCGCTTCCTCACCGAGTTCCAAGTACAACAATCAAAGGCTCCGCTTTAAGCTACTTCTTTTTTTTTGTATATACCTGCACGTGCGCATTCACTCGAGGCGCGATTCTCGCGCGCTGTTGACGCTGCACGCTCGTTCTGCGTTTCTGGCTTGCACTGCCTCGGCTTGGCTCGGCCGATCAACCCACCGAAACGGCAGCATCACGGTTCCTTTATGGCAGGATCACGAGCCCGACTGTTGCTGCTGCTGCTGCGTGTGATATCTCCTCTCGTTTACTGGACGGATACACGAAACGGAGCGACTGCCGTGCGAGAGTTCGACTCATTGCAGCGGAAACTCCGCGTCTAATAATTACACCTGAGAGAGAAAGAGAGAGAGTGGAAGGGCGAGAGAGTATCTCCTGCCTCCTCTCCCAACACGATCGTCAGTGCTTTTTATTCCGCAAAAGCTTGGTGCCCGAGTGTGCGCACCGGGTTCAAGAAAGACGCTAAATATCGCGCGGCTGCTTTTCTGCTCGCCCGTTTCCTCCTTTCCCTCTTCGCAGTGGTCATAAATCTGGCCTGAAAAGAGCACCGGAGGAGGGAGCAGGAACGTTTGCGCACTGGCATGCATGTTTTGGGGTGGACTGTCTCACGCACGTGTAAGCCAAAGAAAAAGAAACAAACACGCAAAATTCTATCCTGAAAAGCGCCCTTAGCCAGGCGTGCTCTGAGGACACGCTGTTGGAGGCAATTAGAGAGCTCACGTAGGCGAAACCAGAAACGGACCATTGCCGCAGTGGCGATGACAACAGCAGCGCGCGGCGCCCATTGCATGAGAGGCTGGCGGCCATATTACACCCTGAGGGGCGAAGGGTGGAGATGCATGCAGAACTGAATCGCGAGGGAAAGCCCTGGAACGTTTACTTTCTCCTTCGCGACTTGGCCGTGGTGTGCGTATGTGCGCACCAGTGCGTCCTCGATGCGTGCTCGCCTGTGGCGTATATGTGTACTTGAGTCGCGGCAGCACTGCACTGTATAGCATGCAACCGCGCGCCAAGTCCCACGGTATTTGCGAGCTCAACGATCCGGCGTTTGCGTCTACGCGACTGGCGCCAAGTGCGTCAACAAATCTTGGCCGCAGAGATGCTTTACTTGGGGATGAAAAGAAAATGGTCGCCGCTCATGGTGGCGTCCGGTGGAGAGAGTGACCAGGTGGGTTGCGCATACACGCGAATTTAGGCAGCCTCTTTTTTCTTTTCTCTGCATTTCACCTACCGTGAAACTAGGCAGAAGGGAAAAGGTGCAGTGGGAAGGCTGAGTTGATTTGCAAAATGCGTATACTGCCGTAGCTTGTCTTCTTGTTTATTCTTCTTTTTTTGCGTGCATACAAAAGAGGAGGAGGATGTAGAAGGGGAAAGGCACGGAGGTTAACCGAAAGAGTAATCGGTTTGCTACCCTACACGGGGGGGGGGAGGAGTGAGGGGATAAAATACAAAAGAAGTGGGTGATAAAATCTGCTGATGTGTGTGCGTTCAGGCCTGTTGCAACATATAGAGCTCGTAAGAAACAACCTAAGACCGGAGTGATAACAGTGATAACAGCTGTTTTCACTTCAGTCGTGTATGCGCAACTGCAGTGCTGCTGTACTTTAACTACCGCGACGATTCGGGGCGAAATCTTTGCGTGTTTCTTTTTGCAATTGTATTGTTTCTGTTTATTATTTCAATATTCTCTGGGCCAATGACCTAGCCGAAGCAGGGGTACTTAGCAAAAGAGGGGGAAAGTTGCGAACAGAGTGGAGGAAACACCACACATACAGAGACTCAACAGCTTAACTTCGGCGCTGCTGGTACAACGAAATTAATCTATAGCAAAGAACAAAACAGTGTTCTGGACTAAAATGCACGGCAGCAAAGACAGGTTCAACTGGAGAATTAACGGTCCAGTCTTGAACAAAATTACGCACAAACGTTTGAGATAGTAAACAATTATAATCACATGGCTATGAGGAAATAAAAGAAACCGTACTTAAAGCTATTCGTTTTCGCAAAAGATTGAAGCAGAAGGGTTCTTGAGTTTGAACAGTTCCTCGCGTTGTTAGGGGTCTGGCGCATTCCGGAAGGTTTTATTTATTTTTATGTAACACTGTTTTGGGGAGAAACATTAAACGACAAATTCCTCTGCGCATGTCTAAGGTATGAATATTGTTGAATCGCATCAACTGGGAGGGGAATCCGTACTTTTATGCTTGTCGAAATGGAATTTTACTGCTTCTCTGTTCACCCGCTCTTGATTAATCTTCAGTCTAAACATGAATATGCCTATAAGGGAGTAAAAAGGGATTTAGTTGTCCTCTAGCGCATTTCTTGTTCTATCTTACTCTCTTTTCTCTTCGTTCTGTTTAGAGTGCGTATGAGCTATCATCACACGACCAGCGCACCCGTTGCCACAGTGGCAAAAAGCCGCCCATCTTCCACACAAGAAATCCAACGATGTTGCTCTTTCGTTAACGTTTATGTCGCTGGGTTCCTGGTTCTTTTACTTTTTTTCCGGCCCTGCCGGCTTCAGCTATTGGAAATAAACTATTTCGGATAAACACTGCGCCCCTTTTATCATTATTTTGCTTGATCGCAGGGTTCGAAATTGTGAGGAGCAGGGCTCGGCATTGATTGCTCAAAATCGCGGCGTGATTCAATGCGCACCTATGCGGTACACAAGCGCACACAAGCACATACGTGCAGGCGCGCCGTGCAAAGACGCATGCCCGCCGCGGGCAACCGCTTTTCTTACTGGCTATGCGTGCAGTGGCCCCATAATAAGCGTCATATACACGCGGATGCGCCCGGCGCCAACCCTGCAGCAGCTGCTGCTTTCCTGTGCGGAAAGAGTTATGGGCCCGCCCGATTAAGTTGGGCAGGGGAGCGAGCATTATTTATTTGGCGCGCAGCCGAGGCTTAATACTCCTCGCTTAGAGCGTCTCTGCTGCTGCCTTTTGTGAGACGGTGTGTCGTTGCGCGCCTTCTCGAAGAAACGGCTCATAAAGCTCTGCGCGACTCATCCGTATACAGGCGCATTCCGGATATTTCTCCCGTAGAACCATTGCATAGTCAGCCGTTGAAACTGCAAGCTGCTTTTGAGAATTAATGTACTTCCGGTCCAAAAAGTACTCCCACACTTCTCCGGCTCGCTCTGCAAAAAAAAAAAAAAAAAGTGTGTGTGTGTGTGTGTGTGGGGGGGGGGTCAAAGAAACGACCGCAACAGCTGCTCGATATTGCCACTGAGGGAAGGAAGGTGCCCACATTAACCGAAGTAGCGAAGCATCGTGCTGAAACAGTTGACTCTTGGCGCTTGGATTCTTGACTGAGACATTGATTTGCTTCATTCATCATCATCATCAACCCCACTGCATCCACTTCAATATCCGTTCCCAACCTGTCCTGCACCGACCGTGGAATCCATATATATATATATATATATATATATATATACTATATGCCACTTTCACATATATACGCAGTTCATGTCTCTCTGGGTGCGTTCCAATTCTCTAGACGTCCGACAAGACGTCTAGTGTGACGTCTAGGAAGCTGTCTACATGTCTACATATTGGAACGTGTCTACTTCACGCGCCACCTTGCGGCATATAAACTGAACTAACATTTGGGAATAGTTGCACTCCTATGTTCTTAAAAATTCTTAATGAAACAAGTTAAAAATGCGCTGTTAGTACTTTGCTAGTTCTTATTTTATTTTTTCTGCAATAATGGTGCGTTTATCGCTACCGCTTCAGCAGACGATCTCACCCGCACGACTTCCTCTCGCTCGATTCACAAATATAATCGTAGGTCTACAAAGACGGCTTTATTTGCCACCAGTTCCTATAAAAATCAACTTAACGGAATGACTGACACTTGAAAGATGGTACGTCTCCGGGCTCCAGTGCCCGCCAAGAGCACGGCTCACTCAGCTCTGACTGCACCAACTGCTCCGCCATCTTTAGACAGGAAGTTAGCCTGCATCGATGTGGACTTCGGCGAAGCAGTCTTCTTGGACGGCTTCGTGAAAATTGGAACGAGTCTCAAAATGGCCGCTGTCCGGCAAGACGTCTAAGTAGACGTCTACTTGGGAGTATTGGAACGCACCGTCTTTCTGCAGCCCCTATACTGACGTCTTCCTTCCCCGGAGTCCACTTTGTTGCCCAGACCATCGGCGCTCGGTCCTCAGCGTTGCACGTACTCGTTTCCTCCCTTTAAATTCCCGTGAGCAAATCATCCACTGACAGTGTTTTTTCTTAAGAGATCCTGACGACGAAGACGAAGACGGAGTTTTTAGTGAAACTATAGCTTCAAGAAGATACAAAAGGTCAAAAAATGAAATACAGATGCCGTCACCACTGGCTGGTTTCGTGAATATAAACTGCAGTGCGTCGACGCAGTTTTCTCGGTGCGGATCACAGAGGCTATAGGATACACCTCCATTCACTTCTAAATGACGATCACGGAGTCCTTGGTCTGTCGTCACGATTTTGAATCTAGTGGCAGGAAAATGTTTAATCAAATCTCCACAGCAGTAAACAGCCAGCAAATGCCAGCGAATGTTTACTAAACAATATAATTTGGGTGGAGTTGTTTTCAGTGCCCCTTCAATGCGTGCTTTTATTTGTGCATGCATATATGTACAGGGTGCTTCATCAAGTGTGAACCAAAGTTCCGAAATGTTCTGGTGCCTTTCACCACTGAATATCAACCGCATACATCACTCGGCGGGTGCATTTGGTGCACCCAGGTCCCGGTAGCATTTCTTATTTGTTAATTAACTAAATACCTCCTTTTGATCAATACCTCATGCACTGTAAACACCAATTAGCCTATATGAGAATTAAAAGGTAGTAAGGTTCCCCCAAGTGAGTCCTTTTTAGTGGCGGGGTATGCTTCCCAAGATCACAGATAGATTTCCATCACCAAATACACGGAATGCATACCTGACAACGGAATCTAATTCCCCCTTGAAAACATCCAGAGTCCTGGCTGCTACGAAGGTTTAACAGCGGTTTCAATGTTCTCTATTTGCTAACTACAAGACCTCCCTTGAAGCGTTTAAGAGCCTAGTCATCTGTGATGACGATCTGTGATCTGTGATGGTTGCTTCCTTCAAGAGGACAGGAGCCCTTCACAGTACAGTTCAGGACATTATCTACCCGAGTGGAAACCAGACATGCAGAAGAGAGGCTTCACGCCTTCTTTTAACATTCCTACAGGACACTGATCTTGACTCTAAATGGTGACAGCAGGGACGGTCTATGGTCTTCTGTGATTTAATGTGTGCGTAGATGATGCCTTCGGGAGTGGCCTACGTTATTCTGTGAGGGAATGTGTGCATGGATGGTGGCTCTGCAATGGACTATGTTCTACTGGGACTGAATATGTGTATAGATGGTGACTTCTGGAGTGGGTTATGTTCTCTTGTGAGTGAATGTGGGCATAGATGGTGACTGCGGGAGTGGCCTATGTTCTATTACAAGCGACTATGTGCATAGCGGGGCAGATCTGGCCGGTTTTAGGACATTATTGCGCTACGGTGGAGCAGTTGCCGGCAGAATAACCAAGGCTAATTCCACCTGTAGCATACGCAACTCAACTGAACTCAACTAGACCTCCTCACGTTGCTAACTCCATAAAGTTAGTACGGTTTTCAGCGGGAATATTGTTGCCTAGAGTAAGCGTTCCGTATATTTAGTGATCGAAATCGACTTCTGGACTTGGGCAGCGCACCCTGCCTCTATAAGGGGGTGCGCTATAGAAGATAGCTTACTTATTCGTGTTTCGAGTGCATGCCATGTCAGGCAAAGCGTAGGAGTTGGTGCGAAATGCTCCACTAGTTATTTAAAACCGATTGAAGTGACGTGAGACATCTTTTACACGGTTTTAAATTTACACTGTGGCATTCGTATACAGCTGGATTGGTCTTACGCAGAGGAGTTTTCGGCTGGGATTCATGAATGACCTTTGTTTCTCCACGGCGTGCTTTGCCTCGCGTTGACCAGCACCGGAGAAGGGTTAGAAAAGCATTAGTGACCGCGCCTGTTCGCCGCTATACGGGAACGTGTACGCTATCAAGAATTCATGAACCTCAAATGTAGGGAACAGCGGCGGGCGCTCCTTTACGGCCGCACTTTCCATTGCAAAGCGCGTTAATTCCGCTCTTTCAGCGGGGCGTGCGCCTGCTGACCACTCCGACTACTCGTCCGAGGCGTTTCTTGCTCCTCGTTGGGCTCGCAAGGTGGGCGTGGAGCGGTTTGGTGCTCCGCATGAATGAATGCGCAGCGTGTGTTGTAGTGTAGTATACGTGTGTATGGGTGCGGCTGGATGGCTAGTTTACGGAGGGGCCGTGCGCACAAGCGCGTTCGTGCCCCGTCGCCCCGCTTTCCCTCTCCTTATCCTCCTCCTCCGGCACCGCTGCAGCAACAGCAGTGTCGAAGGCATGGAGGTGGGAGACAGAAAGAAGGGGGAGGGAAGTGTAGGCTTCTATAACGCACGCGCACACTCGTGCACACACACACGCACACACACTTTCACTCACTCACTCACTCACTCACTCACTCACTCTCACACTCACTCTCACACTCACTCTCACACTCACTCACACACTCACTCACTCACTCACTCACTCACTCACTCACTCACTCACTCACTCACACACACACACACACACACGCTCATACACACACATATACTCAATTGAACATAATATGCCTTGGTTAGTAACAGATTGGTTTGTTCATAGAAGGTTGTGGCTAAGTACTACACCAGGGTGGCCAAATCTTGTGCTGGTGAGGGAGTGCGTTGTCGCTTCTGGTCACAATCTAAGATTACGCTGTGATAATCAATACGTCAGCACATCTCCCCTTGGCAGTATTGCATGTTTTGCTATTAACGTTTTTGCTATCGTCAAAAACATTCTCCACTGGTTTTTTTGTGGCAGGCTAAACTGCTCGATGGGAACGATGGACGAACTTCAAAAGAAAGATTTTACTGCGTACCTTGGAAGAATGGACTATTACCTTCAATATTTCAATAACAGTGCCTTACAATATTCCCTAGTTGCCTCACAATTTGATGTCCAAGAATCTTAGACTAACATATTTTGTTAGTTATAGTATGCGGTTGTGTTGAATACGGACACACATGTTGAATACGGACACTTTAATAAAATATGCCGTGGTAACTAGCAATTTAACTAAACGTTCCTTAGTTTATTGAAAATTTTTATGTTTAAACCGGCGGGTACACTGAATTCTTCGCACTGCCACAAGTATGGGGATGGTTATAGTGTTGTTTTCGCATCAATATCCTTCTACAGTTACCTTAACTGAAGGTATAGCGCGCAGCATATATATTATGGACACCTTTCGTTTAAAAGAAAACAAAGTTCAGTTTTATTCAACCTCTCAATGTTGTTTTAAGCGCAGACAAAAAGCCTATAGGCTTCGCTAATTTTGTGCACCGGCGTAAGGGGAGAGCAAGTAATCAAGTAATCAAGAATAATTACTGGCGCTTTCATATAGCACGATGTATTTTGTGAGCTTTCCGTTCAGCACGCTGGTGCGGCGGAAAAATTATGCCATAGAAAAAGAACACCAAGTGACAGAGAGAAGATATGAACGGCAGCTCGCTCTAAATTTATTCTTGTCTTTCATCCAACTTGGAAACTCAATGAAGGGATCGTGCATCTACAAGAACACTGTACTTAAATTTAAAAGAAAGCAGTATCTAGGCTTCTCATGAAAATTTCAACATAAATAATTGAATTTATGATACAATGTCCCGTTTCACATTGCTTAAACCTGTATCTGTGCGGCATATAAATTCCGCATGATTGTGAGCGTTACACTGGATACAGGCACTATGCATTTATTAACGCGATATCGTTAAAGCTCCCGTTGTGTAAAAAATCCGTCGTCGTTGTGGGCGTTGTGGGAAAAAAATTCCCGGAGCAACCTTGGTGGGGGACCCTTGGGTCACGTGACCTTGTGACGGCATTACAACCTGCCCGCGAGCCGGTTGGCAGAATCGTTAGTCGCAGAACCTTACAGCTTTCTTTAAAGGGGTGGAGACACCAAGTTTGTGGTTCGCGCGTTCTTAGTTTCAAACGTTTCTTATGGCTCCAGGAAGCATGATACACACTCAAAGATTCATATATTCACAGTGAATAATTTATTATAGCATTTTTAGGTGAACGATTTTCGGTTTCGGTTTCGGAACGCCGAGTTGTACAGTGACGTCACAGAGGGGGAAGATCAACTGCTTCGCTTGGTCACGTGGGCCCACAAAAAGTTGTGACGCACCTACTGCTGCATCGTCTGCTTTCCCACACACGTGCTGACCAGCGCATATGAAAACAAACAACTGCACGTCTAGTCCCAGCAGCACGGATTCTGACAGATCTGATTCCAATGAGTGAGGACATCGACTTTTTTTTTGTTCGCACGCTAATATCGCCTTCGCGGGTTCGCGTGAGGATGCGAAACACTTCGCAAAATGCCAGTAAGCATCGCTGCGCCGCTCTACCCAAGCTGCGCTCACAACCGGTGTCGCACTTCGCTGCCGTGCAGCAGTACCTGAGCGCTGCTTGGGATGGTGCACAAATATCACAAGAAAACACAAGATCGCCTTGTTATCAGAACTGCCAGCTATACTCGAGCAGCGACAAAGCATGTATGCTTATGTTGGGAGCTTTCGGCAACGGCACCGCTCGCGGGCGCTCCGGGGGACGAGCTCTGCTACTGCCTGGCTGCCGTGCTCGTCGCTAGGCCTATAGCCTGTTTAGCAAGCGGCCGGCGCTTCGGAAGTCGCCTGCGCTATAATAAAGGGTCTACTTTTCACAAATAGCTGTAGTGTTAACAGAATCAATCTCACAATAAAATAATAGTATGGTCAATCTCCTCGACGCCTTCGGCAGCGCAGCTAGCGGGCGCCAGGCGAGCCGGACCCAACGTCGCGCCAGCGGCAGCTGCTAGGCGCGGTTGTGAGAAATTTGCTCATATCACAGTTGTTACCTCTACTAGCAGCTCAGTATTGGTCAGCGATCCTCAAAAATGACACTTTTTTCGCATTTCTTGTCCCATGGTTTATTATTTACGTCAAGAACACTCTTTAACTCGCTTTTATGACGTCGGCAGACGGTATCCAGGCTGACCTACCGGCCGGCAGGCTCGGCGTACTTCACGTCCGCACAAGAAAATACAAAACAGCCATGCTACCAGAAAGGATGCTTTCTAGATTCGAGATACGACAGCATGACTGTGCTAAAAGTGGATCATTTGGCAGCGACACTGCCTGCGGCAACGCCGGCCGACGACCTGCGCGCTGGTCCCAGACTGCCCTAGTCGTCGCTAGGCCTAGCTGCTTTCGCATATCGACTCCGCAGCTGAGGGCGCTTCGGGACTGGCCAGCGCTCAGAAACGTGCTCCGCTCGGCACCCCTTTACTGTGAACTCGTCCCATAATAAAAGATATTTTCGATTTCCACGACGTCTTCAGCAACAGAGCTAGCAGACGGCAGGCGAACCGCACCAGGTCGCAACAGCACAAAACCGGCTGATGAAATTTGCTTGCATCGCAGTCATCACTTCTACCAGGAACTCGGTATTTGCCAACGATCGTCAGAAAAGATGCATTTTTTATGTTCATGTATCCCAGGGATTGCTATGAACGTGAGCAAACAATACTATCGCGTTCTTCAGATGCCGGCGTTCGGCACGAAGACTGGCGCAGACCGCCCGGCTCCAAGGAGTGCGCCCTATGTCATCATGACGCTGCCGCTCTCCGCGCTCGCATTGGCTACCGCTTCCCGTCGTTGTTGCCGCGAGCGGCCCGCCGTTGACATCTAGCAGGCCGGACGCAGGCAACGAGCTGCAATCGGACGTTGCGACGCTGTTCGCAACGGCGCGCCGCAAACCGAGCGAGTGGCGGTTAGCAGCAAACGCGGCTCGCTGGTGCGTCGACTGCGCTCACGCGGCTGTGCCCCGCTCATCGTACGTCACTGTATTTTGGTATGACGTCACTAAAACTTTAATTTTTCTACACCCCTTGTCACGTCATGGTAGATGGCGCTAGCGATGGGTCTAGATCGTGAGAGTGAGCATTTAGGTAATCTTTGGAACCAAATTAAAATATTTTTTAAATGTTTTTTGCGTCCAACACCTGGCTGTGAGGGCCCTTGCATACATAGGAATCCCATAGCAGGCTTTTTATAGCTTCAAAATTTGGTGTCTCCACCCCTTTAACTGCCCAGTACGCACAAGGCAGGAACGAATACAAAAAAAAACACAAGCAAAGGCGTTTTCTTTTTTATTTCGTCTTTCATCCCCATGTCGTTCCTGCCCGGAGTTCAAAGTTCACGATACTCTATACACAAATACACAAACAGCATGGAGAATGGAACACGGATATAATAGCGCGCACTTATGTGCACGCATGTGTAAGCGATCTGTATTTAATACTAAAAGAAAACAAAACAATGAAAGGAAATAAGTGTCCGGAACTGAATGGTACACGTACAAGGGCGCGTGTACACAGTATGTGCAGCACACACCTGCGTACACGCATGAGAGCTCCTACGAACACGGCCTCCCTCTGTTCGCGACCACCGACAACCACTACACCCTGCACATAAGAAGAAGCGCCTCCTGAGGGCAGACGTACCGGGCATTTGCATGTACCCTGCAGTATATACATTCGTATGCACACGGGCGGCCGCGAGCAAACGTATATAGATCGGCCTCGTATACACTCATACACGTACCCTATACACATGCACGCTTCCTCCTCTGCATTGCTCTTCCCGTCTTTCCTAATCCTCCGCACAGTTTCTCGCTTCTCAGAAAGCCGCATTCGCGTACTCCATATTCGCACAGACGTGTAGTGCACGCCTGTACGAGTCTGCACACGAACCGGCCGTTCACCCGCTGGCCTTCGAGCTTATGTATAAAGAGCAGAACATGTCCACGGTGTGCCTTATGAACGCCCGTTCTTTTTCTTCTCATACGAGAGTGATATATACGAGATCTTTTCCTTCTGTCTCTATCTCTCTCTTCCTTTTCTGTTTAGCGGGGATTTCGTTATGTCCCGAATGCTTGGCTGCTCATAAGCCTCTGTCTTCTTCATTGGCCCCTGTGGCGGCGTCCGGCAGCGTATGATTCCGTGGGCACGTATACTGTGTGCGCGTGCGCACACTACGCGTGTGGTGTAAGCAAGCGGTCTAGCAGTCAGATTCGAGGAGTCCGGCAAGCGTATGTGCCGTGCGGCCTATTAGCAAGGCGGGAGCAAACTAGAGGGGAAAGAGCAGTTGGGGGGGGGGGGGGGGGGGGAGTGTGCTGGGAAGAGCCACGCAGTTACCTCGCCGCGGCCGCCAAGATGACGGTGATATACCTCCTGCGAGCAAACCGCGCATGCGCCCAGGAGTCGGGCGCGAGAGCTGCTCGTTGTACTCGCGTTATAATGACCGCGAACGCCTGTTCCCTCCCCCTTCACCTCCCAAACAACCGCACGGGCGCACACACACACGTGCACACCGTTTCGCTGCTGGAATGAACTGGTGTTTGTTCTCTAATCTCTGTGGGCAAAACCGTGCAGCCCTGTGGATACAAGGCGAACTTTTTACTGGGTCGACCCCGCACAACCTCTTCGTAAAATGCAGGGCTCTCTCGTTGTTGAGTGTATATCGTGATTCACCGGCACTTGAACGGCACTTGAACTTTCGAACAGTCAGAAAACTTTTACCACGACCTAACATTCTTGCGATGTCGCTTAGTCTGATGCCCTGTGCAGCGCTGCTTCTTAAAACACTGCATGGTTTTAGCAGCTTGACAGGGGGCATTAGTGGCGTGTTTGCGCGGCGGCTGCGGCCGCCGTGATTTCATTTGCAGCGATGCGATGACCGCTCGCGTTCTATCGTTGCTGTGGATTAGGTTGGAGATGCGGCGGCTCGCCCATACAGATTCAACGGCATTGGGAGAGGAGACCTCCGTTCTTCTGGCGGCGTGGGCGGCCGGCGGGGATCCGGATATGCAAATTGGGGAGCGGCTTCAGCGGCAGCGGCGGCGCCCACAGCTAATTGGGCCGGCACGCCCGCGAAAGAAACACACGCCGGGTTGCTCTCGCCTCTCCTCTTCCCTTTCCCCTTCTCTGTCTCTCTCTCTAGCGCATACGCAGTGTTCGTAGAAGCGCGCCCCGGTGTAAACAGGGATGCTGCTACGTAGAAGAGGGGACATGCACTCCCCTCTTCGGCAGCATGCTCGCCAGAGATACAACGGCCACGAGCGAACTCGTTGTATGCATGTTTTGTGTTGATTATTTTGCTCACTGATTGCTGTGTATGTAGGTATATATATAGAGGGACTCATTCACAGCAACAGCCGCACCCTCTCGGGCGTCTATACAGATGAGTGCAAATGAAACCGACGATGCTTTAGCGAGATCGCTCAGCTCAGTGCGATGTGTGTACCTGCGCATGGGCGCATGTATACGTGTGCGCTGTTGGTTCACCGTATAGTAACTGAATGGAAGAACGTGCGCGTGTGCTCTGCAGAGAGGGCAGCTATAGGCGCTAATTCGGTTTCAAGGCGCCCCCTGCCGGCGTGTGCAGAAAACACATATAGGCGATGATAATGACTTCGCGCGCCATCACGTGCCAACAATCGGGATATTTCGTCTTTGTGCTGCACACGGTCTCCTCGTTGTGGATGATAATTTTTTCGCTGGTGCGCGCCCCGCTGGAATGCGTTGTTTGAACGCGAAGAAACCACTTTGGAAATCTCACGCCCTTCCTGACCATATCTGCGCGCACCATTTACGGGATGAAAAATTTATGGACGATCAGTGCAATTCATGCGGCGATTCATACGGGTTCAGACTGGGCGAACGGGTGGCGTGATCCAGTCCGTCAATCACCGCGTGATACGTCGTGCCCGGCCCCGCTCCACTCTCTCAATCCGATCCAGAGATGTGACATATTGTATCCCTCTCCCCCACCCGTTGCCTCTCACATACTCATCGTCTGCCCTCTCCCACTTTCTCTCTACCTCCCCGTAGGGGGGGACTCCCTCTCTCCACTTTTCCACCTGCCAACCGAGGCTTCAGGCGGACGGACAGATTTTCCCAACATGGGGTTGTAGTGCTAACGCATTAAATAAAATGAAGGCAGGAAGAACAACGCTTCTCTGCAACAGAGCGGTATACACGCGAAATATATAACCATCGGATACGCTGAAATGTTCGTATGTGCATCAAATTCGTATTGTCATAAGTATAAGCTTTACCGTAGTGGTTGATTTCGTGAAAAACTGTTTCCTTTCCTTGCGGAGGATACATCTCGTTCTGAGTAATGAGGGGTTACACCTTAAGGTTGCAGCACTATCCTTGGTGCTGCTTTGACACCTTTCATATTCGGAGAAACTGATTCACCTGTGTGAAAGATAGTTTTTGACTGTGCAGTGGACTGTTCACAGAAGAGACTATGTTGAAAAAGTAATTGTTCGGGCGAAATGCACTCTTTACTTTCATGGAAGTGCAGAAAAAAAATGGTGTCATTTTTACGAACACGGTACCACTCGTTCAACGCCCACTTCTTTCTCAGGAACACCCCATATTGTGTGAGGGTGTAAACCGCAAACGAAAAAGACTGAGGTTGCACAGTATACCAGTGCAGAGGCAGTTCTGGCAGGATATATGGTTCCGTGAGTATAACTGAAACATCTACTCTACATCTAAAAAACGACTATGCTCCTAATTTCTCGTATTGTGTGTCTATGAATTGGTCCTTTTCTAATTAAATCCACGTAACTGAAGTCCGCAACCAGCATGCCATGTCCCTGCCGAAGATCTGTGTTGATATGTCTTGTACTCACCTTGAAGAAATCAGCCATATTCCCGTGAATGTGTTAGTTCGCGGAATATAGGGTGCCCTTCGACGATTTCATTTTGTTTTCAAATGGTATGGTCGTCTCCTATGTACATATCTTCGAGGCGTACGCATATTCCTTTCTCTATCGGTTTGTACATTTGTTATGGAATTATCTGTATAGTAACTTTGACACGGTTGAATCAACTTCTTTTTAAATGATAGCCCTTCTTGTATTACAGTTACGAAATTTAAATTCATCACATTTCTGTGAGAGATTTTATTCACCATGGTACCATTGAGAAAGCACTCAGCTTCAAGATAAAAGTACGCATATTTTGTATTTGTACAGAATATTCACTTAGTATTTTGTCTAGTCATTAAATGAAACTAAGGATTTCTCATAGAATAATTAATTATTCTTTCGGCATTGGACAAACGCGCAAGCGTAATTGCATGCGCACGAAGTACGAAACAGCAGTCGTGACAGAGAATGAGTAATCATCTCCCCGGGCAAGATCAACTTGCGGTATGAGAAGAATCAAGTACTCTCTGTATAATTTGGACCAATTAATGATAAGAGTCGTGCTGAACACTAATAAATTCAGCGAACATTTTCATTAAGTCGATTTAGTCGACGCCTTAATCAGCTTCGCAGCTATAAACGCGGTCAAAGCTATAAATAGTTTAACGACACGGCAAACATTTCCAAGAACGCCGGCGATTCACAACAGTCCTCTTCTCGATGGCGCAGCATTTCTCAGGCGGTGCACCCAAGCTAAAAAGCGATACGGAGCATAGAGCATGCAGGCTTAGGAAGAGTGGGAGTAAAATGATTGACAGAATAAAGGAGGCGCAAAACCAGGTTAGCGAGCAAGCCACGAAAGTACTACGGATCGACAAGTCGCCAATCACCACCTCTGTCCGACACAAAATGAAGCCGTGCCCATCCTTTCCGCCGTGGGCGGAGAGCCATGAAAGTTCGAACCACCATCCGTATGCAGCATTCGCGGCGTTTGGAGAGGACGCGCACGATACAAGCCGAAACTCGTTCTAGCAGGCCTACTGACGAAAACTCAACTCTCAGTGTCTCGCGTACCGCTCCTGTCTCGAGCAGAATTGGCAGTGCTCTTCGGTGTAGAAGTTCCAGTTTAGTAGCCGGTGAAGCTCGCGGTAGACCTGTCTGCACACACCGGAACTCTCGCCGAATCTCGCGTGCGCTCGTTCCTCTTTCTCAACGCTGCGCGAGCTGCTCCGACGCGGCGTCCCTGCGACTTCCCATCTCCGACGTGTGCGTGCGTGTGAAGCAGGGAACACATGTCCGGCAACGCGTCCGGTGCGCCGCTCCGGTCGCCGCTTCCGAACTGCCGCACCACAGCAAGCAGGGACACACAAGGAGCGGTGAGCATCGCTGCGCCGCTCAACCCAAGCTCCGCCCACAACCGGCGTCGCACTTCGCCGCCGCGCAGCGGTGCCTGAGCGCTGCTTGGCTTGGTGTACAAATATTGCAAGAAAAGACGGCATCGCCTTGTTATCAGAAAGACTGCATGCTATACTCGAGCGGCGACAAAGCATGCCTGCTTATGTTGCGAGCTTTCGGCAACGGCATCGCTCGCGGGCGACGAGCTCTGCTGCTGCCTGTCTGCCGTGGTCGTCGCTAGGCCTATAGCCTGCTCCGCATCGAAGCGGCAGGGGCCGGCGCTTCGGAAGTCGCCTTCGCTATAATTCAAGGCCTATTCTTCACTCCGCTTTGCTGTCAACAGCATCATCACACAATAAAATAATAGTATGGTCAGTTTCCGTGGCGCCTTCAGCAGCGGCTAGCGGGCGCCAGTCGAGCCGGACCCCAGCGTCGGGCCAGCTAGCGGCAGCTGCGAGGCGGTTCTCGCAACTAATTCGCTCGTACCACAGTTGTTACTGTTACCAGCAACTCGGTATTGGCCAATGAACCAGAAAAATGATATAATTTTCTCATTTCCCTATCCCAGGGTTTATTATTTACGCCAAGAACACTCATTAGCTCGTTTTTATGACGCCAGCAGACGCGATCCAGGCTGGTCGACCGGCAGGCTCAGCTTACTTCACGTTCGCACAAGAAAATACAGAACAGCCATGCTACCAGAAAGGATGCTTCCTAGATTCGAGCAACGACAGCATGCCTGTGCTAGAGTGGAGCTTTCGGCAACGACATCGCCTGCGGCAACGCCGGGCGACGAACTGCGCGCTAGTCCCCGACTGCCCTAGTAGTCGCTAGGCCTAGTGGTTTCGTATCGACGCCGCAGCCGCGGGCTCTTCGGGACTGGCCAGCGCTCAAAAAAGGTGCTACACTCGGCACCCCTTGTTCGTTCTCCCAAATCCGGGACTGTTTGAACGAAGACATGGTGTTCGGTGAAAACAGCGCTGTCAAACTAACCGTACAATTGAGCAGCCGACACACCGCTCACCACGGTACCTCTGTCGTGCTCACCTGTGACGTCGCGAACTCGACGTCATCGTGACGTTGGCGCTCTGCGCGCTCGCATTGGCTGCCGCTGCCCGCCGGAGCGGCGTGCCGGACATTCGCCGGACGCGGTGCACCGGACATATCTACGCGGTTTGACGCGTCCGGCGGTCGCCGGCTTGCCGGAGCGGCGCCGCCGGACGCGGCGAGCCGGACCGGATTCGTAGCGCCCGCCTGACATGTGTCCCCGCCTTGAGTCGCGCGTCGTGGTGCGTTCCGGGGCAGCGAGCGTGTCGGCAAAGCGCTATGCCCCTCCCATGCGCGTCGCGGAGGAGGATGTGGCGCGCCATTCCCCGCCCACCGCGGCGGCCGCCCTGAGGTGGAGCCACCGGCGCAGGCGCAGCGCGGCGCGGCTCCCTCGCACTCCGGCGCCGCCGGACCACTACGTCACGGCTCCCATGAGCAGCGGCGCGCAACTATGGCGGATTCCATCGGCGGCCCCGTCGCTCGCCGAGCACTCTGACGAGGTAAAGCACCCATCCCCTCGCGCTCTGCGCGCGCTGCTTTTATTTGTGTGTGGCGCGAAGGCAAACCCTTATGCAACTGCCGCTACAACCCGGGGCCCGAGCCCCACCGCGGAGTCTCTTCTTTTTCGCGTGCTCGGCGCATGCGCGCGCGCGCTCCTGGCAACACGTGTCGTCGCCGCCGTAGTCCGATCGTGTTTTTCTTCGACGCGCTGCGCGCGCGCGCGTCGGGCCGCGGCGGAAAAAGCGCGTTTGGCCGTTGCTGCTTGCCGTTCTGTGTAGCGCCGACGCGCAGATCTAGCATGCCTATGGCCAACGTCGCTAGCTGTCGCCTAGGGAAACGTCGTTGCGATGAAGCGCGACTGCTGCGACCTCGCCGAGCCTCGTCGACGCCGACTGCTCCGTCGGCGTACTCGCACGAGTGGCTGGCTGCGTTGATGGCTCGCTTCACGACCGTGAGGCAGGCGTCCGAAAATCATCTGTTCGCTGTGTTCGTGACGTGCGGGCCTAAAGAAGGAGCCGGGGGAACGGCTTGTTTTCTCTTGACGTTTCGCGATGAAGCGTGAGCGAGGGTTCGATTGGTGGGGGGAGAGAGGAGGTCGCGTCCTCTGGATCGCCGTAGACACGGCGCGTGCTTGGGGTGATCACGTTTCGCGGTGCCGCTCGTCTCATTGATTGCCCCTGCAGAAGCTGCTCGCTCGGTGGGCCGTGCACGTATCATCATCCTGGCCGTTGCTGTGTTTTGTTTCTCTTCTAATTATTTGATCGCCCCCCTGATAAGTGCGCGGGGCGCCGCGGCGTGACTTGCGGGGGGGTTCGGAGTTAGTGCATACATGACCGGGCTTGTTCGCTTAGCGCTTTCTGGAGGCTTCTGTGCGACGCTGCCCCGGTCCGTCTGGTAGGCTTTAGGGCATTGTTATACCCAGGTTTAACGTCGCCTTCACTTTATGTAGTTGTTTTGTGACACATGAGGTATGAAGTCGAGGGGAAATGTTAGCCGCGATTGTGCGCACAGCTGCGAACAATATTAAAGGAAACGCTTGTTCCAGCTTTTCTGTTTTTATTTGCCTTGCATTTCATAATTGAGGACTAACTGCTGAAAGTTGCCAGTTTTGTGTCGCTTACTTAACTCGGAAATCTGCGGCTTAGAGCCAAAGCAGCATTAGAATACTCGGTGAGCCTCAACCATTGGTTGGCCTGTTTCTTTGTATTTACTTTTTTCTCGGTTTTGTGCAAAGTTTCAGCCCGTTCCCCCTTGTTTGCTGGAGCCGGATTTTTTAAACGAAAGATCATTCAGCACTCGCAGCAATACCTGGGAAGACAACGAAAAAGTGTTTATGTGCAAATCACTTTTGATGAAAACGGTAACAATTTACCGTATAAACTTCACTTATTGAGAAAAGGCTATATTGGTGTTCGTGCCTAATACGCCCCTTTTTATGCGACGGACCATAACTATTCCTCTGCCACTTGCTTTGACCGCAAATATTGTTTAAGCTGCACAGGTATTTCAGCGCATATATGAGGGTGTTCGTAAAAACGGCTCGAAAACGGCTGCTGAAATCTAACTCGATTCATTGAAAACAAATCAGAGAATATTTATTCGCAGTAATTCAACTGTTATAGAGTTCGGATGCGAACTGCCTTGAGCTTTTTTATAGAGCAAGTTCGCTCGCTAATAAAGAATAAAACCGTTCTATAAGTTAAACGATCACAACTTCATATCAGGCACCCGTTGCGAGTTCTTAGACGTTTCTTGGTTTGTCTTGATTGTGCAGTTCCGTTTCTCATATCTTGCATAATTCGCTTAGTTTCTTTTTTCTAAGCTCTGGAGACGATGGAGGATCCCTCTGCGGACGTTTTCCACTTGTATATGCTTGTCCGCGCATGGATCTTGTTTAGTGGAAGTTGTTCCCGATAAAAGTAAGGGATCCGGTTGGAACGAGTGCGGCGATAACATACGTAAATGAGCCGGCTAGCTATACACAGCCGAAAGCTAAACTAACCTGGCTCGAATCGCTTAATGTTAATTCCGCTTTCTCTTTTATTGCATGGAGTGTAAGTGATCAGTTCCGAGAAGCAGCCGGTACTATTTTAAAGCTTTTTATCAGCGGTATGTTGTCTCCTGTACCGATGTTGAGTTACAGCGTGTACTTGCATTTAGGGTCTAATGAGCCCCGGAAGAATTGCTATCGGTCTGAAGCTGTGGGCATGTATGGAACAAAAAAAGTAATTACGAAAGGTTTGTTCTGCGCGCATTTTAATCGTAAGTAGGATTTGACGTCACTTGCTGGAGAAGTTATAGCACGGAAGAAGCCAAACTGATACAGACGACAACTGATAGGCCCTAGGAGACAAGCGAACGAAGCGGCTTTTTTTTCTTCCTTATGATTTGCGATGCAGAAGGAAAAGATGGAAACATGAAATGCCAGCAGCTTTGTAATTAAGGACAGGGCAAATTAGTTGGGAGATGTATCCGTAGTTTCATAAAAGCTTCGGTGTAAAGTGAGCTGGCGCGGTTTTCGTTCTCTCCGATTAGCATGTGTTGCCTTATGGGGTGTGGAGATATCGAATAAGGATGGTAACTAGCGCCACCTGTGAGACTTGTGGCCGACGGCGAGCGTACGGTTTCTCGACCTGTGGGGGGCAGCGCGACTAACGCAACAGGCGCTTACAGGCCTTCAAGAATCCCTCGTTCTTTCACTAAGCAATCGACGGATGATCGATCGCGAGCAATGGGCATTTAAATCAGTTCATCTTTGATCGGAACGTTTCATCACTCATGTGCGGCCTAATATTCGTGTCAGGTGGGTTTAGTGAAGTGTCTATCGGCGTTGATGTTGTTTGCAGCCAGTCACACCGAAAAGTTTAGTGACGTTCGCTACAACACTCATTCGCCCTCGAAATGAGGTTGGTGTGGTTACACGACATTCGTGCACATATTTAGTTGATACGAATGGGATTAAAAACGAGAATGTCGATGTGGTTTGCAAAATTTCGTTTCATTTTACTCTTAAAGTGCCCCATCTGAAGTAAATGGTAAGTGGCCCTAAAGATAAACTACGCATTCAACCATGAGCCCTTCTGGAGGCTGCGCGGGTTTACTTCGTGCTTTTCTGTACTTATAATGTACTAGGCTAATATGTTTGTGGCGAAGGATTCTTTTTATTTACGAAAAAAGCCTGAAAGTAACGTGGCGCTGAAAAGTAATACGTATTTAGTTAATTAGAGAGTTTAGAGTGCCAAAAATTTAGAGTGCGTGGTTACTGTACCCGGTGTCATCATAAGTTCCGAGTGGACTGCTTTATTTCCTAAGCAGCGCACTGTCAAACTGCCACTTTACGAGAACAAGCGCATTCGTTGCGAAGAGCACTGAACCTGACCTTCCTGTTGACACGAAACCTGACAACCCCTGCTTTTATAAGTGTCACACACAGGGCAAAAATTATTTCTAATTCCGCATCGAGTTTTACAAAGCGCACGAACGAGTGACGCGTCCAGGGTAAACTTCCGGAACATAAATTAAGACCAGGAAGGGCACTTCTCACTCATTCACGGGTATTAATCGTCGATTACAGGCAAAGGGTTCTCTATGCTTGTGCCTGTGAATTCTTTCACTGAACTCGAGACACTGTGAAACCATGGTGTTCCTTCATTTGTTTCCATCCAGCGCCCCCGTGCGAGAATGAACATCCCTTATAAAGATGGTCTACAGACAGTCTATAGACTTCTTATAATAATAATAATAATAATAATAATAATAATAATAATAATACTTTATTGCGCCAAATATTTAAAAAAATGTACAGAAATCCGGCCTGCCAAAGCCTCATAGGGCTTGAGTGGCAGAGCCCGACAGGCAGCGGAACCGCGCAGATATACACACAGGCAAAAAAAAAAAAACACATTCAAAATAACGGACATCAAATTAGTATGATGGTGAGAACAAAATAGACACAAGACTCATGTTACATGAAGGAAAAAAAAATCCTCATCAGATTAAATTGCAAGGAAGAAAAACCAAAGTGGCATGACAATACCTCAGATCAGTGCAATAAATACAGCAGTAACCAATGAAATCACAAGATTTACTTGGCAGGTGGTAAAGCACATGCATGATGTACTAAACCCTCTAATTAATGTATCGCAGCATCTTTTTTATTTTGTATTTAGTTTTTGCCCGGCGAACACTTGGAGGTAACCTGTTAAAGTGAAAGGGAACGTAATAATCTCTTACTCGCCTTCCATATCTTGTAGACCGTCGAGGAATACAAAAAGGTTCCTTCGGTCGAAGAGACCGTGTGGGAACATACGGAATCTTATAGTCACTAAGCCAAAAATGTTTCAGGACGATCGTTTCCATCAAAAGGCGATCAAAATCAGGTAGAGAAAATACCTTAAAGAGATCAGAATTGGAGGGAAGGCCTAAATCATAGCCGATATTTTTTAATAAAGATCGTAGGAGAGAATTAATCCTGCACTTCCAGCGAACTGCACAGTGACCATAAATCGTTATGCCATAGCGCAGTATGCTATAACCAAGGGCGTTTACGATAACTTTGCGTATTGAAAGCGGCATGTAGTACCTGATGTTGTAAAGCACACAGGAGACGGTTCGGAGCTTTTTACAAACGTGGGAGAAGTGATCATTCCATGAAAGAGCACTGTCAAAGTATAATCCTAGGTATTTCACTGTATTTGTATAGCTCAAGGGTACACATTGACATTGGGAACAATCAGATCCGTGCAAGAAAAGGTGATGGTTTAAATCTACCTTCTTCATCGGGCTGTGAAAGCATATAAGCTGAGTCTTAGAGCTGTTAACATTAATTAGGTTGTTTGAGAACCAGTCCATAGAAATTATTGCTGCAGCTTGAAGAGAAGAAATCGAGTCAGAGTAGTTCGGTGACTGGGTTACAAGTACAGTATCGTCAGCGTACTGGTACAGGCCTACAGGAACAAAGTTTGAAAGGTCATTCACGTAGACGTTAAATAACAGGGGACTAATTATAGAACCTTGCGGAACGCCAGCTTTAATTAACAAAGAAGCGCTCTTTGCCCGGCCAATGGAGACATATTGCGTTCTCTGCAGTAAAAAAATTTTCCAAAAGCGAAAGAAACACTCCACGGAAGCCTAACCTGGACAGTTTACACAATAACACACTGTGACACACGCTGTCAAAAGCCTTGCTGACATCCAGAAACAGTGCACACACCACTTGGTTACGTTCAAAAGATCGATTTAACATGTCAGAAAAATCCTCCAAAAGCATTTCCGTCCCTTTACCTTGTACAAAACCATATTGACACGGTGACAGAATTTTGTGCTTATCTAAAAAACTTGTCATTGTAAACAGCAGATGTTTTTCTAATATTTGAGTCAAACAGGGCAAGACTGAAATAGGACGATAATTCTCATACCTATTACGTGCACCACCTTTGTGAATTGGGGTAACTATAGCCGCTTTCATGTTCACCGGGATCATGCCGCTTGAGATAATGCTGTTGAACAGCGACAGCAACACGCCTTTAAGTATGTCGAACAAGGTTCGCAAATCATCTACTGAAATGCCATCTATTCCCACAGATCTATTGCGTTTAAGACCAAAAATAATTGAACAGAGGTCATCCTCAGTTAGCAAAGGTAGGTGTGCAGATTCAACTGTGCTGTTCTTCAGAGTACAAAATAAGGGATTCTGTTGCGCACTGCCCGAAACTTGCGAGAAGAACCTGTTGAATTCATTAGCTATTTTTTCTTCATCAGTGCCGAAATACGACACAAAATCTTTGCCATCATTGCCACACCTTTTGACACCTCGTAGATTGTTAATCAAAGACCACGTTTTTCTAGTATCAGAGCCTGCATTCTTGAACTTGTTACGGAAATGTACTCTTTTAGACTGACGAATCATTGCGTTTACTTTATTTCTTGCAACCTTAAACTTGGACCGTAGCAGGATAGATGCAGGTGCCCTTTTCGACTGGGCCCTAGACTCTATTGCTGTCCTATAGATATTTCTCTTTGCCTATTCGTAGTGTATGGACAAAAGTCTAGTAAAGGTGTATGGCCATAACTCTGTAGATTCTCTAATGACTGTCTATAGCATTTGTATTGCTTATACAGACTGTTCAGTGGGAGTTGTATATATACAGTCTACAAACTTCATAGACAGAAGTCAACAGACTGTCTAAAAAAATTTGCTAAGGGTTCACAGGGGTGGTCAGGTGTTGGTGATTTGGCTTTACAGACAGTGCAACTCTTACTTCATGTAGTATAATCCACAGAAGTCATTCTAAGTTCAGGCGCTGTGCATTAATCTCTATAGTTTTTGTTTTCTGATGTTCCAGGTAGATTTGCGCGCCAAAGCTTTTCGCTATCTCATATTCTGCTGCCTGTTGTATTGATATCCATTCAGCCCTTCACTGCGGCGTCCCTTATAGCCTGAGTCGCTTTGTTACGTTAAACCCCCATAAACCAAACCAATTCTGGACAAAAGCATTTTTGAACGGGAACCAGTTTATGAACGCAGTTTTTTTTCATATATTTTAATATTTGGTTATGGCAATCAATGAACGCAATTTTTTCATATATTGTAAGATTTGATTATAACACACAATAGACTCGCAAATCTACGGACTGCAGGCTTCAGTTTTTTGCTATTGACGTTTTTGCTTTCGTCAAAACCGTTTCCAATTGTTTTTTTATACCAGCCCTAACTGCTCGATGCGATCAATGGAAACACTCTAAAAGAAAGATTTTGCTACATATGGGAAGAGTGGACAATTACCTTCAATATTTCCATAATAATACCTTACAATATTTGAGCATTAAAAGTGCAGTTTTTCTGACAGAAGAACTTATTAATCTTTTCAGGAATTCGCGACTTCATCTATGCGGTTGTGTGTACATATACGCACGGATGTGCGCTCGGCAAAGAAGGACTAATTCAATAATACAAAGGCTTTCTGCGGCGAGGGGCTAAGCGCCTGTTCGACTTCATACTTTAATTTCATTTTCGCCAAAACGCTAACGCATTTTCTCGCGGTATACGTTAGATAGAAACTAAAATACGTTCATAGTTAGCATAATTTTACGAAACTCATTGATTTTATGTGGGTTGCTTTGTTTACTTTTAGTGTCCTGAATCATCATTAACTATCCCTCGGGAAAGACTATATTTATGAGCGTACGTTTTAGCGAACGTGTGCTAAAAATTAGTGGTAAAATAAAACATACACTAGCAAAAAAAAAAAGGATTTTAAATTGACCTTACGGGACCCCTACGTGTCCCTTGTTCACAATGAGGGTGTGCTTAATTGGCCGCTTTTTCTATGCGTAGTGGGTGGCCGTAGTAATCGAGGAGATTACCTTTTTTCCTGGTAATGATATTCTTGGTAGTCTGCATGTAAAAAATATTCTAAAAGCAGTCGTGACGATAGAGATTTCATTGGATCCAAGATTGTGGTGTTTTCGCAGTCAGCGGTGTGCTTCTTCATTTGAGCGTGCTTCGTCAGACAGGATTCTGTCGAACCCGTGGGTATGCTAAAAATTTGTGGAGAAAAGGTCAACCCGCAAAACGAAAAGAGGAAAAACAGAACACTCGAAACATTTCACTCATAGAGGTTTTTCATTCACATACATTGCTTCGCGGAGTAATGGGACGTACTGCCCTTGTAAACGATGTACAACCAGCCCAGAAAAGCGCGCTTTCTGAAGAGTGTCGCCACTGCTCCGACGTGTCACCGATTGAGCTTTTTTTGTGCAGCAGAGGTTAAATTATGTTCGTGTACAGGCGATCTTTCACAACCGCTTTGGTTAGGTTAACCTGAACGGGCTGGAATAATATCAGGTCTTTCTGAATTCGTCGACGTACAAAAAGGAGAAGCTTGGCTCAAACGGCGTTAGCTAATTCTTGCGCCAATTTCTGGATCGCTTAGATCATTTTAAAAATCGTGACACACACACATGCCGCCGCGGTGGCTCAGTGGCTACGGCACTCGGCTGCAGACCCGAAGGACGCGGGTTCGATTCCGGCCGCGGCGGCCGAATTTCGATGGCGGCGAAATTCTAGAGGCCCGTGTACTGTTCAGTGCACGTTGAAGAACCCCAGGTAGTCGAAACTTCCGGAGCGCTTCACTAGGGCATCTCTCATAGCCTGAGTCAATTTGGGACGTTAAAACCCCTTAAACCAAAACTAAACTACACACAGGCACACGCACGAACACTCACGCACACGCACGCACGCACGCACAAACATTATCTGGCGTATATTTTATTGCTAGTAATATGACCATATTTATAGATGTCGTTCGGGTTTTTACGTTGGCTTGTTCCGATGCCTGTGTAGGGAATGGTACTTTGCTTTTGTAATACAGCTAGTTCACTTTTGTGCAATAACTCTAGTGACCATTTACAAATTTCGTCGTGTTGTTCGTGCTTTGCTTTTGCAATTCGATAATAGCTATACATTGCATATAATCCTGAGCGCTAGACACGTCATCGTATGACGACAAGAAAAGAGCAGGGTCTTACTGAAGAATAAGAAACAGTAATGTGACGTCACAGTTGCGAAGGCTGCTGCTTGATCGACAATGATAAGATCGAGATTATTCAAGGGTATCGCCGCCAGCAGTTAAGGAACTGTACGCAAGTACACGCAGATTCCCTCCACTGAATATGCTTTGAAAAGTCTACTCTCGGTTTTCTCGATACCTTAGACGTGGGCCAAAGTTTTTCTTGCCGACACGAAACAGCTTGCTTTGTCGGTATCATGAAGTTGCGCGAATACCCGAGCCTTTTTTAATGTGAGATGAAATAAGCTGTATATGATTCGGGCTTCGAACCAAAGCGCACGGACGAATATTGAACTTTGGGGGCCCTTGAAAGCCCACCTTTGTTCGTGATGAGAAGAAAAAAACTTCTACTAAACAAGTGATGGGCGTTTCAAAAATGGCGGCGGTTCATACTGCGAATGCCGTAATTGCTGTGTTGGTGCTGTCCTCTACTTTCATTCTGGTTTCTGTGCTGCTTCCATGTGATCGAGTGTTTGAGCTACACACCAATTGGCTCAAACCTGTTTTCCGGCTGGATTGTTCCATATACCTGAGCTGACAGGTAGCAGAGGTTTTCAAGAGCTCGTGTACGCTCTAAACACGAATATGCCTATACGTGAGTAAAAATGGAACAAACTATCCTCTATAGCGCACTCCCTTCTATAAAAGAGATTCCTTTTACAAAAAAATGGCAGTGGTTTAGCTCTGGTTAAACTTGGAGTATTGCGAAAACAACAAGGAGAGAGAGGTGATGGAGAGCGCGCGGCAGCGGCGGCGGCCCCGGCACGCTAGATGCCCCGCTACTGCGCATGCGCAACTGGCGAGCGCTGCGGCGGCACCTCTGAGTCACCCGCGCAGCGACAGCGGCGGCGCACCAGCTGTGCGCCGTGTGACGTCACCGCTCCTCGCGCATGCGCACTATGGCCTTTCCTCGGCTCCGCGAAATGGCTCGGCGACTTGCGTAGTGTTGCTTTCGCAACAAAAGGCGTGCGCTAGAGGGCAACCAAGCAGCACAGCTAATCGGCCCAAATATTGGAAATATTGGAAATTAGGGAAAAAAGCCGGTACTGCAAGGATGATGATGATGAGAACGTTTATTTAAAGCTACAATGCCTTAGTTGAAGGGAAGGCTGATCGGGTCCCTAGTCCGGGACGCCGTTGGTAGAAGCCGCTGCCCGTTGACGAGGGCTCGCTGTTCCTCGAGGTAAGAATGAAACCACCCATTTCCAATATTGGGCCGATTACCTTTCCCTTTTTACTGTTTATAGTTCAGAGCATATGTGACTGGCTCACCAATCATGCGAATACTTTTTCGCACCTTTTTTCGCGGCTGACGCGTTGGTATCGTGTATACGCTGTCACCGCTCCATACGAACGCGATGGGCAGTGGAACGAATTGGAAAACGTGACTGTGGTCGGGAGCCGCCACGTTCACGTTCCCACGGTGCGAGATAGAGCGTCCGATAGCGAGACTCGACTGGTTCAAATTGCCTCTGATTGCGGCCGGCGTTGGTTTGTCTCGCGAATTGGCGTGAGCCTATGCCGAAGGCTTACGCCGCCTCCTCTGTATATACGCTGCGTGACTGGCAAGCCCTTGCGCACTGCCACCGCCGCGAGCGATCGACGCGATTCGCTGAGCTGAAATGCGCGGTGCGTGTTATGATTGCTGAGGTCATATATCGTAATGAAGCCATGCTGATTGCTGTTCATCGCTCGGCGCCGATGTGGGCGTAGATGAACGGTGTATGTATGGTCTGGCCATTATAAAATGGTCTATAGACAGTCTGTGGACTTCTTATAGACTCTATTGCCTTCCTATAGACATCTGTTTTTGTCTATTCATAGTCTATAGACTGTCGATAGACAAAAGTCTGCTGAAAGTGTATGGCCATAAGTATATAAATTCTCTACAGACTGTCCATGGCATTTGTATTTCCTATAGACTGTCCTCTCGGATTTGTCTATAGAAAGTCTATAGAATTCATAGACAGATGTCTATGGACAGTGTATAGACTGTCGATAGACAAAAGTCTACTGAAAGTGTATGGCCATAAATCTATAAATTCTCTACAGACTGTCCATGGCATTTGTATTGCCAATAGACTGTCCTCTCGGATTTGTCTATATAGAGTCTATAGACTTTATAGACAGATGTCTATTGACAGTCTATAGACTGTCTAAGAAAATTTTTGTAACGAAACATTGCTACGACAGAGTAGATGATCTCGCTGGACGCATGTCAGGCACGTATGTAGCGTTCTTCGAGCCTTACCACGTCTCACACGCGCGAAAATGCTGCTATGTCACACGCATCCGCCTGCTGAATGTGTATCACGGTGAAAATACGCGTGCGCATATTCTGATGTTATGTCAAGCATGAGGTGTCTAGGCGTTTACCTAAGAAATCGGCCACGTAGGAATATAATTTAACTAATGGGATAATGATAATTAGCGCACATGCGCGCTCTCCCCACCAAGCGGCCAGGCCTCGATCCTCATATGTTCGTATACGAACATTTACCCAAAGCAGCCAAGTAATCGGCCCTATTTTGCAAAAGGATGGTTTCACTCTTGGCCTTTCACGAATAAATAAAAAGGTTCCCTCACAAAAATTTTTTAGTCAAGTCTATAGACTTTGGTGTATAAAGTCTATAGACTTTCTATAGACAAATCTTATGGAGTAGTCTATAGGCAATGCAAATGCTATAGACAGTCTATAGGGAATCCAGAGATCAATGGCCATACACTTTTAGTAGACTTTTGTCTATAGACAGTCTATACACTATGAAGAGACAAAAAGAAATATCTATAGGAAGGCAATAGAGTCTATAAGAAGTCAATAGACTGTCTGTAGACCTCTGTCTAAAAGTCTATAGACTTTATAGACCTCTGTCTATAAAGTCTATAGACTTTCTATAGACGAATCTTATAGAGTAGTCTGTAGGCAATTCAAATGCTATAGACAGCCTATAGAGAATCCATATATCAATGGCCGTACACTTTTAGTAGACTTTTGTCTATAGACAGTCTATGGACTATAAGTAGACATAAAGAAATATGTATAAGAAGGCAATAGAGTCTATAAGAAGTCAATAGACTGTCTATAGACATCTGTCTATAATGTCTATAGACTTTCTATAGCCAAATCTTATCGAGTAGTCCATAGGCAATGCAAATGCTATATAGACAGTCTATCGAGAATCCATAGATCAATGGCCATACGCTTTTGGTAAACTTTTGTCTATAGACAGTATATACTCTATGAATAGACAAAAATAAATATCTATAGGAAGGCAATAGAGTCTATAAGAAGTCTATAGACTGTCTATAGGCCATTTTTATAAGGGTTGGTACACATTTTCGCTCAGAGCCTGCTATTGCCTTATGCCTGTTCGAGTACTAACAGGTGAACGCTGCGCTGTCACATAATTGCCGGCTGCAAAAGCTAACCGAATGTTTGAATAACGTCCATATATCAGTTCGCTGAAGCCATCGACTAATTTCGTAGTCGATTAATCGCCCACAAACGATTAATCACCCACAAATATATCCGCGGGCCACTTCCGTGTGTTGGTCTTTCCCGTATGTGCTGCCTACCAGATATGAAAGCAGTTTTGATATTAATAACCGTGCATAAGCGACGCTTCCTGATATGAAACACATGGTAACAGGCGGCGTGCCAGCCAACTTTATTTGTATGCGTAGACGAGGTATATTCGGATTAGATTAAGCAGCGCTGCTCTAAAGTGCCCTTCCGGCATCGCCAAGTCTACACTTAACTACGGTATGTGTTTCTAGCTTTTGTAACCGATATTTATCCTTGTGACTTTGTTTAAGTGCATATTTCAGCGTTCATTTATACCGTTTATACTACTTGAAAATGTATCGTTTGAACACGGTGACGAAGGGAGATTGCCATCCATTTGAAAGGCGGTATTGAACTTGTGCGCAGCCTTGCTACCGTTGTCAGTGGGTTAGTGTTTGTTTCATTATGTCATGTAAAATTTTGTTAAATAGGTACGTGCGTGTTTCGATTTCTCTGTATCCTCTTAAGACTTGAGTAAAAGTTTGGTTTGCCAGCGTTAAACAATTTTTTGTTCGCTCAAGTCTGCGCGTTCCCATGATTGCAGAGGGAAAAAAATGCAGCTGTAGGATCAAAAGTTATTGCTCTATGACCTTTCTCCGTACCTTGTGTTTTTGGCCTCTGTGCCTCAGTGAGCACTCAGCAACTGCTTACGACGCATATTAAGTTAAATTCACTCGCTGCAGAATACGTATTTAAATCGGGATCTCGAATAACCTTATGTTATAGTGCGAGAAATTTGACAGTGGTTTATTCGCTGGGTGCAGGAAGACATTTTAGACGAATCAACCAAATTGGAAGGCTGCTCAGAGCGGCCATATTGTTGCCCAGTTCTTCTACAGCTTTTGAAAAAAAAAAAAAAAAAGACTACGTGGGAGCACTCTGAGTACTGATTTCCAGGGAGATGTCGGTTGCATAATTTGGGGGTATTTTTTTTTAATTCGCCAGACGGCACATGTGAAGTGTAACGTGGACGGTGTTGAACGAGAATAGATGTGTTTAGTAGTATTTAGGTTCTACTTTCCATGTTGTTTCATGATCCGGATATATATCTGTGCAAACAAATAAACAAAAAGATGTGTCACGTTTGACAACAGTGAACTCCGTAAGGTTGCGGTCGTGCATGTCGCCTAACAACGGCGTACTCAGATGATTGAATAATACATTACTGACTATTCTTAATTAACTCGCTATATGTTATACCATATATAGTTGAAAAGTCGCAGGCGGTTAAGGTGGGCTTGCTAAAAAGACGCCGTTCTCCTAAATGTTTTGTCTGAGCGCTTAACTTAACCAAGCAGTTGAAACGCTGTAGAAGGCACATACAGTGGAAGATGGCAAAAGGTGTCTGCATTATAAAAAGAAATAATTTCATGCAATCAGCACTAAAACCAGCAATGACTTGATTGCCCTTCCATCAGCAAGCACGTGCAAAATAGACCGAAAGTTCAGTTCCAAAATACACGATAATTGTGTGTTGTTCTATTGCTTGTTTTTATTTATTAAATTCTATATTCTCCTTGCTGTGTCACTTCTGAATTATTCTTGTTATTTATGGTCGTCCTGTGTGACTGAGTCTGCGTACATATGCTGGGGCCCTTCGTCCTCCTCCAACGAACATATATCTCTTAAAAATCGTTTGAAACCCGATTTCCCTACCAAAAAATGAACCTTTTAGCCGATGTTTTGGTTCTACAGTTTGCAAAGCTGAAGACACCGCAAGAAATTTGTGGCTATCAGTGCGTGTCAGCGCTTGTTTGTTTGTGTGTTTCTTCCCCTGTCTTCGTTTTTCGTGCTGTACATAATGTTGAACGTTCACCAACTCGCCCAGTTTTCGGTTCTGCGTATCCCAGAGGGATGTCTTGGGAAAACTGGGATCTTGTACCTCTTTTAGCGCTCGTTTTCGTGAGGTGTGCATAATTTTGAGGATAATTTCGAAAAGAGCGATTTACAGGCGAGAGGCGAATACACGGCTGCCAAACAAATGTCTTATCAGAGTCACTGAATTAAGCGCCCCACGCTAACTACACTCTGATCCAAGGGTCTTGAGCGTTTAAAATGTTGGCTATGATCTTGAATAATGTCGCACTGTACAAACAAAGGCAGTCCGGGCTTTCTCAGGCGCGGGAATTCTCTGTAGGAAATTGGTAGCGTACGCGACGAAATATTTTTAATAGATTAAGAGAGGAAAATTTTCAGTGGTAAACAATTTTTTATTGGAACCAGCGATTTTCATATTGATTGTTAAATAATGAGCTAAAAATGCGAATTTTTATATCTTTATATATTTTTATATTTAGCATATTTTCTTATGTTGCGAAAATTGACCCGAAAAAACCCTGACGGAAATTTTTGAGATATAACCCGGTTTGCCCACTAATTTCAGCTGGAGAAATGTCGCTTGATTTGAATTCCTGCAAAAAATAAAACCCCGAAACGAACGGCCTTATATATGTGTACTGCTAGTAAAGAAAATTAAGGGGAATATATCCAACATGTAAGAATTATTCTTTCTTCCTCCTTCCTTTTCTCGCAGGTGAGTCCCTGTACTTTCATCACTGGTTTGGTGTCTGCCTGGTGCTGGAGTTGGATATTTCGCATCTCAGCCGGTAACGCGTTGCATCACCTATGGCGCGCCCTAGCGGCATGCACCGCCATCATCGGGCGACGATGCCTGAATATGTTTGCCTCTAAACCGATCCATCTCATGGTAAGTGCTCAGCGGGCAGAAAATAGCGCCATTGGAAGTCGCTATACTGCCTCACGTAGGACAGGCTACTCTTTTCATCGATTACTACTACTGCTGTAACTACAACTAATAATGATGATAGTAATATTACTATCATTAAAAAAAACACAACAGAAAATTTTCTGTTGTCAGAACAGATTTTCCTGTGGTATATTGGGACCTGACAACAGAAATTCTTGTAGTAACAAGATTTTCTGTAGTATAACATTAGACCATTTCCCAACACTACAGAAAAATTTACCGTAACGACAGGACGACAAAAATTTCTCTTGTTGCTTGGGACCTACTTTGTCTTATTCTTCAACTGGACCTTGCCTGGCTGTTTTGAAACGGTAGCTACAGGGTACAGTTGTTGGAAACCTTGTCTTTCGCGGTCCGCCAGTTAAACCATGAGCAGTTCCGCACTAATTTCATTTTGAAAAAACGAAAGAAAAAATACTCTTGTGTGGCGCCGTTTCCATCCTCGAGAGATTTAAAGTAATTTGTATGTGCTCATCAGTAACGCTTGGGTTCTCGCTGACAACTGAACAAACGCCGTCGTTGTCAGAATCATCGAAACATGTCCAGTTTGATGAGTTGTAATGCACGAAGAAACCAACACCAGAAGAAATATTACGCAACTAAGCAAACCAACAAAGCAACGCTGAACTGCCCGTCTGCAAGCAAAGGAAGCATCGGCGAACTTGTTATCACATCTAGATCGTCCGATCTTTCTTGCAGTCGTGCACATCCTCCTGACTTGCGAACAAAGTGGGAAAAATGAGTGTCAGACATCCCGAACGGTTTGAGATCCGGTTTCGAAAAAATCCGCTCCGTCGCTTCCAAAGAAAGGGGCAATATTATGCAAACCATAGAGGCGACGATTACCGCTGAAACTGGCACCCGGGGCCTGCAGGTGTACGTGTGCCATGCTTCTGCTTCTTTGTACGCTTTATCAACCGGAATTTCAATGCACACTTTAAAAAAAGAAGGAGCAATTCATCGCCGATTCGAAGATAAAGAGTGTGCATCGAAGGCTCGCTGGAGATCCGTGCAGTGTGCGCGGTTTGTGCTCTTGCGCGCCGAGTTCTCCTGTGCCGGAGACGGGCGACCTTGGAGTTCCCTGTAGTGCCATCAATATTAGTGCTGGCGAGGGAAAGGGACGGAGCGGGGGAGGGGGGGGGGGGGGTGAGATGAAGAAGGCGTGTTTTTAGGCTCCTGCTTGCTGCTGGCGGTGCGTCTCTGCGCGGCTTTGTCAATTCCTTGAAACGCTGGTCAGGCTGCATCATCGCGCTTACGCAACTGTCGCGCGCGCGCCTGATGGCCACCGCTGTTTGTAGATCCTCTCGCCTGCTGCCCCATATCTGTCCTCGTTTTGCTTTCTTTTTTTTCTATGATGTTTCTCATCGTTATTCACATAATTGGGATCGAATTCCCCCGTAAGAATCACCATGGAGTGGTGGAAGGTTTACTGATTAATTCAGCCACGCGTGGTTATATGCCCGGTGGCATTATGGGATCGTACACCCGCACCTCTTGCTTACTGGGTGTGTACTCAAGGCAACATACAGCATAAGCCACAGCTGTGGTCGTAAATTTCTAAGTTGTAGAGACGATGAGCTTGACGCTCGTTACCATTCGTCGGTGGGGAGGGGGGGGCTGGTTGACGGCTGCCGTTGATTGCATGGTATTGTCTTCCGCAGGAGGGGTACACAAATGATAACTAATTGCGATCGTACTCCTCTATACGCATCTTTTTTCCGTGTGCTCCCTGACTCCGTCCATCCGTTCGTTTTTTTTTTGTTTTTTTTTGTGCGTGTGTGTACAGTCGTTGCCAAAAGTAACCAGGCTGCATGGCTTGCTTCTCATTTGTATAGCAGAGCCCTCACGGCTTTTTTAAAGATTTCTTTGAAAGCAAGGACAGGGGTTCTCCTTATCATACAGAGATTTAGAGCTTGAGGGCTGGCATCATAGCTTTAATATACGACTGAGAAGCAACCCGTACTTTTCGCAAAGGCTGTACATATTGTCCCGTGGCTTGCGGGAAATATCTTGGCTCGAAACGCGAAAGAAGAGGAATGCCTTTGCGTTTGGAAACTGCCTGCGTTCTTCTCCACTTTTTTTTTCTCTGCCTCCGCTACAGCAGACACAGATCTCGGGAATCCGGCTTCCCTGCCGACGCTTCGTTCATTTTCTTTCTTTTTATCTTCTTTCTGTTTCTCTTTGGTTTTCTCTCTTTTCTTTCCATCCCTGCCCTCGCATTGCCCCGGGTCCCATTCACGGCCTGGGCGAAAAACGGGCGAGCCCACTATCCGACGCTCGGCTGGCGGCGCTGGCGGCGGCGACGAAAAACGCCGCGGCTCGCCACATTCCTGCCCTCCGCGCGGTTTTTGCGGGTCGCGGCGATGCTTATCGCTCTCCGAAGCGGTCGCCGCGGAAGGAAGCTCCTCGTAAAAAACCGCTCGAATCGGACTGTGTGTGTGTGCGGCCGCGCGAGGGCGCTTGTGTCACCGTATATTATACACATGGACGCGCGTACGCACGCACAGACGTCTCTCCTCTGCTCCTTACCTTGTTTCTTCGCGAGGCGTTGTGTGTCGCGCGCGCGCGTGTTTGTGTCGGCTGTGTGTGTGTGTGTGTGTGTGTGTGTGTGTGTGTGTGTGTGTGTTCGCGCATGCGCACTGGGTCACAGTAGAAAAGGTGAAGGTTTTGCACCCGGCTTTCCACCTTGCCCTTTGCGGTAGTTGACTATGCGTTACTCTGCCCCATCCTCTCCGCTACACTCGTTCTCATCTTCACTGCAGTTCGGTGCAGCGCGAGTGGCATGCACTCGAACGATCATGTTTGTGTGCAAAGCGCACTGCACTCCGTACAGCAGCTGTCTTCAAAGCGCGTTGCGGTACGATGCATGCGCTGCACTTTTTTATTCCTTCAGAGTGGAAGACTAGACCCATTCACTTTACAGCGTCCCACTGGGGATGATGATGATGGTGGTGGTGGTGTCTTTGGGTCGAAGGTTCGAATACTTAGACTGCTAGACGGTTGGCCGTTGAGCTAGGTGGTGTGTACACAAGGAGACACAATACATATTTAATTGCGTGTATATACTCAAGAAAACGTGCAGCAAAAGCTATGCATTATTGAAAGAGCGCGAAACAGAATGAACGGGCAGAGAGACGGGACACTCACAGACACGAGCTTTAGGTAACCGCCTGCTATGAATAATTAACCACTCTCTCAAGATTCAACACTTGCAGAAGCTGCGACCATGTAAAAATTTCAGTGTGGGTGTACTCCCTAGAACAGCTGTTCGCTCTGCAACAGATTGCTTGCATTCTGCGGAGTCTCTGCAACTTATATTGCACAGGGACTCTTCAGAGAGTGTCTTGCAGCCTATCGGTGTTGGCGCTAAGGGTGGTCGAGTATACCCCTGTCGAGTGTCTCGGCGTTTCCACTTCTTGCGGCGTCGGTGCGAAATCCGATAGGTCATGTTCCGTGTTCGCTACGAAGTGTTGCCACTTCCAGGGCAAAACTTCTTGCACCCTAAACCCGCCGAAAATTTGCGGGGCTTTTAGTGCACACCTTCGGTCCGCACAATTCTCCAGTGAGAAACCAAGCCCGCGCGCGGCGCGGGCTTTACGACGGCGACGCGCGCCGGCCTGCCGACGTCGCTACCGCCGCTTGCCGTCGACGTCGACGCACGCCGGACGGATCAGTAACGCTAATCGAATACAGCCCCCCCCCCCCCTCCCCCGTCCTCTCTGGGCAGCTACCCGCTTTTCTGCTCTCTCTCTCTCTCTCTCTCTCTCTCTTTTACCTCTCGGAACTCTCTCACTCCTCTCCTCCCTCCTGGAGGGAGGGGGATACGCAGTCTAGGTGGCGTTGGGGTACGGTGGGGCGATGCGAGCGAGATGGGAGCGCTGCTGGGTCGTTTTTGTAATGTATCGCCGAGCACCGCACCAAATCAGCGCGGCCCGAAGAATGTGGTCGCCGCAGCCGCCGCTGAACACCCTCACTAGGCGACGTGGATTACGCCGTGGAGCAGTTGCACCGCCCGAGAGCAACGGCGGCCGAGAGCTGGGACGTGGTGCACGGATATGCGCGTTCTGCCGTCTTGTTTGTGTATACAGTCGACCGTAATTACTTTCGCCTTTGTATTTTTCGATTTGAATTTCCCGCGTGGCGAGCGTGGGATGCCGGGAGGGAGGCGTTGCGACACTTTCGCGTTGGCTTTCCAACCTCTTACCTCCGCGTTTCAGTGACATAATAAAAAAAGTAAATAATAAAAAAGAAACGCTAATGCGAAAGGGACTTTTCCGCCCTGCACGGCGAGAAAAAGCAATGTGAAAAAAGTGCGTGAGAGAAAAAAAAAAGAAAGATGTGCCGCTTAATTGAGTTGTCTTGTTGTCGTGTGGGTTCGTGCATTTTTTTTTTGTGTTTGTCGCTTGGTTTTTATTTTATCGCCCCTTTCTTGAGATACGTATTCAACGTCGAAGTTATAATTTCGTGCGGCTTCGAAGTGGCACGAGAAAAAGTGCAACGAATTCCTTGTAAAGCGCAGTTAGTTGCGTCCGCTGTTTGTATAACGGAGCGAGGATCCTGGCCTAAAAAAGCGCTGCGGTTACTGCAGCGCGCTTTGTGGCTGATATTCTTAATGTTCGGCTGAATGAAACAGCCACACTGTGGCAGTGAGTATCTTCGATGATTGGGAACACACAAGATGGTCGCCTTCCTCGCTTTCACCGTAATGTATGCGATGTACTCACACTTGCTATAATGATGGTTAAATCACAGGGACAGCTAATTACCTAATGCGTTGGCGATGCGATAGCATTTTAAGCTTTCATTGCCTTTACGGGACGCTACTGGTGGAGCTTGAGACCCAGGTTGCTGTTCCCTTGCAATGCTCTTACCGAGCTTTTCCAGCACACCACCTTCCACGGTTGGCAGGTGATGCCACCTGCCACTTGGGAATTATGTGACGCCATTCCCCCCCCCCCCTCCCCCGACGAGGGCTTGTATTGCTATCCCATTAAAAATGGTATGTGTAGTCCTCTAGTAAAATTTGGTTAGACCCTGAGAGCCGTTGGCTCCTTTTGTATAGCTTATTCTCCACCGTTGTCAACAAACTTTGAGGCAGTGTACGGTCGATCCCTGGAGCAACCTTTCCGGGTCTCGGTCGGGAACGCCTTGGTCTGCCTGGCGCAAAATCGCGATTTGGCGCCGGTGGAGTCGAAGCGGCTTATTTGCATTTGCACACACCAGCGAAAGTTTCGATTTTGAAGGGGGCCCCGAGAAACGAGGCCGCGTATTTGTCACCCTGCAGAGCAACTGTGAATGTTAATTGCTCCGAATCGACCATTGAAATACGTTGTTAGTCGGTTCGTGTGACGAAACAGAAAGCCTGCCAGACAGAAGAACACGATGCTTGTTTTTTCAAGGAGCGAAGCATAGGTTTTGATGCGCGCACGTTCCATCGAGGAACAGCGCTTTGCGTTAGTGTGTGCCACTTCTTTTGACTAGGTTAGGCGAACTCTGTAACCTCCACGGTGCTGCACAGTATTAGCAAGGCTGGTGAGACGATTGTCTCTCTTTTTTTTAACGTGTCTCAAACTGAAGAAGGCGGAAACGGCCGCGTTGGTTAGGGGAAAACGAGAAGGCCGGACAAGTGATAAAAAAAAAAAAATCCTCACTGAAAGAGCGGCCCTCTTGGAGAGTGAGAGAAAACGGACGAGGTTGGCGGGAGTGCCTGACCCCAAATGGCGGACGCCAATAAATCACCTCCTCCTCCCCCCCCCCTTCCTCCCCCCCTCCCTCTATGCGGCGTCCTTCGCTCTTTCTTTTTGTAATAATGAGCGCTTGCTTCGACTCCGGCATTTTTCATTTTTTTTTTCTAGCACGGAGATATACCTCGTGACTCTTGTTTGCCGCCCAGCACTCTGCTGCTCACTGTTCGTGTGTCTCTTTACGGTTGCGCCTCTTGGGTTCCTTATACGTACTTTTAAAATATTATTTTTTTTGTTGTTGCTGCGCGGGGAATATCTTTCGCGGAGTGGCGAACGCAAATTTTGGCCTATCTTATAGCTCCTTCTCTAACGCCCTCCCTGTCATTTTTTGTTGTACAGAAAAAAAAAAAGGGAATGCTGGGTATTGCCACTTGGACAGGCGTACTCAGAAGGACGAAATGACATGATTGATATTTCCACCTGTCGCTGGAAATTAAATTATGATCCCTTCTCCCTCTTTCTCCTTATACTCGTATGTGTGCGTGCGCGCGTGGTGGATATCACCATTTAGACAGGCACTTGCGAAGAAGGCACTATAAACCAGAAGTTATATACTTATTAAGTAGACTGACACACCCTTAAAAAACATAAAAGGGTTCATTGATGTGTCGACTGGGGACCAGTCAGATGAAGGTTGGTCCGCAGTCGAAGCAAACCGTTGTTATGTTTTTAAGCGTGTGTCAGTCTACTTTACAAGTGTATATATAAATGTAATTGTCTTATTTGCACACGGTGGCAAACGACTTTCGTTATTCTCTCTTTTCGGCCAGGGCTACCAGCATCGTCCTAGTAATTTCGTTATGTGTGCTACTTCGCTACCTTACAGTTTCCCGTTCCTCCGTGCGTTTTATTCTTATTAATAATAATCGCATCGCTAGGGTAACTTCGATAAAAAACCCTTTGCAGCATACATCTCTTTCCTCCCGCCGTAAATTTTCTAGATTCTGTTTATTTTATAATATTTTTTTACTACCCTGTTTTGCATAATGACGTTCTTATGCGCCTCTTATATATCTCTTCTCGCAGTGACCACGCACCAAAAGTCGGCATCGCTTTTTATCAAGCAACATTTTCCCTTCTGTCGTATCATTGCCCGTACCTCACAGGACTGGAACCTACTTCTCGAATCGTTCAACATTATTGTTCATCATTGGCGTTCTCACAGTGCCTTAGCAAACATCTATAGCTAAGAATAAAACAAAGCTTGTAAATTATTTTAGCTAATATTGCATAATCAGGAAGCATTCGTGCCTGTAATTCAAATTTTAATTCAAATCTAATTCAACCACTTCCCTTTCTAACTCCGTAGCGCGCGTGGTGTTATTCTTGCAGGAAAATTTATGAAAATTGCGTCTGCCGCTTCATCATGTAGCGTTCTTTCTTGTCAATGACGCCTTAAACCTCCATTTAACGAAATTTTGTTTACAGAATCACTTCATTGACGAACCGATTACATCCTTGCACTCATGTGTTCTTCCTTTTCAACTTACTTTTTCCCAACTTCGTCGAACGTCGTCAGGGTCCGTGTTTAGTCGTATACCGAAACAAGTTACGCGAAAGTGGCATATATCGTCATTTCAGTTCGCGTTAAGAAGAACTCAGGTGGTGAAGAACAAAAAAAATAAATGAGGCCAATTACGGCGTTACGGCGGCCTTCGCCGCCTCTCGGGTTGTCTATAGCCGCCGGCTTGCGGCACACAGCCGCCCATGTTATTATCGTTACTTACTTAGCGCGCGTTTCATTCCTCTCAATGACTGTGCGCCACCCAGACTAATCTCCGTGAGCCCGTCGTAATCACTCCATCGCGCCGGCTTCCCGCATTAAACAGATGCCGCGGCATCAACAACAACGGCTCCGGATGTGCCCAGCCTGTAACAGTCAGCCCTAATCTCGTGCCACCTGGTTGGCGGGCAGTCGGGTGTGCGCTGGGAATGAACTGCGCGCGCTCAGTGTCGTCCTCTATCTTTTGCTGTTTAGCTGGTCACTGGAGCCACCGCGGCAGGGCGCTGCTGAAGCAGCCGCAGCAGCAGCGCCCCCGTTGTGTTTGTAGGGATGGGGGTGGAAGAGGGGGGGGGGCGGCTGTGATGCAGCGTGTGTATGCTTACGTTCTCTCCGCGCATGCGCAGTCGTCTCTCCGTGAGGGCTCGGCCCTCATCTGTGGCGGCGGTGATCCGCAATCAGAACGGAGTACTTTACGCTTGACCTCTTGCGCAAACCGGTCGTCGACGTCGTCTGCATGGTCGCTGCCCCCTGCATAAACCCTCCTCATCTTTTACTCCCCGAGACTCATCTGCTCTTATATGTGCCGAGAGCGCGCGTTATTGTTCGTTGTGTGTGGGTGTGCGGGTGTTTGTGTGTCCGGCCTTGCGGGCTCGAATGTTGTTTGGAGTCGGATTAATATTTGTTTTCCTCTCTTGGTTCTGTCGCAAGCGTCGGGAGGCTGCTCTGGGCAAAGGAAACGATTAGGCGAATTTTTTGTGCAGCGATGCGGGGATGCATCTGAAACGAAGACGGAGAGCAACGCAGGCTTGCTTTCTTGCTCTTCCACTCACTCACTCACTCACTCACTCACTCACTCACTCACTCACTCACTCACTCACTCACTCACTCACTCACTCACTCACTCACTCACTCACTCACTCACTCACTCTAACTCACTGTCTCACTTGCCCACTCACTCTACCTCATTGTCTCACTCACTCACTCACTCCACCTCACTGTCTCACTCACTCACTCACTCACTCACTCTAACTCACTGTCTCACTCACTCTCTCTCACTCACTCTACCTCACTGTCTCACACACTCACTCACTCTACCTCACTGTCTCACTCATTCACTCTACCTCACTGTCTCACACACTCACTCAGTCTACCTCACTGTCTCACACACTCACTCACTCTACCTCACCGTCTCACTCACTCATTCACTCTACCTCACTGTCTCACTCACTCACTCACTCACTCACTCACTCACTCACTCGCTCATTCACTCGCTCATTCACTCACTCACTCACTCACTCACTCACTTAATCACTCACTCACTCGAGAGTGTAAGATGATGCTTGCAAAGTTATTCATCAATGACGATGAAGTCGAGTGCACAATTCGTTGTTCAAATTGAAGGAGCACCTTGTGTTATCCACCTTTCCCTTGTATTCTAGTCAACACTTGTGCCAAGAACCTGACGCAATATAACCTCTAGCCTTGCCACTCTCGTAACGAAACTGGCCCTACAATGTATGCCGCAGTGGGGATGAACACTGGGACTTATCCAGACGCAACATGCTCTTCCAAGCTGTTCAATCTTATCGCATAACGGACGTCGACAAGCCTTAGTGATACGTTTTGCTGTCACTATGTGCGCACCTCGTTTCTTTATGTATACGCACAGGCACTTGGTCAAACGTGGAGTGCGACTTTCAAACCATGTTATCTAGTATATGTATACTGCGCTATAGTGCACAGGCTTCAGTCTGACTTGTGCCTAGTTGAGTGCGAAGCCAAAGTAATGACTGATGGTAACGTTGCGTGAGGCGATTTCAAACGAACAGCCCTTCTGTACTGAACGGAGGGTGGCCTCGACGCTGGCCTGCTGTGGGCTCTCGTGCTGAAAATTAGACCTTGGCCTGTTTGTATAGCGTTGTATCGTTCCGCCAACAAGGGCGGGAATGTTTTGTTGTCTCATCCGTCTTGTGCCAACTGAGAGACGACTCGTCTTCCATATACTTTTCGTTTTTGTGACCTCGCGAGTTACTTTGCGTCGGCTTTTCGCGTCGTGAAGTTTCGTGCGATATGGAAATCTTTTGTCCATTACGCAGTTATGGTTTCGTAGGTGTACAGCGACTGAGGCAATTTTGTGCGCTTGCCATAAGCTTTGTTGGGCGCCTTACCTACCTTCCCGAGGGTTTCGTCCTGGGACGGCCCTTACACTTTCCGTCATAATGACTTCAGCACCAGCACCAGAAGACCGTGTGGCGCTAGAAAGGAGAAAAAGTGTTATACATTATTTAGTCCCTTGAGGGCTATGTCGCCGCAACAGTTAGTCCCCCTATAGGAACAACTATTACTCCCTCAGATACTAACTGCAGTCGGATTACTAGCTACAGCTATTCCCCTCGGGGAGTAACCGTACCTTGCGAAGATAATGTGGTGCATTTATTTCCATTTTACTAATTTCTGGCTTAACGCGGGGCCGAAACGTCCCGCTTACACAGCTGCAAAGAGCTACCAGCTTTCTATATCAAGGGGGCACGTATGGCTCACGCCGAAGAGCAGGGTTTGACAGCAGCATTAAAGGGATCGTGCGTTTAGAGGGAAACTGCTACCCGGAAAACGAACAAACAGGAAATGTGTTTCTAACTCATACTTGAGGGAATAATGCTGCTTGCATGCAAATAATGTGTTATTCGTATCTCTTGGACCTGTACAACGGTAGCTTGTCGGTTACTGTGGCTACGCCAGAGGCTATATACTGCAGCAAAAGACACTCTAGAGTCACTAGACCAACCGGAAAAACCACTCGTTTGATGACGGGCGGCAAGTTTTCTCACCTTTGTAGTAACTTGACGAAGCAGGTGTGCAGGGCTTTCGTTCTTGTAACGTGTCGCGTGGCAGCCAACCTGCGCCAAAATAAAAAAAGAAGAAGAAGCAATGGCTCTCCACTAAGCCAAATGACTCAATCCGTTCAGCAGCTTCGCAAATCAACCGGAAAAAGACACGTCGCGTCACCGGTATTAAGTACTTTTCTTGTTATGTATGAATATATAAAGAAAAAGATACCGTGCCAGGCAGAATACGCGTGTGCCCGCAACGCATCTGTCGTTTTGTCCTGATACGCGCGCACACAACAGTCTTCCTTACTCCTCGGAGTCTGGGGAGCGTCCGGCGAAACTGAGCCCGAGAGATAATGAGCAGGTTGCGGCAGCTGGCGATTTCTATATTTTTCTTTCTATCTCGTCCCCCCTCCCTGCGCTGTGTCTTTCTTGTTAATTTGTTCTTGCTCTTTCCGATGCCGCGTGTATCATCCTCGGCGGAGGGGCGCCTGATTGCCCCGTAGCCGCGGCGGCGAAGAAAGTTGCGATGCTTTCGGGACCGGCTCTGTCCGGCGCCCCCATTTCTCGGCGCAGTCGAAAGTGGTTGTCGGAAGAGAACGCAGTGTTTTCCATCTCTCGCTGTGCGCGGTATACGGCGGTCCGCGAGCAGCGTGTCGTATTCATCCGCTTCTAACCAACACCCACCGTCTCCTAATTTGTGTAGGTAGAAAAAAAGGGCTGTGGCTTACCTTGGTTAAGCCCGGTAATTTCGAAAGCAATATCCGTAGCTACGCCATGGTTCAGCTGGTAGTGTAGCTGGTGGTGGTGCTTGTGGTTAGACTTGGGGTGATGCATCGGTTATACAATCCAATCCAATCCAATCCAATCCATTTCAATGCAATCCATTTCAATCCTATACAATACAATTCAATCCAATCCAATCCAATATGCTTATATGGTAGCTACCGGCCTCGCTACGCGACGGGCTGAAATTGCAACTAGTATTGCTTTCGCAATAATAAAAGAAGGAAAACTAACAACAAATAGTTGAGTTGATATTATCTGTTCGGCAAATCACTGAATTAACAGCATAACATACCCGGGGTGTCGGAGGAATTCCAAGGAGGAAAAGCGCAGCAACGAATTCATTCTGCGTGGATGCTTCAACGGTGCCGTGCGGAAAAGGAGTGAAGCATGCGAGAAAGAAGGGAAAGAAAATAAAGACCAAGCTCGGTATAGTTCGTAGCTCCCACATCCTACTCAAGCTCGAGTCTTTGATGCCGCAGCGCACAAAATGCCTGCACCGAGAATGACGCATCCTGGGTCTACTTAGCGGTTCTCCTTATGAACATAAGCGTCCTGGCTGCGAATTAAGTCGGGAGTAAAAATTAACTCCCAAGCTTGTTGCTCCTTTCCGCAGAGCTAACGAGCGACAGCGATACACTCCGGGTGTAAAGGGGATAAACTGGAATTAACTGCAGCACTAAGCCCTTACGATAAAAAGCTGGTCCCTGGAGAGAATAAAAATGGCCGATGATCCCTTAGCATTTGTTCTGTAAAGGAGTAATCGTATTTCTTTTAGGGACTATTAGTGGCGGAAGCGCAGATAGTCCCTAGAAGGGACTGACTTTTTATACTCCTTTTCGTCTTTTCTGACTTAGTGTGCATTCAAGGAAAGAGTTCCCTTCTGCATATCTTGGACTGGTTCGGCGGTATTCGTAGCTTGTCGCCTACTAAGGTTATGCCACATACTAGCTGAAAAAAGAAAGACATGTAGAGGGACAAAGTCTAACTGTAAAACAAAACTTCTGGCTATGGATGGCAGCTGCTGATCCTGGTCACGAGAGGGAAATAACCAGAATAATAAAAATGGGGTGTAGCGCATGTGGCAGGTTCTCGTCATGATCATGAGTGGCAGTTTACCAATATCCCTCAAGAGAAAAGTGTACAACAGCTGTATCTTACCGGTACTCACCTATGGGGCAGAAAAGTGGAGGTTAACGAAGAGGGTTTAGCTTAAACTAAGGACAACGCAGCACGCTATGGAAAGAATAATGATAGGTGTAACGTTAAGAGACCGCAGCCGGCAGAGTGGATGAGGGAACAAACGCTGATTAATGATGTCCTAGTCGAAATCAAGAGGAAGAAATGGGCTTGGACAGGGCGTGTAATGCGAAGGCAAGATAACCGCTAGTCCTTAAGGGTAACGGAGTGTATTCCAAGAGAAGGCAAGTGTAGCAGAGGGCGGCAGAAAGTTAGGTGGGCGGATGAGATTAAGAAGTTTGCGGGGATACAGTGGCCGCAGCTGGCAAAGCACAGGGTTAGTTGGAGAGACATGGGAGAGGCTTTTGCCCCGCAGTAAGCGTAGCCAGGATGGTGGTGATGATGACGATGATGGTCGGCATGATTTGTTATTCTTCTTATAACTGCACAAAGCATGCGTGCGCGTACGCATGCATCTTCATTGATTGCAATAATTATGTCCTGCGACAACCAACCTTTGCGAAAAGACAGAAAATGTGAGACAGATAGTTTCTAAAATGTATCTTTTGGCGTCGAATGTTGGTATGCTGTTAAAAAAGCCCAGTTCCTGCGGCAATCTCCAACGCACGGCGTACCAGCAGAAGGTAGTGACCGGACAAAGGGTGGTACAACCGCTGGTCCTCACAAGGCCCTTGAGGAGTTGCGGATGGGCTGTGGAGATGCCTTTTTCCTGAACCAAATGACTCAATCCGTCGAGGAACCTTACAAATTAAGCTAGAAAAAGCGATGGCGCATTCTCCTTTCCCACCATCCTAGCCTCTACTCCAACGCCCTGGTTCATCACGTGACTTCGAAGGTTATTCTGTAAACCGCCCTCTGCCCACTCCACATGGTTATCATTCCCACTGCAAGCAGGTGAAGTTGGCGTAGTTTTCGGTTACTACCTAATTCGACGTCGTTTAGCACGTAGAAAGTCCCCAAATACAGCTGCATAGCTGTAACATACGAACGGACGTTGGCTAATATACGGTATAATCATCCGAAGCGAACATTAGTGTTTGCCCGCGTGCGTACGCTGAGCCTGAGGCACGATATATACGTATATATGTATAGCAACCATCTGAGTGCGACCATAAATGTTGCTCTCGTGTATAGCGGCGAACGTTACAGCTCTCCTTCGCTCGCGTGCGTACGACCCCCCCCCCCCCCGCCCCCCCCCCCTTTTTTGTTTCTTTTTTTTGTGTATGCGTGTGCCCCGAGGCCATCGTTTCCTGGCAAGAGTGACGATGGGCGTGTACGCGATTGCCGCTCGTTGTACGAAACTGGCGTTTATGTCCTCCCCTTCCCCACTTCTTCCCTTGGGCACGCCAACAACCGCCACTCCTCCTCGAAGCGGTGCAATCACCCGCACTCTGTGCGTTGCGCCGCCGACGGCCGAGTGTGTGGCACTTCTTTCGGCCTTCTCTCTGTCTCTCTCTCGGAGACTTCTGTAAACGTCGTAATTGTATCCTCTGTGTGCCCTCGATTAGCTGAGGAACGCTTTCGTCTAGTTGTGCACGGGCTATACCGTTCGTTGACTCAGCGAAATGTGTTTCAAACTGCGCTTGGAAGCGGTCTTTGAATTGTCCAGATTGCGTCCCTTCACCTGGTGATTTTGTTTTTGTGGTTTTGCTTATCGCGCCTAACTTCGTATGCATCACTAGCGTGGGCACCTTTTGCCTGGCATTTGCACTTGGAAAGAGACAGATCGCGCTGCGTTGTAGGCTTTGCTAGAGCCATAGTATACTGCAACCCTCCTTTCCTTGCCACTGGACTGGAAGGTATACAGCTGGCGTCACCTAGCTTTCGCTGCGCGATCACGTTTGTGGTGTCCGTGTATCTTCCCTCGCAACGCCGTTGTCATAAGGGATAAATAAATCTCCTGCGTAGTTGGCAATGCCAGTTTCTGAGATATCGGGGCACTCGGAAGAAAAGGGAAAAGATTCTGTAAGCAGCACGTCGCGAATCTCTGCAATTCCTAGAGAGCCCCCAGGGGTTTAGTAGCCCGGCGCTGTATCCAAATTGCCTGCAAATGTTTGTGCTCGATGTTCTTCACTGTAAACAGAAAAGAGTAAAAAGGGAAGAGGGCTAGTGGACAGCTTACTTTCTTTTCACTCCCATATGTTCTATTTATCATATTATTTGCAAATTTTATTTGAAAAGTCATTGCGGGATCATTCTTTACCTCGTGACTGGCGCAGTGCAATAGTAGTTCCGGTATTTAAAGGCGGTAATCGACTTCTTGTAAAAAACTACAGGCCAGTTTCACTCACTTCCGTATGTTGCAAGGTTTTTGAACACATAATAGCTAAACACATGCTTCATTTTTTAGAAATAAATGACCTATTGTGTCCATTTCAGCATGGTTTTCGGACCGGCCTTTCGACAGTGACGCAGTTAATTGAAACAGTGAACGACTTTTGCAAGGCTATAGATGAACGTCAGCAGGTAGATGTGGTCTGTGTAGACTTCTCGAAGGCTTTCGATAAAGTTCCGCATCATAAGCTTCTTTTTAAACTACGCAGATTAGGAATCGCTGAAAATATAGTACTATGGATTCAGGCCTATCTAAGTAACCGCTGTCAAGTCGTCAAAATAGAAAGTGCAGTATCGAATAGGCGTGAAGTTCTGTCGGGGGTGCCACAGGGCTCCGTTTTAGGTCCGCTTTAGTTTTTATTGTATGTAAATGATATTTCTGCTATCGTCGAATCGCCTGTCAGAATGAAACTTTTTGCCGATGATTGTTTAATTTACTCTCCTGTGGCTTCCCCGGCAGATCAGATGAACATAAATAGATGTCTTCAGTCGTTAAACTCGTGGTGCCTGAAATGGGGTATGGAAATAAACTACCAAAAATCTAATTACATGCAAGTAACAAGGAAGCAGAATGTTATGATGTTTCGATACAATATCGGTGAAAATTCCTTAGATCAAGTAAAGTGTCTCAAGTACTTGGGAGTGACATTAACAAATAATCTTGACTGGCGCACCCATATTGAAAATGTCTATTTAAAAGCCTACCAGGAGGTCTGTTTCCTGAGGAGGAAGTTGCCGAATGCGACTAGAGAAATTAAATTGATTGCGTACAAGACGTTCGTGCGGCCAATAATAGAGTACGCAAGTGCAGTGTGGAGTCCTCATCAAAAGGGTTTAAAACGGAAACTGGAAAGATTGCAAAGGATGTCAGCACGTTTTATATGCTCTAAATACCGCCGCACTGATTCAGTCACAGCAATGCTAAAAGAGTGTCAGCTAGAATCACTAGAAGTAAGAAGACTAAAGCAGAAATTGAAACTTTTTTTTCTGATAATGAATGATAAAGTCAAAGTTAATAAACATCACTATGTTGCACCTCCCCTGAAGCGTTGCCCTCGGAAAAATCACAGTAAGGTATTACAACCTATTATTACACGTACTGATGTCTATCGCTACTCCTTTTTTCCCGATGCTGTAGAAATTTGGAATCAACTACCAAGTGACGTTGTGGACCAAACAGATGTAGACAAATTTGTGATAGGTGTGAACGCGTTCCTGGAAGATTGCTGTGCAAATCTGTAATTCTGTGCATTTGAGTGTTTCTTTTTTTAGCGAAGAGAATTGCACTTGTGTCTGTATATGTTTCCCTCCCTGTAATGACCCTCATGCAGAGGGTTAACAGTATGAATAAATAAAAATAAATATAGGCGTATTCGTGTTTAGAGTGTGCCGCGGGGATAAGCAAGGGATGCGGTGCTCCCGTGACAAGTGTTGCTTATACGCGTGCTTTGGAATTTGTTGCTCTAGGCTTATATACTTTAGTCATTCAAAAGTGTCGTTGAATGTTCAGGTAAAAAAAAAAAATAGTTTACCTCGTCGTCGGGAGTAGAGGCGCATGCAGTGCATTGCACTAACTGCGTAGCATCTTCTATAGGAGGAATCACAGATAATTATTTCGCGTCTTCTGCTTGTTCTTGTCCGTCGTCTGACAAGGCGTCACAGCACAAAATGACTGAAAACTGCTAACTAGCTCAACAGCATGCTTTACCCTACGTTCCTGTATCACTCATATGCATCGGCGTTGTTTTTTTACTCCAGCGTTTTCAATAACGGAAACCCAAGGAAGTGCTCACTGTACGTTTGAAAAGAGGCAGGAGTTCTGGGGCAGCTTTCCAATATTTTAAAGAACCCATGTTTTTCTTAGAATTACTAACGGTGGGATTTTATGCTAGGTGCGACCAAAAAAAATCGAAATAAAACGTGATCCGAGGCAGAAGGGCATGGCGCATGTACAAAGAACGCTTTGGCGTCATTCTGTTGGCGCCCCGCGAGTTTCTAAAGAGCATGTTCTTGTAATTGCACATTCTTAAACTCACGCAGTCCACATTCTTGAAAATCTTTGTTTCATTATGCTGACAAACCACGCGATGTGTCGGGTCATATTTAGTGTTAACGTGATTGGCAGCATCTGAACAGCAGTGGAGTTTTTAGAAGTCCGATGCGGTCGTGCAATTGCTGTCAGAACATTTGCACGGCGAGTCCCGCCAGTAGATAACAACAACCTCAACCTCATCTGTGGAGTAGCATTCAACTCTGAACCAATTTTTGCCGCTTTTCAAACCATTTGGTTAACGGTTCGTGTCACAAATCCTTATATCGATACCCAAATTATGCATCTTTCAAGGATCTTAAGTGTCAATTACGCTTAATTACACATTTTTCCACCTAATTTATACAAATCCGACGTTCTTCCGACCAGTCTGTGACAATTTTCACTATGCCGTGACGACTTCCGGTGGATGTGACGTCACACCGTTACCGTGGCTATATCGACGTTCGCGCTATTTCGATGCAATTTCGACATTTTTGCCTATAATTAAATAACTAATTAATCTACAGTCACCAGACCTGGCTTCTAGGTTCATTTTTTCCTCCTCTAACTGAAGGAACCATTCGTTTTCTGCTATCTTTTTTAGTTCCCAAGTTAACGTGAGTTAAACGCTGCCAAAGGTTTTGACACCCTCTGCTAACAGACGACAGTTTAAAGGCTTTCGCCTTAATAACTGCGTAACTAAACCCATAACCTCTCTTAGCTGCATCTGTCTTTCTGGAGATCAGTGAATCGGTATGAAAATTCGTGTGGTTAAAGCATCCTTCTTCTAAATACTACGGGTGACTTTTTCGTCTCTAGCTCCTCACTCATGAATCTCTCGTGGGGGTAGAACATACGACCTTTCGTTGTCCGCCTTGTTTGTTATAGCTCCACTTCGGAGGTGGATCCTGCCCCCACGCTTTAAAATACTAAACGTCTAATTGTAGGCGCTGTGCGGGGTCCTCACCCTGTTATTGTCTTCTTGCCCTGTATATAAACAGCAGGGACCCACTCAGTCTCATTCTAGAGTCCGCGAACTGGTGGGGCGGTATTATTATCAAAGAAAAAAAAAACGCAAACTGGGTCCCGGGCGACCCTTACGTCTATAGTATACTACTCGTAGGCTGTTTTGCAAAACGCGCTCGGCCTGTATATATAAAGTGCCCTAAAGCGTGCACAGCGCTTTAGCTGGGCCCATTAGCTGGCTGCATTCGTTCTGTGGCGGCAACCCCCTCGACTCGCAGTCTTAAGCGGGCGAACGCGAACAACGTGAACCGAGCTTTGATTTAAACTAGAGAAGGAAACAAAAACAAAAAAGAAATTACGCGCCGGCGTGGCGTGCGGGAGCTCTTCGAAGCCGCCGCCGCGATGTCCGATCTCTCCGGGGCTGTACACACACACACGCAGCCTCATTTGCATGAGTGGCTTATTCATTCGCAAAGTATAGAGCGAGGCTATGGCATTAACGCCGGTTTAGTGCAGTGGGAAAGGGGGTAAGGGGAAGTGGAAAGGCGAAGTGTATATAAGTTTAGCAGAGCGTGTACAACTAGATGGGAGGGGGGGGGGGGGAGAGGAGGGAGGGGCTTGTTCATTGCACGACAACTCCGACGCTCTTGGAATCAGCCGGCTCGAGGTGTATGTATACCACTATTACGGAACGGCCGCTGGAGAGGGGGTGGCGTTTTAATTTTGGGGCGCGGTGGCGTACACACGCACGCACACGTCGTTGTCGTTGGATGGATGGGCATTTTTTTGAGCGGTCGCTGCCACCGTTGCCACCCCGGCTGCTTGAGGCCGAGATGGAGCAGCGGAGGCGTACTCCACACTCGCGGAGAGACGGGGCGCCCCGAAATTTGCCCTAATTAGAGACCCCCCCCCCCCCCCCACCCCATTTCTTCCCTCTTCCTTTTTGCCCCCCTTCGTCTATCTCTCTTGTTTTTGAACTACGCGCGCCCTCTGGGCGTGGGGTACAGAAGAAGCGTCGCGAACCCGATATTTCAGCCTCCCCCTTCCCCACAGCTCTGGTATATCCTCTCCCACTCCCCTCTCTAGTCTTTGCGCGAGACGTGATCTCTTTGAACGAGTCGTGCGAGCGGTTTGCGTCACGTCGTGTGTGAGCCCGGAGGCGCGGAGGGAACACACCTGCGTGGATGATACGCGGAGGTGGTAAGGGAAAGGACAGTTTATTCCCGCAGAGAGAAAGGAAAAGAAGAAAGGGGAAAAAAATCGTATTATAACTTACGTCCAGCCGTTGCTTCTTTTTTTTTTTTTTTTATCGGGCGTCGGCGATATTTATGGCTGCAGTTTAATCAGGGTCGAAAACTGGTTCTTCGCCTTTATGGGCCTGTGATGAGGAGCAGATTTATCGGAGCGTATTAGTTTATCGAAACGGGCTCCACCTGCCGTGATAACGAGACGGGGTCGACACGTTGGTCGTGAGCTATGTGGCAGCCGTCAAGCTTATGCAAACGAAAACAGGCATACGGTGTTTTGTTTTAAATCTTCTGTCATGAGGCGAGAAGAGAAGACTGACGGACCAGCTGCTGAACCAGTCGTTGCCTGTCCCAGATAAAGTGGATATCCTCCGCTAAATAGAAACTATACATTACGGTGAAAATTTGCTTCTGATGCTCTCAATCGTTTCGTCGTGGTGGTGGAAACTGTTGTATAGCTAGTCCGTTACAGCGCCAAGCACGAAACATGGAGCAAAGACTGGCGCACCAGAAGCACTGATTCCAAGCATATATTTTTTTGTGTGTCTCTACTAAAAATTTAGTTACAAGTGGTTGGCGCTGCAGGAGTCGATATATGACGAATTCCCTCTCGTCAGTACGATAGCCGACGCTACTTGCCGACGAGTTTCACCTCGTCCGTGTGCCTCAATGGGTCTTGTGTTCGAGAGCTTTTTAAAAGAGGATCTACACGATCGTCTTCAGTTTATCATTCACTGCTCGTGCGCTCATTGCAGGGGTGTATTTATGGGTGGTTCTTGCAGGGAATGGTGAGAGGGGAAGGGGGTACGATTTGAACCATGGATTACTTTGACTTTTTTGATCGAAAAAATTGGGTTCAGCGTAGTTTTCCTAATCTAATTTTTCGCTTGCCCGCCCTTACCCCCCCCCCCCCCCCCCCCATTAGGGGGAGGTTAAGGGCGGGTCCCCCGTCATGTGGGGTAAGGGTCCCCCGTCATGTGGACCTGCGAGATGTGCTGTTTTCTAGCTCTCTGTTGCAGTAACAATAGACGTGCGTCACCATTTGAAAACATGCCGTCCATACCCTTCTGAAATGTGGGCAGCTCCGACCTGTCCACTTATGACCACCGTGGTCACGAGCTTGAGCATTTTTAATGTATCCTAATTGGTGGAGTGCCTTTGGTAATTTGACCTGCGTTATTACGTAAGATGGACGCCCGAGGAAAAAACCAAAGGAGAAAACCAACCATGGAGAACAACATGGTTGGAACAACCATGGAAAAATAAAAAAAAAAAACCATGGAGAAGGTCAGGTTAACTATGATAAATCCGCTGCATCTTTCCTGTTTAATGAATGACATCACACCATAGCTTTGTTGCCATAATCTTTTGTTTTGTGGCGCGCCATTTGGTCTGAAGGACATGCAGAGCGAATATAAATTGCACCTCAGGGGCCCCTTGTAGGGGCCTTGTATAAGAAAATGCAAGCCTCTCCCGCACCACTGGAGTATCACGGGCATAATCCCAATTGTAATTGAGAAATAAAAGATATGGCCCGTGGGCAATTTGGATTTTGCCACCCGAAGGTGGAAAGAAATCAGCGTGGGAATGGCAACTAAAGCCACCCACAGCCGGAGGAGCGGGCCCGGAGAGACTCCTCAATGGGCACTTAAGCTTGCTTGGACGTCCTGTGGACGTCTGTGGGACGTCCATGCCACGTCCAAGACAGTTCCAGTGCCCATTGGGATCCCCGATCTCCCCTGGGCAGTAGCAGGTTGGGGTGGGATATGGGAATGGGATATGGGATATGGGAATGGGATATGGGAATGGGATATGGGAATGGGATATGAGAAATATGGGTCGGGCTATGGGAAAAACACCACAAGTTCAATCATACACGATAAACTTCCGATAAAGTCGGAACACGAACGATTGAACAAAAATGAATGCCAACGGTCTCTGCCTTCGAAAGCTGCGCTGCTGCTTAGATGCGCCTTAGATGGTGATGTGCAAAAGATGCCAAATGAATGGGTATACAATGGCTAAGCGTTCGATTGCGTTCAAGCTGCTGTGGACGAAAATGCGCCTTGGGATTGCACGTTTCGTTTTCTCGGTCTTCTGCTGGAATTGCTACTTTGTATCTTGTGCGGAGCCACGAATGTACAGCCTTTGTCAAAAGTAGCCAGGCTGCATGTTTTGATTCCCATTCGCATAGTAGAGCCCTCACGGCTTCCCTAAAGATCAAAAAGTTATTTGAAGGTGAACACAAGGGTTCTCCTTACTATACAGAGATTCAGAGCTTGAGGGCTGGCATAATAGCTTTAATATACGACTGAGAAGAAAAACGTGCAGCCTGGTTACTTTTGGCAGAGACTGTACCTGTGTTGGCCGGATGCCGTGATTGCGACCTTTGAACTAGGCGCATATGTAGAAAGGAGTAAAAAGGGTGTAACCTGTGTTATAAAAGGGAGTGCGCTAAAGGACAGCGTACTCGCTTTCTACACCCATTTAGGCGTATTTGTACGCTGGGCGCTTTTTTTTTCTGCGCCTTTTCTTCCGAGCTAACTAGAGTTCTGAGATAAGATTTTGTGCGCCTCATTCTTTCGTCTCGCATTTCTTCTCTCTCTTTGATTTTTTTTCGTTGTCTGGTCTCTGCAGAAATCGACAAATTTAGCACGAACTTAGCACACTGGCATCGAAAAAATTGCGAGGACACTTTGGCAACTAAAGTATTGAAAGGCGAAAGCCGAGGACGCTATGCCGTGACGACTTCCGGTGCATGTGACGTCATGCCGTTCGCGTGACTATATCGATACCTAAATTATACATCTTTCCGAGATTATAATTGTTAATTACGCTTAATTACACATTTTCCCATCTATTCTGACGCAAATCCGACGTTTTTCCGACCATTCTGTGACAATTTTCACTATGCCGTGACGACTTTCTGTGGACGTGACGTCACATCGTTCCCGTGGCTATATCGACGTCTGCGCTATTTCGACGCAATTTCGACATTTTTTTTCTATAATTAATTAACTAATTAATCTGCAGTCATCAAACTTGGCTTCTAGGTTCATTTTTTCCTCTTCTATCAGAAGCAACCATTGGTTTTCTTCTATCTTTTTTAGTTCCCGAGTTAAACGCGTGTGACAAGCTTTGTTAACAGACGGCAGTATGAGCCATTAAAGGCTTTCGCCTTGTCTTCAAGAGAACAAGAAGGCACAGAAAGTGGAAGCACTCCCTTCTCTCGGTCATAAGGTGATCGCGTCGTTGCGGAGCGGTGATGCCTGGGTGGCTTCGGGTATACTCTGTACAGTCTTTGCTGGAAGTAACCAGGCTGCACGTTTTTCTTCTCAGTCGTATATTAAGGCTATTATGCCAGCCCTCAAGCTGTAAATATCCGTATGGTAAGAAGAACCCCTCTTCTCTGCTTCGAAGAACTTTTTGATCTTTAGGGAAGCCATGAGGGCTCTACTATACGAGTGAGAAGCAAACCATGCAGCCTGGTTACTTTTGACAAAGACTGTACATACTACGACGGCGACTACAACAAAGAGTGCTTCGCAAACACCGGACATGCTCTCCTCGACAGCCATACCGCTTTAAATGATGACAAAACAGGGTGCTCGAAGCTCTTTCCTGTTAACTGCGTGAGCACCTGTAAACACGCGTGTAGGGGAAGGAGTTGGACGCAGCATTTGCTTCGCGCGGCGGCTTTTTTCGAAGCAAAACGGGGCAGCTGGCACGCTATATCCTCCTCTTCCGCGCGCGCCAAAGTGGACTCGCTCGGAGAAGGCTGCAGCTGACAGCTCTATCGAAACCGCCATCGGCGGTTGACAAATGTTCGCTCATTAACCGGCGAATTCATTACACCGCGTGCGGCCGGCGTAAATCACTTTATAAGTCGCGCGCGTTTCCGGACGCGCACGCATATACAGTCCCTCCCTGTGTGCGGCTGCGTGTGCCGTTTATAAGCGTCCCGTGGGAATGGTGTCCCGCGAAATTAATCTGCGTCCGCACGCATGTATCCTCCGCATGTGCGCTGCGCGTACACTCCTTTTTCCTTCTGCAACAGCTCTCCTGCCTTCTACACACAACGTCGCCTGGCTGCCACACTAACCGGATATCCGAGCGCCGAAAATAGACAGAAGAAAAAGAGGGGATTCAGTTGGAAGAAGTGTTTGCGTGCAAAGATCTTTTGTTGTGATATGAGAAGGCGGCGCCTCGGCTCGCCTGCCGGGCGAATTATGCCGCGGGATATCGGTGACGTAAGGGGTTCCTACACTGCAGGCCGCCCCTCCGCTTTCGATGTTTTTTTTTGTCTTTTTACTTTGTTCTATACAAGTGGGAGGCGTATGTGAGAACTCGCAGTTTATGCCGATATTTCCTGCGGCTTTCGTGGAGCTTTAGCGGAATAATGTACCACGCTCGACGGGGGAAAAAAAGAAATGAAACAAAGCACATTCCCGTGCGCTGTTGTCGGCACTGCTGTGGTGATGTTAATACAAACAGGTAGATGGCGCTTGCGTCGGCCTATGCGTGTGCACAAGCGACCTTCCGGTCAGCTTCTCCTCCGTGTTTGGTCGAACTGCAGGAGTCTTGTCCGCGGAGTTTTGCCTGCGTGGGGGGTCCTGGGAATGGAACTCTACTGCTCGGCAGTGACCTGCAGGTGGCAGCCTTTCGCAGCGTTCGAAGACAAAGTTTCGCGGGATTTCCGTTCTTGTGTATCGAAGCAATCTTTTAGAGGTGCCTACATAAATATACCGTAGACCGACGATTAAAAAAGGTTGCATTTACTTTTCATTTTAGACACAGTGCGCGGTGATTCAGAAGCTTCCGCCGTAGCTCTGATCCAGAACACGCTTGGTGCAATTGTATTAAATAAAAATGGTGAGTTGTGGGGTTTGAACGCGGCGAAGCGACACATCGGCTTAGAGACGCCGTGTAGAGAAGGGCTGCGGATTAATTATGACCTACTGGGGTTCTTTTACGTGCGCTGAGCAAAACAGGCGTTTTTGCATTTCGCCTCCAGCGAAATATGGCCGACACGACAGGGATCAAACCCGCGACCTTCGGATCAGCAATCTAACGCCGAAGTCACTGACCCAACTCGACGGACCAGCTATATTAAATAGGCGCTGAAGACTGTATTAAATGAGCACCAACAATATCGTTTTACTACCGAGAACATTAGACATTATTCTGTGGACTGTTTCTATTTTGCTGTTATCAATTTTTATATTTTAGCGTGGTCATGGCGTGTGCTTTGTTGTAAAAAAAGAAAACAAAATACCACTTCATGAGGACATTCGTTATTTGGCATTACGTTCGTTGTCTGCGGAGAGAATTCGGCACTGAAGAGAAATGATTATTAACAGGTTAACAGAAAGAGGCAGAAAAAAAAAAACGCTTGAAAATCAAATAAGAAACGGAAAAAACGGCCTACATGACCGCGCAGAAACTTCTCGTTATATGTGCATACAACACTCTTTCTGTGTATAGCGGCTTATCCCTGCCCCCGCAGCTCCGCACACAACACGTCAGGATGGCATTAAGGAGGATTTGTGGCCCCGTTCTTTCGTCACCCCCCCCCCCCCCCCCCCCCCTCCCTGCGAAGAGTGTTTACGGTCGCTTTGTGACGTCACTGTACAGAGCAAGAGGCGCGTACTATCCCTCGCGCCGCTGGCAGTCCTCTCGCTCACACTGTATCCTTCCTCGCAACGTATGTATTCCGCCCTCCGCGCACTATACATGGGACGAATCATTAATCCCTTTCTCTGTATTCCGCTTGTACACACGCTCATTCCTTTCATGTTTCCATTTGTGGCACACTCTCTGTCCATTCATGTTCCGTGTTTGTTTTCGTTTGTGTATTATCGTTTGTTATCCTTCCTCTTTAACAGGGTGTTCTGTGTTTGCTTTTGTTTTCGGCGTTCGCGTTAACTATACAGCGGCGATGTATGCACCCGAGACGACTCGCATGTCTGCGCACCCCATCTGCTGGCGTGTTCACGATGTGTTTTATTGAAATCTTTGCCTTTTGTTGGTTTGTTCTCGTTGTTTTGTCACGCTGTTTAGGGGCGCTGTTTACCGTGTTCTCTGCCCTCTTTTTACCGGGCTATATATACCATATCACCCGCGTATAAGCCGCAATACACCCTCTTCCCCACCCCATATACACACACTCACGCGGAAACACTTTTTTTTTCTCTTTTGTCAGAGTCAAGAAGTGAATAGTAGAGTACGGACACTCGCGCGGGTGGTTGTATAGTCTATAGGCATACTTTACATACTTAGAGCAGTTTTATCAAGAACGCAGGCTCAAAAATCCTGCACTCTAAACACGAATACACCTATGTGAGGGTTAAAAAGAAGTAAGCTATCCACTAGCGCACTCCTTTTCATAAAAGAGAGTGCTTTAGAGGATGGGTTACTCCATTTTTACTCCTTTTTGTTTAGAGTGTGGGCAGAAGGTATACGTCAAGTGACAGTGTTGCTTGACGTTGTGGGCCGACGTTCGCGCTGCTAGGGACTATTTCGGTTAGACTGCGTAATTCCGCATGTGTTGGTAGTGGTTAGTAAGCGTTTTTTTTTCCATTAGTTTCATTTTTCTGTCTTCATTCTTGGGGTGACTGGGGCTTACCGTACAAAATATTTTTCATACGAACTACAGGTTGTCCATCTTCTGTGTGTAAAATCTATAGACTTTCTATGGACAAATACTATAGACAAATGTTGCGCTCGTGTGTGTGTACGTGTTTCTCCCTTCCGTCTTGTGTTATTCTGCGCAAAGTTTTCTTGAATATGTCGCTACACCAACTGGCCCAACATTCTGCTCTACAAATACTAGAGAACAGTTTATAGGCAATACAAATGCTGTAGAGTCTATAGACAATCTATAGATTTATGGCCACTTTTACTTGACTTTTGTCTATAGGCAGTCTATAGACTACGACTAGACAAAAATAAATATATATAGGAAGGCAGTACAGTGCATGAGAAATCTATAGACTGTCTGTAGACCGTTTTTATAAGGGTACAACTTTTCGGTTTCTTGTTTTAATCCATTTCTGTCTTCCGTGTCGCTAAAGCAATGACTTTCAAGTATTTGATGGCGGTCTATATATGGCAGGGCAGATACGGCATACGTGCGCGTATGTGTGTCTGTCAAGGTAGGGACTGTATACGGGTGGGGTGGCGCGGGTGCTGCATGTTCACTGCCGCTGGCCGTAAGGAAGCCCTGTCCGACGCCCTGTCTCCCCCGAGCCCACAGCGAGGGATAACGGCGTGACGAGAGGCGAGCTCCGCGGTGGATAATCTCGTAACGGCCATCTCCCCATTCGCAGTCCCTCCTCCCCCGTCTCCCGGACCGGGCCGGCTTCTTCCCTAATGCCAATTACGGCTCCCACGGCCGGCGGGGATCGCCGTGACGCGGCGCATTCGCGCACCTAAAGCACTGCGCACGCGCGGCTGCGATCGGCGTGAAGCTCCGAAAAATAAGCGAGAGACGGGAAACGCGTGATGCTGTAGCTCTTTCGTGTCCCGGCGTACAGTGATAGGGAGAGAGGAGGTCGCTAGGATATATATCCGGAAAAAAGCCCGCAGTCATGGAAGCCAAGGGTACCTCAAGGGAACCACTATGCACTGTGCATGTATTGCGAAGCTGCACAAGCAACTTTTAGCTGTTAGACCCTTCAGTGATATCTAGTAAATGAATTGAATTGAACTGAATAATTACGTTTCAGAGAAAGAAAACATAGCACACATCTTCCGGTTTGGTTTGGTTTATGAGGGCTTAACGTCCCAAAGCGACTGAGGCTACGTGAGACGCCGTAGTGGAGGGCTCCGGAAATTTCGACTACCAGGGGTTCTTTTAACGTGCACTGACATCGCACAGTACACGGGCCTCTAGAATTTCTCCTCCAAAGAAATTCTCCAAAGAAATTTCTCCTCCAACCGCCGCGGCCGGGATCGAACCGGCGTCTTTCGGGTCAGCAGCCGAGCACCATAACCACTCAGCCACCGCGGCGGCTACATACATCTTCTATGCATGCTAGCATACACACCGTCCTAGCATTAACGCATGAGAGTGCGCGAATGCAGTCTTCGTGTCGCAATCAGCCATGTACCAAAACATCACGGGCAATGATTACTGGCATGGAGGGAAGGCATTGTCGACGGGGATGAGTTTCTAGCCATTGCTGCTCGCTCGAGTTTTGTTGTCTCGTCGTTTAACTAATCGAAGCTTGCATCGACGTATGGGTTACGTGTTCTCAACGGCATACTTTCTCGTGTAGCAAAGCAGAGATTGATGGAGGCGGTAGCGTGCGTATTCCTGGTTCGCTGCATTCTGTTCTGCCGTCGCTGTGTACGAAACTCCCGTGTAGAGGTTGAGCTGTCGCCTTCTCACGACATTAGCCTTCGGTGTATCCCTCTGTCCCCTAATCTTTTTGGGCGGGTGGGGCTCCGAACTATAACACGTACATTCCTCAGATCGAGTTCCACCTTATTTCCGAGGCAAGGCTTACAGCCCAAATATCTCATTTGTAAGTGTCACGTGGGCTCAAACCTGGATAGGGAATATGTAAGTTCAGTTCCTGCACCACTGTCCCTCACGTCTGCGCGCATTGTTTCCTTGTTTTATTTATTAATGCTTTACCACTATAGGTCCCGCTCACGAGAAGAGCCGGCGTCCATCTGTCTATGTTAGGAAATAGCAGGTTGCTCACCTACCATGGTGAGCAGGGTTGTGGGCACCCTGCCCACTATTGGAGGTGGCAATAAGATTAATTCAAATAAATTCAGCCCAGCTGCCACATGCCCACTGCAGTGCTGCACCTCGGCTCATTGGTCGAGAGATAGACAACCTCCCGAATAACTACCCGTGCAAAAATGAGCCTTATACGGGAGCTCGCGTTTCGTGTCTCCCGCGACGTCGTCAGCTGCAGCGTCAGTTGGACCCACATACGGAGGCGGCCTCTCTAAAGACGCTACAAACTCCACCGAGCGCTGTGTGCGCCTATATCCACACCGTCTGGGCGAGTGTCGCCATGATGGAGAGGTGCGGCTCGGGCGAGGAGGAGGAGGAGGAGGCAGAGCGAGAGGGACGCAATTAGAAGACGCCCCGCTTCCCTCATACTCGTGAATGAATGCAAACGAGCGGCGCCTAATTGCGGCTCGGCGGACCAGCTGCCCGTCCCTCCGCCGCCGCAGCGGATGACCCGACCGGCGACCGGAGAGCGGGCGCGCGCCCAGCTCGTCTCCGATAATTGTTCCTGAGCGCGTTCATCCCGCGTGCGTGCGTGCGTGCGTGTACACAAAGTTGCGAGGAGAGGGTCTGGCAGGCTGTTTTGGGGCGGCGTAGAAGAAAGAAATGGTCGCCGGCGCCTGCGAGGCTTGTGTCGTGTCACTTACCCCTGCTGCTGCTGTTGTGTGTGTGTGTGCCGGGGGTGGTGGATCATCGCGCCATCTTGCGGAATAGCGCGGATGGGTAGCATAGTGCTTGTGCGTGCCCGCAGGGCAACATGCGGCGCGCAGAGAGAGGCGGTCATTGCTATGGGCACTTATTATTTTATCTCGGTATGTTAATCATGATAGTAATGATAGATATGTTTGTTCATGCGTTCATGCGTTCATGCTTGTGTTTCAGGTTAAGGTGTCATGTACAGTGCACAACATTATATCCAACAACTACCCACTCCCAATCCATATTTTTACTATGCCTACCAGTAACACCAGGAATGCTAGCCATCTCATTCAATCTCCCTGTAACACGCAACGCTTATGATCAGCGACTACTGCAGTTTTATGGTGGCAAAAATTTGGAATGATATCTATCCCGCTTTAGGTGAAAATATTCACGAACTTTGAATACTCAATAAAAAGATTTCTGCTTAGCAGTATGTAGTAATTATATGTAGTGTTTCCAGTTTTTGTTTGGTTCTTTTTCTTTGTTTTGTATGATGTCTCGGATGCATTTGCACTATTTGCATTTGTGATGCCAAGTGTGCGTAGCTGTGGGCCCAAACTAGCTATGGCTATGGGCCCAACAGATTACGATGTATGATTCATGTGTTTTGTTGAATAAATGACTGATGATGATGATGATGAGATATAACATCGGCGACTACTTACAGGAGAGATACAGGTTCAACGCCCATCCTGTAAAGGGACTCCTTGTTGGCCTATCTGGCATATAGGCGGTCGTTGTATGTAGTTGCTCATTGTTTCCTTATTTGTCGCTACTTCACGCTGCCAGCTTCTTCCAGGTAACAAGACTGCTACACAAACTCGTAGCGACAGTAACTATAGAGTTTCTAAAGAAAGTGTTGAACATTACGGGAAGCGTCTGGTATGCGAGCTTAAGGAGTTCAAGCCCACGACATAGCGTACATGAACAGCGCACAGCACAACATTGCAAATAACATTGACTGTTCAAAGTAAGTCTGTGGATTTGTAAAACATTCAATGCACTGTAGAAATTAGGTGCAGAAGTCTGACATCTGAGCGTGTTCGTGCTAGCACGGCAGCGTTTAGGCAGATCAAAGCGAAGGTCCTCGTTCTTTACTTTGTTTGATATTCCGAAATTGGGCGCAACATAAAAAAATTTCACCTCTGACATGCGTGCGTTGTTCGCTGCAAACGTTGCTTTGTTCATCTACATCATTTTGCAAACCTGTGGCGTTTAGGATGACTGCTATTGGCCGAGACGGTCATTTCTCTCCACGGTATCATCGTATAGTTTATTCGAGCCATCCTTTCTTTTTGAACGGGCCCTTTTAAGCCGTATCCTCTTCACTAATGAGGCACACTTATCCCGTAGACTGATGTCAATGTTTTGAAGAAGCGTAGCTTGTTGGGCCAGTTGGTGCATGGTATGTAGAAAACCAGCGAAAAGGACGCATTCACAAGGAGGAGAAGTACACAGGACAACGCTGTCCTGTGTACTTCTCCTGTACAGGACAACGCTGTCCAGGACAATGCTATTGGCTGTTTTGTTATTGGGACAGGCGCCTCTCTCGCTCCAACAGTGTACCAGTTTCGGAATGGACATTTCAAGATGTGTAGCTTAAAAGGGTGGCTCTGTCCGCGTTTTTCCTGAATCTCCATCACTGCCACCGATCGGTTAACTTAAAAGAAAGATAAAATAGCATGATAAATGGATAAGTCGCGCTGCAAAACCCAGTTTTGGTGGTTAACACAAGTCGAAACGAGTTTTCACGTTGCCCGCTTTTCATCATCTTGCCGGCGCAACCCCCAGGCTGTAAACTAAAAGGAAAGAAAACCATTAAGAAATCCCTGTTAGTACAGCTGTTTTTGTTCGCCTGTATCATTCGTCTAATGGGCGTGTAATGCATGCGTCTCCGCTATTCTATCCCGCGACTTCGCGGCAACGGGCACTCTCACTTCCCAGTCGAGCCGCCCACGTTGAAGTCGTCCGGGGATAAGAGATGAATAACATCTTGCAATAATGCACTGCGCGGACGTGACCGGCATTGACGATTCCCGGTAACATAACGGACGAGTGAGAAGTCTCTAGAAGATTTAAAAAAAGAGAAAAGGAAAAGGAGACAGTTGCTTACAACGGCGTACACGAAGATTAGGCGAATAATTTGACTCGTTTGCGAGTGCATGAATGCGCTACGCAGCGCTATAGTTGTAACGGAGAGGGAGAGTTTTCGGAACGAAGTAAGAGCAAAAGCTTAATTAATGGTAAATGTGTGCAAATGCTACAAGCTTCTTGCTTTCTTTTCATGTCTTGTGCGAGCTTCCACTTGTGATATGACAAAAAAGACAACGAAAAAAAAAAGAAAGTTAATTGTTTGGCTTTTGCGCATTTTATTACGCCTGGTGTTCTATTTGCTTTCTCTCTCTTTCTCTCTTTTAAAATGTAAACAGCCAATAAAGCGTGGTTGACATCAGCTGATAGCGGTCTGCGTTTTAAGGCTCGTGAGGCACGGTTGGCGTTCCGGATTTGAGGAGATGGGGAAGAACTGTGTTTCACTTATGAGATTCAATTCAATTCAATTCAATTTATTCTCCAGTTACACACTGGAGCGTTCTGCGGGCTAAAAGGTCCGACTGGGCCTTGACTGAGTCCAGGAGACGTTTACAAAGCAACGACAGCCAGTATGTACAGAGAAATGCGGTAGCAATACAGGATTAAACAGAGTGTGTATATGTAAAAAGTGCATACGTAAATACAAAGCACACTAAAGAGGACAGATATACAGAGTTACATAACCACAAAATGCGAAGCAGAAGGCAATTTCAATTTACTGAAGTATTCGTGTAGCTTTTTGCACGAAAAGGTATTCATATCTTTATGGCGATTTAATATAACAGGTGGATTGTGCTTTATAGACTGCAATTTATAATTGGTGCGAAATTGAGGAATGAGCCATGGGTCGGTGTTACGGGTAGCAACATTGTGTTCTTGACGTGTCAATGAAGATACACGTTCCAAAAGATGCGTCATGCTGCAGGCGATTGAGTATACTCGACTGGGTGTCGATTTCGGTCACGTGAGCATGCCTGTTGTACAGCCTTGGTGATTAACCTTTCATGCCTTGTTGGTTAGATTTTGAGCCGTCTATAGCGCAGCCCTCTTACTCCTAAAGACCAGGCAGGCGAGAGTTATCCTCACTCTGCGTATACCTAGAGCTTCAGGGGCGTTCATAAGCTCTCCGCTATAGGAGGCTGAAAGACATCATGTTTCGTGAACATTACTTATAAGAGGTGTAAGTAAAGATTTTATAGATCTTCTTTTGTTCGTTATTCTCAAAGGAAGGTTTCCAAATCCTCCCTCTAGTGAATTCGGCGTGGAGGAAGACCAGGAGGCTTTCTTGTAGATGATGACAGATAGAAGAGCATATATTTACAGCATACATGTACAAAGAGCAAAACTGGAAACAGCAGGAATGAATTTACAAGAATGAGCGGCGGCCTTACAGTGTATATTCCCGAGCAAATATATATGGCGCCTGTACTTAAGCCTGAACTTGCTGAGACTTAAAAGAGCCGGCGCATACACTAAGCTCCGTGCCGGTGTCTCTGGAGAAATACGAACGTGCTATCCCTTACAAAAAAAAAAAAGTTTTAGACAGTCTATAGACTGTCTATAGACAAATCCTAGAGGACAGTCTATAGGCAATACAATCGCCATAGACAGTCTATAGACAATCCATAGATCAATGGCCATACACTTTTAGTAGACTTTTGTCTATAGACTATGAAAATAAAAAAGCAATATCTATAGGAAATCAATAGAGTCAATAAGAAGTCTATAGACTGTCTATAGACCATGTTTATAAGGGATTACCGCCATTGTGTGCATTGTATACACTCTAAACAGAAAGGACTAAAAAGGGAGTAAGCTGTTCTCTGGCACACTCCATTTTATTAAGTAGACTGTGCTAGAGGGCAGTTTACTTTTTTATTCTCATATAGGCGTATTCGTGTTTAGAGCGGAGCAGCTGGCACTGCATATGCACTATTGGGAACAAAAAAAAAAATCAAATCTCTAAGTGGAAACGGTGTAGGTCCAACGCTTACCCCAGACAAGGACGAATCTTTATTCAGTTGCGAAGTCTCTGTGAAACCCGCTTAGCTTCCCTTTGCAGCCGTATATCTGAGCTTGGGTGGATGCTAATGAGTAATTACTCTCTTATTACAAATACACTCCACATTTAGGGATTCCCCTAAACATTAGACCAAGTTTATACTGAAAAAGCGAAACAACCAAAACAAAAAAAAAACATTTTAAACAAGTATATGGACACCAAATATTTGCTTCTGTGTTTTCTTATTTTGAATGATGCGTCAGACATCAGAGTTCATGTAGTCATGGTATTCCCCTACGACGAATAAATAATTTATAACTCAATTTCTTCTTGGTGCTATTTCGGTTGCGGTTTCATTAACCGAACGGTGACTGTGACGTGTAAGGAGCGTTTAAGTCACGTGAGACATAAAAAGAAAAATTGTGACATAATTGCTGACACGTAGTATTAAGTCACTACAATGCTTAATCTAGTCTACTTCCCGACTTGGAATAATAATAAAAACAAAGTATCAGCGGTTATTTTGCAGTTTTTTTTTAATGCCTTACGTGACCTGAACCTTCCTCACGCGTCACAGCCATCGCTGGCTTCGGAGAAGAAATTCAATTATAAATTATTTAGCTGCCGTACGTGAATAGCACATGGTGATCCATGTTATCCAATGTATTATGCATCATTTCAGACTATAAACCAGCAATAAATTGAGATCATTTAATACTGACCGTCAGCCTCAGAAAACCACTACGTTGCAAGCTTCATTCTTTGAGACTCTGCCCTGTAGGGCTTACACTTCTTGCGACTCTGTTCTGTCGTTGCTGTAGGTGAAGTCCGCGTTTCATTTGTAATCGCTTTATCGCAGGACACCGCGGAAGAAGCCAGCATAATTTATAGCAGCACGCTACAAAGAAGCTTAATCGCCGCCATGCCTGGCACCGAAGAGCGGGTTACGCGTCCAGTATGCTGCTTCGCACAGTGCATTTAAATAATTAAAATAAGAACAGTGGGAAGGAATTCTGTCTGCTTAGCCAACGCGAAAACAACACTCTAATCGGCGGCTGAGGCCAGCCTGTTCGAAGCAGCGGCTATACCTCAACTGTGTGTGCGTGTGTTTCTTTTTCTTTTTTTTTAATTTTTGGAACACAGCGACGCCAGATGGCGAAATTCGCCGTGATAAGCGGTTGCCCAGAACCGTCGTAATAAATAATAGCCCTGGAAATGATTTGGATTGTTTTCATATTTACCTTCGTGTATGTAGAGTGACACAGGAGAGTGCCTTAGCCGTATATGCACTCGATATCCTGAGCGCACGCACTTACACACGCGCGCGCGCTAGCTTCATTATGCGCGGGGACCGAATTTGCACAACCGCGCGCATTATAATTCTTGGAAGGCGACTTTAAAAGCGTTTCGCAAGCTTCGGCTTAAGAAATCCGGCCTCGCACGGTGGCGCCGAGTCAGTTGCGACAGTCCTTCGGAGCTCTGTGTAGCGGCGGCTATACAACTAACCGCCGACCCGTCCGCGATATATAAATAACCTTTGCCGCTTTCGCCGATCGCTTTCATTAGTCACCGTGCGCTGGTTATACGGCGAAAAAGCTGCCGCAACGCGTCACGTGATGAGCAATATGGGCACGCCTGTGGTATACACACCTGCGAGACACGGCGGCCTCTTACAACACACCGACTACAGGAAGGACCTCTTTACAGAGGAGGAATCGCCTTTCTTTCTGCCGCAGGTAATGACACTCGGGCCGCGCTGTCAATGAGGGGGAGGGGTTCCTGTTATTCGCTCCGTCGGATTAATCCGGTCGCCGCGCTTCTTTCACTGTCTCTCTCTTGGCGAAGCGAGGCCTTTCACCGTGACGAGAATTCGTAATTAAGAGAGGCTCGTGTTGGCTGCATAGGCTTGTGGCTTCGCGCTTTCGATTTTAACGGCGCGCGTTCGATCGCTTATTTTACGTGTCTCGTCGGGGACAACAGCAGCGACAAGACACGGTGACACCGCGTGCTACGTTGTGTGCTTTATTTCATGTTCGCATGTATTAGAGTGGTTGGTGCGTGGTATCACTGTAAACACGAATAAGCCTATAAGGGAGGGCTCTGGTGCGCCGTGGTGGCTCAGTGATTATGGCGCTCGGCTGCTGACCCGAAGGACGCTGGTTCGATCCCGGCCGCGGCGGTCGAATTTCGATGGAGGCGAAATTCTAGAGGCCCGTGTACTGTGCGATGTCAGTGCACGTTATAAAGAACCCCGGGTGGTCGAAATTTCCGGAGCCCTTCACTACGGCGTCTCTCATAGCCTGAGTCGCTTTGGGACGTTAAACACAACAAACAGACAAACAAGCAAACAAACAAACAAGCAGTAAGTCCTGACGCACTCTCTTTTAAGCTCATGTTATGCTGCCCAAGTTCCGGATAAGAGTTCGATCACTGAATATACGGAATGCTAACTCTTGGCAACAGAGATGTATTGCTACTGCAAAACGTAGTGACTTGATGCAGTTAGCTTTTGGAAGATTCTTTTAAACGCGGCAGTGGCGGTGTTAAGGTTAAAACCTTCGTTAAAAATCTTCGTAATTATATAAGCTGATAGAACTTCGTATGTTTTGAAGAGAGGAATTTGTTTCCGTTACCAGCCGTAAATATCCTTGATTTTTAGCGACGGAAATCTGCGCCAAGGATTGGGACAGCATACCCCCTTCTAAGAGCTTACTCCCTTTTAACTCCTTTCGCGTTTAGGGTGTAGCAGTGCCGGCTACTCCTTGCCGCAACAGCCGACGAAAACGCACTACGTTATTTATTTTTATTTTATTTATTTGTTTCGACGTACCACAGCCCCGCAGGTACTATGAGACGAGGCCGTAAGAAAATCCGCAAACAAACCGTGACATATGCGATACAAATCATGTATGATGATTGTATTGTAATGGCTGATGAGCAACTGAAGAGATCTATGCCTAAGGTGTTTTCTCGCCTGCGCGAAACAAGGATTAAAGACACATTTTTCCGAGCATTTTGTCCCGGAGGAGACGCGGGCACCAGGCAAGGGGAAACCTTGTGCAGATTGGTAAACCGGCGGGTACCAGCGGCAGTGCCGGGGTGGAACTCGGCAACTCCTACCGGCGGGCACCAGCGCCAGTGCCGGGGTGGAACTCCGCCTTTCGTCCAGGACAGGCGGATGCTGTAACCACTGGGCCAACATTGCGGTATAGAACTTCCACATTGTAGGTTGGAAAACACAGACTCACTGCGCACACTACACAACACAGCTATAGCTACATACACACGACGTGATATGAGCATAGTGCGTAGAACTGTGTGCTCGTACTATTAGTATGAAGGCACTACTCCATACGTATACCAGCCCCGAGCAAGAATCTTGTGTGAAGCATCGGAGTAACTCGGGTGAGCTCGGGTGAGCTCGGGTTAGTTCGGAGGAGCGTTGCGCAAGCTGCAGCCAATGGGAGGAAGCTCGGGAAAGTTCGGAGGATCGTCGCGCCAGCTGTAGCCAATGGGAGGAGGGCGTCGCGCCAGCTGCCGCCGAGTGGAGAGAGGGTGTGACTGTGACGAGCGAAGAACGCGGTTTCGTGCTCATGATGATGCCAGAAAGAAGAGGCGAAGAATGAACGCTTGCTTTCTCAGCGTCTACTCGGATTAACTACGTTAAGACCATACCGCATTTTAAAAGGGGGATTACAGTTTAGGATGTCGCTAAACCGCAGAATGAAAATGATCAATTAAAAATCAACGAAAACGAGTCGAATCTATACAATGAGCTGTCCAGCGTATGCGCTCATTACGCATAGTATATTCGACGAGCAAACGGCGCTGGTATTTATGTCGTACCTGGCGAAAACAGCATACCTATTTTGCGAGTTACTGCCCGTAGTGGCTGGAATTGACTGAACCTGTAGTCGTGGCTTATTGCTAGATTTTTTTTTTTTGAGTAATGCATACGTGTCTGGTTTCGCTAGAAAATGTGGACCAGTATTAGAATCGAATCCATTTGGGTTTGCATTTTATTTATACAGACAAAAACTGCGCAACGGAAGTCTTAGCGTGGTCGCCACTCCCCTTTGTGCTTTCCTCTTGCGACAGCGCGTCGAGACAGGATAGTGATTAAGAGTACAGCTCAATCGCAATCCAGTCATTTTCTGAACGCAAGAGATGGATGGTGTGTCACTATCCATCTTTATTTTACGAGGTTTTATTTCGACTCTTTTTTTTTTCGTCGTCGTCGAGAGTTCTGTGAAACGCTTGCAGGCACTGATAGAATCGTTAACGATCGTGTGACGTCATAAAGGCATGCATATATAGAAGCCGCGCAACGGGAGCCAGGTGTATATACACATGATGTCGAACCAGCATCGCCGTATAGCTCGAAGCCAGATTAATCGTTGCAAGGTGCGCAACTTCGTAATTGCATATGAAGCACGCTCGCTCACCTGCCCTTGCTTAGGAGAAACCGTGCGGCGTTTTTATTGAGTGCGGCTCCTGCGGTTGAATCGGCGCGCGACGCGTGAATATATATAAGCCGCAGCACCTGTATATATACTCTCATTCGTTTCTCCTGTGTCGCCCAATTCGGTCTGGTTCATTTGCATGCGTGTGTTCGCAACAAAGAGTTTGCTTAGTTTCGTACAAGTTAAAGCTTCGCCCCTTTTGATTGATTGATTGACTTATGGGATATTCTTTGGGGGGATATTGGTCCCGACGTATGTTGGCCAGGTGGTGGCATCACTCTTGGGGACCAGGGGAAGGGGATGTGGGATGTAGGGAAGGGGAAGGGAACCCCTTTTTACTTACACTGTGCACTCTACCCTTACAAAAAAGAGTGTCTAAAGACTTCTGTCTATAAAGTCTATAGATTTTCTATAGACAAGAGTCTATAGGCAAGACAAGAGACAAGACAAGAGTCTCTATGGACAAGAGTCTATAGGCAATACAAATGCCGTAGACAGTCTATAGACAATCTATAGATTGATGGCCGTACACTTTTAGTAGACTTTTGTCTATAGACAGTCTATAGACTATGAATAGACAAAAAGCAATATCTATAGGAAGTCAATAGAGTCATTAAGAAGTCTATAGACTGTCTATAGACCACTTTTATAAGGGTAAACACGAATACGCGTAGGTGGGAGTAAATAGGGAGTGAATTGTCCTCTCCGTTTTTGAAAAGGGTGCGCGCTAGAGGACAAGTTAGTGGCAACAATTGAACACCTCATACTCAAATGTGATGGTATCTATCCGGATGTCGATGCAGGCACAGTCACTCTTCCTGAGGCCCTAGGGTTTAAAGATAACAATGGTCACGTAAATAAATCTGCAGTGGAAGTTAGCAAAAAGCGATTGGAGGATTGGTGGCTGAAAAGGAGAGATGTGGCATAAGGTTAGAAGTGTAGGAAACCGTAGGCAAAGAAGATGGCGAATCTTAATGAGAATTAACAACACAGTTGAACAAAAATAACGAAAGAAAAGCTGAGCATAGTGGCAATTGCCACCACCCCGTTTCAAAGGGGACGCTCCTATCCATCTATCCATCTATCCACCTATCCACCTATCCACCTATCCACCTATCCACCTATCCATCTATCCATCTATCCATCTATCCATCTATCCATCTATCCATCTATCCATCCATCCATCTATTCATCCATGCTGCCTTTTTACTACTTTCTATTTACAGTGCATAACCTTGCTTTCGAGACCATCCACGCCGCCTGTCGTACGGCCAACACCTCTTCAAACCGCTGTGAAAACCTTTAACCAAAATGTTAAAGGTTTTGCAAAGTTTGAAATCATTCTGTGCTGGCGAGGGCACTCTGTGCTTGGCGCGTCACACGACTCGGTCGATACGAGAGAAACGAGAGTTGTATTTGCTTGTTTCTCCACCTAGCTTAAAAGTTTCCTAAGTAGGCCTGCAACGTCTGTTGGCCGACGTATGTTTCTGGGAGATACCGGGAAGCGACTGGAATCCGCGAAAGCCTCTCCGTCCGGTCCCTCGAACTTCCTTTTAGCGCTCTGTTTTCCCTTTGTGCAATGAGGAGCATTGCTATTCGAAGAAGCGGCGCGGAGTTTGCGCGCACACTGCCAACAATCAGCCGTTTTTACTCGGTCGGGTTTTCTCGCAGCGCCGTTTTCTGCACGGCATAGAAGAGATAAAGTTTCGCGTGTTCTAAATTTTATACGAGTGCATTCATACTTCGCGTGAGGCAACAGCTTAATTGATATGACGCTTGCAATGAAACCAGAACATCGAATTCGAAGAGCTGTCGACAAGACTTCGATTGCGTCGTGGAGTAGTTAGAATTGCTGCTTGGAGTTTCTCTATAGCGGTGCTGATAGCGAGCAACTTGGCAGCGGTGCTGTCGTTATTTCACACGTGCTTGCAACACGACTTATACCCTGCACTCTACACGCGAATGCCCCTATATGGGCGTAAAAAGGGTATAAGATCTCCTCCAGCGCTCTGCCTTTTATAAGAAAATTGGCAGTGGTTTAGCTCTGGTTAAACCTGGAGGTTGCGAAAACAACGAGGAGAGAGAGAGAGGCGATGGAGAGCGCGCGGCAGCGGCGGCGGCCCCGGCACGCTAGCTATGCGCCACTATTGCGCATGCGCAACTGGCGAGCGCGGCGGCGGCACCTCTGAGTCACCCGAGCAGCGACGGCGGCGGCGCGCCAGCTGTGCGCCGTGTGACGTCACTGCTCCTCGCGCATGCGCTGTACGGCATTTCGTCAGCTCCTCGAAATGGCTCGGCGACTCGCGCAGTGTAACAAAAGAATGCGCTAGGAGAGAGTTTACTCCCTTTTTACACCACACACAGGCAATCGGCTCAATATTCGAGATGGATGGTTTTACACTGGTCCTTGACAGGGCCGGCTTTTGCCAATACATTTCCAATATTGGGCCAATTACCTCTGCTGCTGGGGTTCTGTTTTCGGTGTGTGCACTGCACGTGTGTATCTCAGCTGCCCTCAAGTGGTGTGTTGAAAGGTGTGGCATACAGTGGGTACTTTGCTTTGCCGTCTCGCTTTGGTTCTCGCTCCAATAATAGCTCTCAGTCGCTCTCGGGTTGCATGCACCCTCGTCTACGTCTAGAGCCCGGAGAGCGCGTGGTCGAAGCTATAGAAGCCATACGTTTTCGCGCACACACTGCGCATATAATGTACGGTACGCGAGCTACTCGCATTACAAATTGGCTTTGGCGCGCAGGACTGCCCATTTGCCCGAGGCGGGAATGCGTATATGCACGAAGGGCGGCTTCGTTTACGTTGCTCCCGATTGAGAACTCGCGTGTGAAGCGTCGTCTTCGGCGCCGACGTAGGGTGATCATCCTGTATATGAGCCGTTGTTTCGAGGTTGTCCAGGAAATGGCTCATTTTCGTACGCTGCGCCTCTTACGTACGCTCGATTTCGGCACAGTTTGTGCGCCCTCGCTAGCTACGCTCCTATAGACGCGTACTGAGGCCGCGTCACGCGCGTTCTTCCGAAGTGGGGCACGGTACCCCCCCGCGTAATGAGCGCTTCGTCGAGAAATCTCAGTCGTTAATGTGCTCAGAGGTCGTTATTTGCTGAAAATTGTTTTCCCCGGTTGTTACGAAGTGCTTGTTTTGTCGTAACTATAGCCTCTCGAAGAGTAGGCTTTTAGTGTTTCCGGGAACAAGACGAGAAGACGATGATGGCCCGTTAAATAACACTTCGCAGCCTGTGTTATTTAGCCATATATGCCAGAAACGCAAGTCTGGTGTGAAAATCTGGCAACGTCCTTCGCCACCTTCGTGATGAATGTTAAAGAACGGAAACACCGCTTAGAAGCTGTAGAGTCAGTTATCCGAAAGGATGAGAGGGGAATGTACACTCTAAACACAACTACGAGCACTCCCACACTCCCTGTTCTAAAAAGGAGTGGCTAGAGGACAGGTTACTCCCTTTTTACTCCTTCCTGCTTAGAGTGTGTCATGCACCTACCGGGAGGCTTTCTCGCACAGTTTATTTTTCGAGCGACAGGTGTCGCGACAGTCGCCAAATCTCTGAGTGATAAACGAATTAGCGTTCAAATTTTTAAACATAGACCCACCAGGAGTTTTCCAACTGAATAGAATAAAAAAAAAAAACTCATCGCATGCACTACAGCCATTCTTGTTCCACTAAGTACGTCTTCGTTCATTCCGCAGCAGTGCGGAGAAGTTCTAGGATGAACACATATGCTAGGATGGACACATATGTGTCCGTTGTTTCGTTGTCGAAGGTACGCGAGCGGGCCGCACTGTGGGCGTGCCTGCATTCTTCGTTTCTGTATAAACACCCTTTCTGTTATTTCCCCTGCGCGGGTTTGCGTTTTCACACTCTGCGTTGTACCCTCGAGAGCCGCGCGTTTTAACGACTGCATGCCACAGCGAAGGCAAAGACTTGTCGTCGGGGTTGCGCAAGCATAAACAGAGCTCGAATGCGTATGTACGTGCGTGCGTGCGTGCGTGCGTGCGTGCGGTCGTGGCTTGCGGCGAAGAGAAGAGCGTCGCTAACACCTTATAGGCGATGCGTGGTTTTTAAAGTCGCGCGTCTTCTTCTTCGAAGCAACGTGGCCCCTTCCTCTGCCCCCCCCGCGTTCCCGGTGTCGGCGTGGGCGTGTCGCTTTCAAAAACATTGAGGACAACGAGAAGCGTTTGTCTGCTCGCGCGGAGACCGATATACGGCTTTTCGCTGCGGCCGCTGGGAGAAGTACTATAGCGCGCTGAAGCGAGCGCACGAGGCGGGCGTTCAAGGCTGTGTTTTTATTTGTTTTTTAAGGCCTTCGCTTCCTTCTTTCGGGATTGGTGGAAGCCGGGGTGGAGGTTTCTTTTAAAGGTGGTTATAATTCATTCCGAGTGACACGACCAACCCGAGCACGCGAGCGAGCGCAAAGCTAACGACTTGAAATCCGTGTGCATGCTATAGCATGGAGCTGTGCAGCGTCTAGGAAGGAGGTTTGTTGGTGTTGTGAGCGTGTTTGCTGTTCTGCAGTATTCCTTAATCATGCACTATATTGTCGGGCGTCGCTGACACCGATTTGTTAAACATGCTGGAGTCTTCTTTCTATTCTTTTTTTTAACACGGCCCTTACAAAAAAAGTTTTAGGCGCCTATAGAGTGTCTATAGACTTTTGTCTATAAAGTCTATAGACTGTCTATAGACCAATTCTTGAGAACTGTCTATATAGAATACAAATTCCATAGACAGTCTATAGACAACCTATAGATTTATGGCCATACACCTTTAGTACACTTTTGCCTATAGACCTCCTCCATGTTTGCAAACAAGCGAGGTGGCGCTGCAGTCGTTACCGGACTCGCGGTAGGCAAGAGGCCAGGGAGTGGCGTCGAGTTGAGGTGGGGCAGCGCCGGTTTTCAAGGCTTGTAGGCGCGTTTTGAGTTTCTGAGAATCATAACAATGGTATTCCTCTAAGTACACGGGCTCCCATTGGCATGTATGGCGGATTTCGCCACAGTGTTATTATGGATAGAAAGCGTTTCAAATGTTGGTTTCTGCCCTAGGCATTGAATAAAGTAATGTTTTTGACACTCTGCACTAGCAAGAATGATTTTACCTCGGGACAGTGGTGAGAGAAGTACTGGCGTTTTTTCGGCAGAGCCGACGTGCGCTCACCGTCTGTTGACACACGTGTCGCACAGTGCGAAAAGTGGGGACAGCGTCGATCGTGTCCCGATCTCATCTGTCTCGCGTAACCGCTGTTTTTAGCCGTCAGATCAGGCACCAGCCAGGGTGACTTCTCCACTTCTTAAACTGTCAATTTGGTGAAAAGTTTGGATTCCTGAAATTATATTCTTTCCCAGCCCTGGGTCTTCTGTTTGGTTACGAAAAATTATAGCAAAATATTCAGTAGAAATTCATAACATTACGGTTTTTTAGATCTGTGGTCGTCAAAAATTGTGAAGTAATGGGTTTTCTGATGGTCCTGGCATGTCGCAAATTCTGCGGGTTTCCGACGACGGAGCACCACAATGGTAGTATCACAACGAAGAACAGGGATCAGAGGTTTCGTTGATTTCAGTGCCGCATTTCTTTGACCAAAGCGAAAGCGAAGAGGCCATAAACGAGGGAATATTAAAGGTTTGTTTTGCGATCTACCACATTTTATGCGATTGGCATCACTCACCCCTTCGTAAATTTGTAACGAATGAAAATAGAAATTTGTCGCGAACGATTCCAGAGACGTTGAGGAGTGCAATAAATCTCTCGATTTTTTTTCCGACAGGAGCAGTAGTATGTTAGTTATTTTTATAAGAAAAGTTTTCATGTGTCTATGCATGCATAAGTACTGAGAATCTAAAAAAAAGAAGTAATACCGCCATCATAGAGAATAGGGCTTTGGCAACATGCTGGCATAAAAAATTTCCCCACTTTCTGCTTAATTATTCAAGAATCGGGGTGACTTGACCAGGGTGTTAATTATAGTTATCCAAGAACTGCAACAGGTATAGCTGAAAATAAAACGCATTACTGAAATTAGCAGAGCAATTTCATATTTGCACCAAATTTGTTACACATCTCACGCATCAATAAAGAAAACACTTTTTATTGCCTCATCTCCTGTCAATCTCTCTACGTGCCTCTGTTGGTAGCCCGCCTGCGGTTGCTTCTTTCCAAACAGTCTTCGCGATTATGTACTACTTCATGAAGCCGCTTATGACACATGCTTGATGCAATGAAAAGCATATGGATTTTGTCACACTCAAAGTACGCTGTTCGAAGCATGCCAACGTGACCGCGCAAGATTGTCTCAACTTACCAGACTTCTTTCTACTAGAACTAAATAAATATGTCGGTCATGTTAAGAAATAGTTTGAAGTATGTATTAAATGCCCTAAAACGCGCCATTATACGTTCATATAACTTCTACACAAGTTCAAACATGCTGTGCTATCAACAAAATAATGCACTCCTTGGTGGAGAGTGACCCTTCCGGCGCCCGTACACATCAGCTCAGGGTGCTAAATATGTGCGCAGCTAATACATGCTTTTTTTTTCTTGCACAATTTTAAGCGTACCATGCTGTCCAGCTAGTGAATGAGCGCGGCAATCTCCCTGCTTTGAAGTACGTTGACTGGCAGCGCCGGTCGACTCCCAGGCTTCGCGCTTTTACTACCGCGGCCCATTTCCTAATTCGGTATTTATATGCGAGGAACCTATTAAGGCTAATCTAATTTTCCGTTTTATGATACTACGTGGATCCAACAGCGACGCAGCTGGTCAGTACATGCTGCTTCTGCAGTGCGCAGCCACGATGCAGCCGCCGGTAGCTACGGCACCTGCGGTAGGCACGGGCAGACGGAACCCGTTTTGCCTACCACGCGAAAGTCGCTACTGACATCAGCGCCACCGCATCTCCGTGACGTCGCGGGGTGAAGGAGGTCTATAGACAGTCTATAGACTATGAATTGACAAAAAGTAATATCTATAGGAAGTCAACAGAGTCAATAACAAGTCTATAGACTGTCTATAGACCATTTTTATAAGGGCAATAGCGTTAAGGCCCCCGTTCACCAGAGAATCTGGCGTCGTCGTCGGAGTTGTGAGAGAAAAATCAGATCACCTACCTGCCACCTAGGTCACGAGACCTTGTGACGTCATCACAACCTATTCAGCCTGGCAGGGTGGCTGTGAAATTGATGATTGGTGATGATTGGCTGTCTTTGAAACAGCCACCTGCAGGGGCAGTGACGCATCGCTCAAGCCGCTGCACCACTCCTCCTGTAGGGGCCTGAGGACTCCCAGCGATATCCCCTTCGAGGCGTTGTACACAATCGTGTGTTACACAGCGAACTCGCAGCGAATTATCAGCGATTCCCCAGCTTTATCTGGGAACATATACTACACATAGCAGACGAATTAATGCTTTAGACGAATTAAGCGCTCCTCATGTCGCCTCCGGGGGAGCTTTTTTATGCTCGCTAGCGAACCAGTGAACAATAAATGTATCTAATAACACAAAGCAATGAACTCGACAGCACGTCCTTATACATACTCGTGCAAGCAGATATTCTGATCCGAAATAGAGAGTTTTGTAATGGCGGAGACGTATTAACGTGGACGTATACCGGATTTACGTATGCCTGTTGTGCACTCTTAGTAGCAGGTACAGGCTCCTCTCTGCTTTACCACATACGACTGTGCCTGTAACCTACACGCATCTGGCAAACCGGTATACTTCACGCCAACACTATCCAATCATATCTTTTTCTTTCTTTTTTTTTCGTTTCTAGCGTCATGCGCGTCTTGTAAAGAAAATGTGAACCCCTGATCCCTCGTGTACTAATCTGAAATAATTGCTTGTTTCGATGTTCCGAATTCCAACCAATGTGACATTTAGCTTGGAATTATGCACACGTCTCAGAAAATATGATCTACGGTGTATTGCACAAACCTTACTAAATTTCCTTTCAAGAGGCCTGCATACACTGCTTAGAATGAGCAATGGGGAGAGGCGCCTGAAGTGGCTGACGCCGTGACAACACTGAACTCTGACCCGAGTCAACTTCTAACCTTAACTGAATGATGATGAAGCCTAATTTGCATCGTCCCGCTTGCTTCATCAGTTGTAATCGAAGGTGAGGTATTTGCGTTCACATAACGAAATGGCCCAGGCTTATCGGGGAATACCCGTGAGTAAAAAAAAATATCAGCTTCCAATCGATGGGGTGTAATCATCTGCCAGTTTTTCGAGTCGCTTAGCTGAGGGCCGGAGGGAGAGTGACTGAACGAATGTGCGATTGAACGAGCGAGTTTCACGTTCGCTCGCAGGTATACACTGTAAACACGAATGCGTAAATATGGGAGTAAGAAGGGAATAAACCGTGCTTTATCGCACTCTTACTCCATTTTACTCCTTTCTCTAAAAAAGGCGGTGCGCTAGATAAACAAGAGACTTTTCCTTAAAGGGACCCTGAAAAGCTCTTTGCCAAGGTTAGCAAAAGCCCACGAGAGATCGGTATTCCATCACTTGTCGCCGCACCGCAAAAATTGTTAAGCGAACTCCATCAACACCGAAGATATCGCCGATTAAAAATGATGTTCCTCCTCTCCCCCACATACCACCCTCAACTCATACACGCGGGGCTCGCTCCGAAAAAAAAAAGAAAAGACGGGCCGATGCTCCGCCCATGCATACGTCAGGCAATGGCGCTCTGCTTGTTTACTTCCGGTGGTCGCAGACACATGTGCGAAAGTGAGTGCGATTCACTGCGGTGCGCTGTTGCGAACGGCGTCGCAACGTCCGATCGCAGCTCGTCGCCTGCGTGCAACTTGCTAGATGTCAACGACGAGCCGCGCGCGGCAGACGCAACGACGGGAAGCGGAGCCAAAGTGAGCACGGAGAGCGGCAGCGTCGTGATGACGTACAGCGCGCTCCTCAGGGCGCTCGGGGCCGAGCCACACCGGGCCGGCCTGCCAGCCTTGACGCCGGCCGCCAGCGAGTGAAAAACGCGCTAGTATTGTTTGTCACGTTTATAGCAAGCCCTGGGATAGATGCATGTCAAAAATGCATCACTTCTGACGGTCGTTGGCCAATACCGAGCTGATCGTACAAGTGATGAATGCGATACTAGCAAATTTTATCCCATAGCCGCTTTGGCGCTGCTGCGGCGCTTCGCCTGCCGCCTGCTAGCTCCGTTGCTGAAGGCGTCGTGGAAATCGAATATATATTCTATTATGGGACGAGTTCGCAGTAAAGCGATGTGAAGAGTAGGCCTTTTGATATAGCGCAAGCGACTTCCGAAGCGCCGTCAGCGATGCGAAACCATTAGGCCTAGCGACGACTAGGGCAGCCTGGGACCAGCGTGCAGTTCGTCGCCCGGCGTTGCAGCAGTCGGTGTCGTTGCCGAAAGATCCACTTTTTAACAGACATGTTGTCGTTGCTCGAATCTAGAAAGCATCATCTCTGGTAGAATGTCTGTTTTGTATTTCCTTGTGCGAATCATGTCAAGTACGCCGAGCATGCCGGCCGGCCGACCGGCCTGGATCAGGTCTGCCGGCGTCATAAAAAATGAGCTAAAGAGTGTTCTTGACGTAAATAATAAACCCTAGGCCAATAAATGTGAAAAATGTGTCATTTTTGAGGATCGCTGACCAATACTGAGCTGCTGGTAAAGGTAACAACTGTGATACGAGGAAATTTCTGGCCACAACCGCCTTGCAGCTGCCGCTGGCCTGACGTTGGGGTCCGGCTCGCCTGGCGCCCGCTCGCTTCGCGGCTGAAGGCGTCGCGGAAAGTGACCATACTATTACTTTATTGTGAGATGATGCTGTTGACTTTAAAGCGATGTGTAGAGTAAGCCTTTTATTATAGCTCAGGCGACTTCCGAAGCGCCGGCCGCTGCCTCTTCGACGCGAAACGAGCTATAGGCCTAGCGACGACCACGACAGCCAGGCAGCAGCAGAGCTCGTCGCTCGGAGAGCCCGCGAGCGGTGCCGTTGCCGAAAGCTCCCAACATAAGCAGGCATGCTTTGTCGCTGCTCGAGTATAGCTGGCAGTCTTTCTGATGACGATCGGTGCCGCGCCGTCCAAGTTTTCGCACATCTGTCTCCTGATTGCTGCTCGAACAGCATGGATCCGGAGCTCGAAGCGCGGCTGCGTGCAGGCACCGCTGAGATGGGCTTCGAGCCTTTCAGTACACGCCATACCGAGACCCACAGGGCGACGACAGCAGCGATATATATAATTCTAGTACACTACAGCAGCGACTCGTCGGCGCAGCAAGGAAACTCGCAAAGGCGGGCGCCGAGATCTGACGAAAACACATGCTTTTGTGAGCAGACGAATTTCCTTCTTTACCGGAAGTACCACATTAATTTCAAGAAATGCGCTGGATTCTTACCTCTGTATACGTATGTTTTTTTAAAAATAATAAGCAATCAATAAAATAATATTTCAAGGAGCATCAGTGCTCAGTTTCAAATGAAATGTTGCAAAAATTGCGCGTGACGTCAATTGGCAGAGCCAATGAGAAGGGTCGCCCAGTCCATGGCCAAGGTTGCCCAGTTTACGTCAAGTGGTAGGGGCGGGTAAAAACGCGCGGTGAGGTGTCGCCCTAATCGGCTGTGAGCGGCAAGTTTGAAAAATTGTTTGTAAATTATTGGTTCCACGCGCAGCTTTCTGAATCAGACTACAATACTCGCAGAGACCACCTCTACAGAGTTGTTGCAATAAAATATGATTGAAGAAACCATTTCAGAGTCCCTTTAATTTACACCCTCAACAGAAAGGAGTTAAAAGGGAATAAGCCGTCTTTTATCGCACTCTTAATCCCTTTTTACTCCTTTCTCTAAAAAAGGCGGCGCACCAGAGGATAACTTTAATCCCTTTTTACTCCTTTCTGTTTAGAGTGTAGATTAAGGAAGTCTTTTTTTCTTCCTCACCTCCTCTTATCAAGATGTCTGACCTGCGTATACGCCTACAAAAACCGCACCCTGCGTGCCCCCGCGTCTATCGGCTTCGTCGTATCTGCGCATGCACACACACACAATGTTCGGCCGCCTTGGCACCGGCCATATTTCTAACGGCCAACACCGCTCTGTTGGAAACGCGTCTCGCATTCTTTCCTCGTTCATTCCACAATTGCCGAAATCCTTCACGCGTGCGCGCCTCTTCAGCTCGATACTTTGTACATTTACTTGGCCATATCTGTTCGCTTCCTCATCGCCGCTTTTGGCGCTTCAACACCGCCCCCCCCCCCCCCCCCCCCACCCCACCCCTGCATTTCTCCCCCGCGGCGTGTTTCTTGTTTATCCTATATAGCGTGCGCCTCTTCTTCATTTTCATTTTTCTCTCCTCCCGTTCTATTCCTCTTTTCCGCCGCCGCGTGCGCTTTGGGCGTGGACTGGAAAGCCTATACGCGCGAACGGCGGAAGAAAGATGCAAATGGAATGGCCTATTGGCGGCACCTGCCACCTACGCCTAGCTCTCTTGCGGCCGAGCGGGCGAAAAAACTGCGCCGTTCGCGCGCGCGCCCGTGCCAGCCGCTTCGCCGACGGCCTGTGCGTGTACTGTACGTATACGCGCTCTCTTTCCTCCACTCTTTTTCAACGCCTAAAAATAAGCTGTCTGCTTGCCGTTCGTTTCTTTGCTTCTTCTGTTTGCTTGGTTTAGAACCAGCCGCTGTCTACGATTCTCCGCTTTGCCCCTCCTCCTCGACACCCCCCCTCCCCCACTCTTTTTTTTTTCAACCTCCTACTGCCATCTTTCTTTCTATCCTTATTTTGACCCTGCGTCGGTAGTATACAGCTCTATGCCTGTATCCTCGGCGCAGGCTTTGCTCGGGCCGCCGTGCGTTGTAGCTAGCAAAATAAGAAGCGGGAAGGAGGGGGGGGAGGCTTTTGTGGTGGTGAGCGCTGAAAAACGGTGCTGCGGTTGGAGTTTAACTGCTCGTGGAACGATATGGGGCAGGAGCAGAGGCGATTGCGGGCTGATTTAAGGCCGCCCAGCTTTCTCGCTGCTGGCTGCTGCGGCTGCCGCTAGAGCACGGCGGCAGCGGCGTCTTTCTCGGCTGCTTACCCCGGAACATGGTCGCTGGCACTTTCTTCCGAGAGATATCCTTCGCCGCCGATGCAGCCTCCGTCGTCTCCCGCCGTATGGCTGGCGTGTGCAGCGGCCCGCGAGACACTGCCGAGATGGCGCGGTAGATTCCGAGACGCGGAGAAGCAGGGCTTTCGCGTTTGTCTTTCTTTTACTGTTTTTTTTTTGTTCATTGCTGTCACAGTGCCTCAGGGCTAAGCTTTGCGTGACTGTCACCATGCGAAGTTCGGCTTCACGACGCTGAACGTGTTGGCTTGTGTGGAGGGCTATGAGGAAGGTGCGACGTGTTTCCGGCGTGGCTGTCGAAACAACCTGTGCTCAACTCGATATTGCGAAATATTCGTTATTTCGAATGACCCTTACAATTCCATCCATTGGGTATGCAGACTGCGCAATTCATTCGCTTCGAGTCGCGTGACTCCAACAGCGTCAATTGCATGCATATATGGCACTTCCTCCTGGACAAACGGTGCCGTCGGCGTAGTCTGTCGTAACAGGAAACTCCGACAATCACATGCTGGCCGAGGAAGGCGCGCCGGGCTCTTTACGAAAAATTTTGACATTTTATCTTTGAATGTGTAGAGACTGTCTATAGAGTGTCTAATGTAATTTCGCAATGGGAAAATGTTCGCTCTCATGGCATATAATGATTGGTGGGAGGTGTACAACAACGCTATCGCTGTTATTTGTAACCTATTTAGGAGGTCGGAAAGTCGGAAAGGTTCTTTTTTGTCTCGTTTTCTGTAAGTCATTATTAGCTGGACTGATTGTAACCGCCAGCTGCTGCCAACGCTGCGTGTCATATCTTCTTTACGAGAAACTTTACACCGATGGACTGTGAATAGATTTTCTTTCTCGCCGAAGTCGTTATGCAAGTGCTTGCACTTCAAGGTTCATATAGGATACACGATCACATTACGGAATGAAGCGGCACTCGTCACGCGTCATCGCCCAAGATATTGAGCGAACACGAATGCAGATGGTACAGGGGCCCGGCGATTACTTCGTTATAGCCGTAGCTTCGTAATAGCCCGTGCTGTTATAACGCACTTGTGAATGGCCTTTGACGTTGAGACATGAATCACAACCGTCGCTGACGCGAAGGAACATAGAAACATGAGGCGCTGAGGGCCCTGGTTCACATAAAATATCTGAGGCTCATTCATCTTGGTTTGTGTATGACTAACATTAAATGGAGCATAAAAGCCTCACATGAAGATATTCTGAGAACACACCGCGTATATTCCGATAGACATGCCTTGTGCTGGCACTTCTCATTCAGGCTTCCTGTTAATGGTTTTCAATTTTCTTTTTCCTGTTGTAAATCGCGTTGCGGAGTTTTCGAGGCTCGGTGTGTGCAGTGCGCATACATGTGTCTAACACGATTCGATTTCGCATGCTGGACTGCGCAACCTCGCGCTGAAGTGGCCCGTAAACGACGGCTGTTATCGCATGTTACGCCGCCTCGGTCCTCCGCCGCGGTCAGCGACGATTAGCGGAGGCGGCGTCGTGACTGCTCGATTAAGGGGAACCAGCTTGCCCGCCCCCTCCCTTACTCTCTCTCTCTATCTCACTCTCCACTTGCGCAGGGCTGTCCAATCCGTCTATCCTCTGTGGACTAAGAAGAACAGGCGTGGTATATATAAAAAAAATCAGCTGGAAGATAAAGCGGATGCTTAGAAGTGAAACACAGAGACGCTAATACATCCGATAGCCCGAGCAAGCTCGGCCAGGCGAAACAGGAGATTTGAGTGCAGGCAGAATGAACGCTGGACTTTGTGTACTTGCTTAACACGGCGCAGCGAAAGAAGCCAGGAAATCATGCAAGCCCCACTTCATACGTTGAATCGTAAGGACGGAAGGGGTCGATATACGCACGTTCTCTGCGCTGCTTATTCAAAACGGCTTAAAATGAGTAACTTAATTTGGTAACAAGGTCACCGTCCTGGGAGCCGAAACGTCATTGTTTTAACCCAACCAGTCGGTTTTGGCTGTTTCCAAAGAAAGAGAGACATCGATGCGCAAGAGAAAGCGGGCTATTTATGCTTAGTATGCTGTGTATACTGTGTATCACGCTGCCACCGGAAGTTACGTTGTGCCGCTTCCGATTCCTGTCCTTCGCTCGGCTCTTGAAATATACCACTTGCGAAACCCCTCCCCACCGAGGGGCTCATCTATCGAAATCTGATACCCTGATTGATCCGAACTCGGAGGTAACCTGACTGTTAAGCCGCTTGCGGAATTCAGACGAACTGACCAGTGCTGCTCAGCAATAAGGCTGTAGGGAAGATGGCCGCCGCAGCCTCATTTCGATGGCGGCGAAATGCAAAAGACGCCCGTGTGCTGTGCGCTGTAAGCGCATATTAGATATCCTCGGGTGGTTGAAATTACTCCGGAGCTCTCCACCAAAGGCTCCTCTTCCTCTCTTCCTACTTTCGCTCCGTCCTTTATCCCTTCTCTCACGGCTAGGTTGAGGTGTCCACCGAGAAGTGAGACAGTACAAAGTGTCTTTCCTTTCCTTACAATCGATTTTCATAGTGGGGAAAGAAAAATTGCATGGCGCCCCAGTAACTTCACTGCCTAACTCATAGATGGCGCCTATCTCTGATAACTGAGTCGCGGGAATAATCAATAACCTCCAAAAACTGTCTGCAGGTCGTGCTCGAATTTTGATTCGGAGTTCCGCAGCTATATCTGGTGTCATTGAACGACTGTGGTTCTTTTTCTTTTTTTTCCTGATGACTGCACATGATGTCCTTAAAAAGTAAACCAATGATAATAGAGCAGTGCAGCTATTTGAAGGAGCCGAACCTCGAGGCTGTTCAAACGGAGCGGTGCAGGCTAATGTTGAATCAGTTCATCGTGCGAGCAGCTTCGTAGTTTCGGACCCACGATAGGCCTATGTCAGCCCCGTCTTTCTCGACGTTTCATGAACTATTGCTGTGAGATTTATAGCGCGGACATAGTCGTCACGGTTAGTGTGTAGTTGGCTGCAGAAACACTTTTCACTAAGCTGCCATTACGTCAAGCACCGAGTCGGTACTGTTCTCATTTTTCTGCATGTGGGCCACTGGGCCGCAATATGTTTTCTTAATAACTATTTGGAATATACCTTTCCTCGCTCACGAGGATAAACGGATCGGCGGACAAAGAAAATTAAGTTCGATTAACTTGAACACTTTAGCGGCTCTCCAGTCGCCTCCGTACATATCGTCCTGTCCAACGCCGGCTCGTGTACGTTCAGTCGGCATTCTTAACTATCTAGCAGGTTTGATAACATAACCTGGGGAGGTCATTTCTATTCGCAACTTGCGCTCGTTTTCACAGCTAACAGTTAGCCCTCCCCTGTTAGTTAAAGTAACACAACTAAGGAGAGTGCGTTGCGAGGAAGCTAACCACAGTCGGGGGTGCATTGCGGAAAAGCGAACCGCAGGGGACGATTGCGTCCGCACAGCTTGAAATTTCATAAAGTGACGAATTTGCGCAAGTGTAGACCCCATGGCGGACGGAGTCACCGTTCTGATCCGCACATCCAAAGTCACATGATCAACTCAGTTCCACGTGATCATTCTTACTGCGAACTGCTAGCGTGCGGCGGCTCTGTCCCCGCTGCGCGCATAATCGACTCCGCTGTGTCATATGACATTCGACTGGCGACGCAAGACTCTGACTGTTATCCATCCTGTATGCATCCGTCTAGCCGAACAGCGCACGTCCCCTGTCTAGCCGGCGACAGCGGAGTGCATCTATTTGATGCCACGGAACAAGTGACAAGAGAACTGACAAAGCGCCTTAAAACAAGTCGATATTGGAACAGCATCCAGATCGAGTCATCAAAGGGGGCTCCAGCGTAGAACTGTCGCCTGTCTGTTTACATGAACTCGATGGAGTCGAGTCGAGTTTGCTTGTCGGGTGAAAAACCAGTTGTCGGGTTCATGTAAACGCGGTCGGGTCGAATAAAATAAGCGGCAGAGCGTGTCGAGTTAACTCGCCTGCAGGGGGTAGGTTAACTCGCTTGACCCGCCTTTCTAAAACCGTAGAGTCGGAAAGTCGGGTTAGCGGCAGGGGAGAGGATAAAAGCGAACCTGTTTTTCGCCTGCACCGTCGCACCTCTGAGACAGCGGTGAGGGCCGCCATCTTGGAGGCTGCCACTGCCCTCTCCCGCTTGCGCTGTTTGACGCATGGTGTCGCTGGAGTTGAGGCGGTTCCGACTCGCTAAAATCGAGTTCATGTAAACACGGCGTCGTCGAGTTGGGCTGACCTTGCTCAATTCGATCCCCTGACTCGACTCGCCGCTGTAGGGTTCATGTAAACGCCGCTTATGTTATTTGTAGCCAACAGCGAGGATTTCTAAACAGTTGCTCCTTTCTATGTGTCTTTCTTTATTTTTATTCGTTTTCTGCAGAACACTGTTTTTACGGATCAGCTACGGATCTCTGCCTCGCGTCGTTTCATTACCTTTCTGTATAATTTCGTACTCGTTCGTACTTTTCATCAATGATTGAAAGTTTCGTTAGCGTATTCTTGTGTATCCAGCAAATTTATTTGTCTTAGACACTGCTATTATGCAGCGTCAAGTAGTGGTGTCTACAGAGAAGCACAAGTGAGCTTTCAGGAACCACGCAAACTCGAGAAAAAGCATCGAAGTGTCCTTTAGCCGACAAAAAAAAAAGCACGCTCATCTTGCATTTTCTCATACACTCTAAACATCAATACGCCTCTATGGGAGTACAAAGCTCTGTTTTATAAATTGGATGGCGCTAGAGGAGAGCTCCCGTTTTACTCCTTTCCGTTTACAGTGTAGGATAACGAACGGGACAAGCGAAAGAACACCTGTTCGAAAAACAGGCAAACAGGGATCACCTATAAATATACACACACAACGTCACCACTGCTTTGGTCGAAACGCTCAACACGGCTCTTCGAGAAAACAGGACGAACTCTGTTGGAGGGGGGGAGGGGGGGGGGGGCGAAGGGGGGGCTGGCGTACGTGCACGCGTAACTCTTGCCACGCGTCTGCTTGCGTTTTGCATGTGTCTCTGCCCGTACTCGACCTTCTTGTGTCCCGCCGTCGTTGTTTTCTATCGCCACTTTCCCCCTCACTCTCATACCCCTCTCCCGTCGGGTCCGATCTTGTTTCCGCAGGCCGCCACCATCCGTCACTGTCGCCGGCCCGGCGTCCAAAGTTGTCGGACCGCAACGAGGATTAAATGGCCGCGCGCTGGTTCGTGCAACGCTGCTCGGTCGCGCGCACGGCACTGTTTTGCCTTTTGTTTCTGTTCTTTTTTCTTTCTCCCGTCTTCTCTTTCTGCTAACCTCCCGTGGAGTTTAGGCGCCCACCCCATCCGGTACATGGCCAGCCCGTGATCCGCCCTGTCTCCTCTCCCTTTCTTCTTTTTTTTTTCGTTTGCCGCCTTGTGCAGAGTTGACACCACTGCACCGTAACGCGACCCTCCCCGCCTCCCACCACACACGCGAAATCAGGAGCCGGGCGAAGGAACGCAAATAGGAATAAAAAAAAATAAAAGAAGCAAATCGAAACTATAGCATCGCCTAAATGGAACGACGTATTGCGTCGTCACGGCCGTGCTCCCTGTTACCTCTTCGACTGAGAACAGTCGCTTTCCCCTCCCCCTCCTACTGCCCCTCCCCTCTCTTCGTTCTCTTTCTGGTCAGCGATTTCTCGCCCTCTGTCTCTATCTTGTTTTCTGTTTCGCTTGCTCTCATAGGCGTAGCCGTCAAGAACGATGGTCAGTCCTAATGAGATTTTGGTAGCCGTGGTCAGCTGCGGAGGGCCGTTAAAAAACAGGGAAAAAAAGTAGAGGTGAAAAGGGGGAGTCTAAAAGGGAAAGCAAGCGGACGCGTTGACCACGTACGGCGATTCTGGGGAAAAAGGGGGAGTGGGGGGGGGGGGGGGGTGAGGCTTCGATGACGACGTGACGCCTTCGCGCGCGCAGCCCGTGGTCGCAGAAAGGACGCAACGCTCAACGCCGGAACGTTTCTCTCTGGCGTTGCCTTTTTTATATATATATAGATATATACGGCTGTACACTGGGCTTGCGGTGTGTGCGGCACGGGACACACGCCAGTGGTCAGCAGCAAGCGGGATGACCAAGCCGGCTCTCATCGGACACAGATCAATTATTCAGGCACAGCTGAAGCGGCTGCGACCGCCGGCTGTATGCCTGGTTGGGCAGCCATTAAAAGCCGCTTCTGCCGGACGCCCTGTACTTCTCCTTTGGGGCTGTGATTTCGTTTTTTTTTTTTTCTGAGCTACCGTGTGCTTTACGCTGCGACGTGACGTTAGCGCCTGCAGTCGTTCCCTTCACGGGTTCCACAACATGCGAGAGGCCCTTTACTTACCCTCGTTTCTAGGTGCCGTATTTTAACCGGAGCTAGTGCTTGCTTCAGGCTAGTGGGTGGCGTTTCCCAGGCCTTGCTACACTGTTAACCGGGTCGTGTATAACGTCACGGTTACAAGCGGAGCTCTCCGACGTACCGCTTGGAGTGCGAGCTGTAAGCGGCTATAACTGGCATTCTAAGCAGTACGTCGCGTAGAGGGCCGCTTATAACCGTGGCTTTGTGCAGCAAGGCCTGGTAAAGGCTTCGAAGTTTCAAAATTGTGAAAACTAGCTTTACAAAGTCCCAGAAAGCGGCTAATGTTTATGTGTGTAGTTTAATACCTCGATGAGCACGAAAGATACTGCGTTGCTTTGGTTCGCTGTCGGCGAATCGGGATTTGTCCGCGGCTCCTGTCGACTCCTTAAAATCGCGGTGAAACTGAAGCCTACTTGGTCCGGCTTTCATAAGCGCGCTCGATCATGCTGCTTTGAACGCCCCCATGCCGTGCAAACATCTCTTGACTATGTCGCGCCAATCCCTTACAAAGAAAGTTTTAGACAGTCTATAGACTTCTGTCTATAAAGTCTAGAGACTGTCTATAGACAAAAGTCTATAGGCAATACAAATGCCATAGACAGTCTATAGACAATCTATAGATTTATGGCCGTACTCTTTTAGTAGACTTTTGTCTATAGACTGTCTATAGACTATGAATAGACAAAAAACAATAACTATAGGAAGTCAATAGAGTCAATAAGAAGTCTATAGACTGTCTATAGACCATTTTTATTAGGGATGAATTTCGGCAAGTTCTGTGGATGAAATACGTAAGCGCCATTCTATAGAGGTACGTGACCTCTCATATGTAGCTTTACCTTTACAGTGAATGTGGAGGGTTTCTTGTCTAGCACGCGAGAAAGGGAGAGGGGGAAAGGGAGAGAAATCTTTATTGAAGGTCAGAATTATGATAACCGGTTGAATTTATACAATGATGTGATGACACGATAAACGTACGTAGCTGTCTGCAGAGCGTCCAGCTCCTTCAGGCGATCTGATGGCATATTCTTCAGTGAGGGCTCACGTCTCTTTAGACAAACGTCCTTCATAGCGCGTGGTGTGTGTAATTTTGTGAAGCAGGACCTGGCTACGCCGCTACAGTTGAAACCTGATTTAACGAAGTCGGCGGGATGAACCCGTTAATCATTTTCTCAGATCGGAAGTCGGCATTAAAGCGGGAGAGCAAGGGATGAAAGCCAGATACGTTTTGCAGTCAAGACATGAGAGGTCGTGGCCGGGATGACGTAGCGATTATAAATCGATTCAAATTCCATTCCTTTCGCCTTTCGACACTGACGTACCGCCAAGCCTCCTTCATCGCCGATATCGGCCAGTCAGCGCGGTGCATAATAACATCAGAATAGAATCGGCTGAAATGGATCGTTACGCTATCACAGCCCACCTGTTTTTCGAAGCTGAAAATGTTGTAGTAAAAAAAAAAAAGACATAACCGTGTCAGAAATAAGCCAAAATAATTTGTGGATTTGTCGTAATAACAGATTTTTATATTGTTTTGTAGTGTTTTTTGTCGTGCATTTTATATTTCTGTAGTCTGTAGTTTTATAGTACTTCTCTGCAGTAACCACGTAATTCTGTTGTTACTGCAAAAGTTTCTCTTGTTGCTACAAGATTTTGGTCGAAAGCATTATAGAAAATCTGTTGTGACGACAGAAAAGTTTGTCGTTATTTCTATGGAGGCGAAATTCTACAGGTCCGTGTACCGTGCGATGTCAGTGCACGATAAAGAGTCCCAGGTGGTCGAAATTTCCGGAGCCCTTCACTAAGGCGTCTCTCATAGCCTGAGTCGCTTTGGAACGTTAAACCCCATAAACCAAACCATCCATCGACTTGAAGGGGGGGGGGCTTTGATTTTTAGCATTTCGCATTCAGCGGGATGCCATTTCCCCATAAATACTGTCGTCATAGCGTTATCGTCTTCTTTACGATCACCTGCAGTGGCTGTGGGAACATCTCAAAACTGGGCTTCATTTGTAACAGCGTTTTGCCTACGTTTCCGCGTCATCGCCTTTGCACGTATGCAGCAAGACTGCCAGTAGCGAAACACCTAGCTTCCTTCGTACCAATGGCAGCGTCTAGCTCTTTCGCAAACCTTCTTCGCTGTTCCGCATTCTCGTCCGAGCGCCGCCGGTGTGAATGAGAGAGCCGCTCCTCGCTCGTTGCTAGCAACACAGCTTCCACGCGTGCCAATTATACTATACGGCGCGTTCTCGCTCTTAGTGGGAAGAACAACGCGCTGGCGTTCAAACACGTGCGCGCACAGCTGACTGTCCGCGCAAGCAAGAGCAAATCGTTCCACTCATTGCAGCCGCAGCTTCGCTGGAACTTCACCCTCTCCAATCGCGTGCTCGCCTTTAGCGCACAATTCATTTTGCGCCGCGCCGTGGCGCAAAGTGCCCCGGCTGACACGCTTGTCTCTCTCTCTCTCTCAAACACACAGACACGCAGCACTGCGATCGCCTTCTCGCGTGCGGCGGCTTGCGTGGGCGCGGGTGACGGGGAGGACAGGGGGGGGGGGGGGGGGGGGGGGCGTTGCAGTTTGATTCATGGCCCATTGTGGCGCGCTCATGAGCAGCTAGAGCTAGCTGCGCGGGAGAACGGAGCGCGTACCGGCACTCGGCTCGGCTTGGCTCGGCTTCGTTCGACGAGGAACGTTGTGTACGGCTCGCGAGCGGGAGGAAGGGGAGAGGAGAAACGAGTCGCGGTTGTGCGTATGTTTGTGCGTGTGTGCGAGCGGTGCGGTTTAGCCGGGGGGACCCCTCCTTTTTAGCAATGCTGATTTCTCCGCTAAAGTGTTGCCGACTTCTAAGTGGCACGCCGCCGCTGCAGGATTGGCTCTTGTTTCTGTGACCGCTTCCTTGTCGGCCCCCTGTTTATCTTTAAAGCTATATGAATTGGCTTAGGCTTCATTCTTCCGCGCTCCCAAATTCTTTTTTTTTTTTTTCCTGTAGAGCGTGTGAGCGCGCTTCTGCTTTCGAAAGTCGAAATCATATGTTATAGCTATAGCCTACAGACCAATAGACCAAGCTATGGACATCATATGGTTCAGTATGGTCTTGAGAAAGTCTTCCTTCTGGCATCCACTTTTTTCGCATGTCGGCTCAACCGCAGTGAATGCCGTAAGGTCGAGCTGGTTCCATTCGGGGGACTACCTGCCGGTATTTTATTTATAATTTAAACCCCTTCCGTTTACCTGCCTGGTACAGACCCAGCCGCACTGTTGTGCCTGGCCATATAATTGGGGATAATAATTAACCTTTATTGGTGCATAAGGAAATTCAGAATAAACCTGCACGCCAGCACAAGCCACGGAGGCTTCTCATGCTGTTCCCTGAAGTTAGCGGCAGACGTTGAGCACGCCAACAGGCTTAAATAACGTAATTTCAAAGGTGAAATTAAAACAGCACATAAAATAAGATAACTCATGAATGCGATTGAAGTTCTTGTGCATATACACCCTGAACGCATACTTAGTCGACATAGAAAGTAAAGACGTTGGCAGTTAATTGAAGTTCGTATGATCATAATAATTTCTCAGAAAGACGTGTATAACCACTATGGCATCTCAAAAGTAGAATACGATTGATTCTGACGAAATGAACACCGGAACACGTGGGACCAAAAAGCCGGTGCCCCAAAATGAGAAATATCGAAGGTCTGCAGAATAGAAGTGCTTCGAAAGAAAACATCTGAAGTCACATGAAGACGTTAGTATCCGGCGAAATATCCCTCTTGTATGTGAAGCAGCGAAGATTCTCTTTCAAAACTAAATTGATTGCTGCGCTTTAAAGCTACACTGGAGACAACGCCATCCAGTTATTTTTCTTAGGTAAAAATCATTTGCTGCCTCTTTAGGGCTATTGTGACGTTTGTCCGGCATTGAGTGGCGCAGCAAGAAATATTTTTCGGGAGGTATTACGCGCCGCCAGTAAAAAAAGAAATAGAGCCTGCGCCCAAACACTGTCTTAGTCATTTTCTGCTGTAACAAAGCCGAACGGTTAGTTCCTTCGTTCACTGCAATATCCACATAATACGAGCGCACACAGGACTCCAAAGAATTGATTCGTAAAGAACATATTTTTTGTCACAAAAAAAAAAAAAAACACTCGTGCGAGAAATAGCGGATATTTACGTTATTTTCGCGTAATGTACAACAACACAAAAGGTTCTGCTCTACAACAAAGTCAGCAACCGCGAACGCATGCAATGTGTCAAAACTTCTACCCCATGCATGTGAATCTGCGCCCGGACGCAGAAGCGCTTAAAAAAAAAGCTGCACTTTTTATTTTCGTGACAGTTTATGATAATTTGAGGGCAATGAAAAGGATGAAGAAGTAGGCTGACGTGAAAAGGTTATGGTTTATGGTTTATGGAGTTTCACGTCCCAAAGCAAAAGAGGCTATGAGAGACGCCGTAGTGGAGGGCTCCGGAAATTTCGACCACCTGGGGTTCTTTAACGTGCACTGACATCGCACAGTACACGGGCCTCTAGAATTTCTCCTCCAAAGAAATTCTGCCGCCGCGGCCGGGATCGAACCCGCGTATGTTTTATTGGGGAAGAACTGTTTCTACAATTTCCTGCAATATCTTGCGCCTCCTATCCGAACGTTTCACGTCCAATTTAGACAGTGCGATTTTACCTACAGCCAAAATGTCAAGAAACTGCTGGCGGCTAAGCGGACAGTAGTCTCCAACAATTACTAGTTGGACTTGTTGGTGCAGATTTTGGAAAGACATAGCTCAAAAAAAGGAACACGTACGCAGTGAGGGAACGGGATGAACGATGTAATGAAGTGGTTTTTCTTGATACGTATCTATACGCACGTGAATGTTCGCGGTACGCGCCTTATCGCTTGGTTGTAAAGGAACTTGTATGTAAACGCTCTTCGTCCAGTAAAGCTTTTTGATAGGGCAGCGCTCGTCCCGTACCTTCACTACATGCGCGTTCGTTTTTTTTTTTTTTTGCGCTGCTATGTCTTTCCAAGAAGAGTTCTCTAAATTTGTGACCCGATTCTTCCGCAAGAGACTTCTTTCTCTGCGTACGGCATAGAGTTTCTTGCTGTTACCTAGAGGGAAAGCTGACAACCCGTTTATGGGAGTTTACATGGAGGCCCCTCGAGACCACTTCAGCCACCATGGGCGCTCAAAGCATCATGGGGCGGTGAGCTACCGACTGCAGAACTACAACTTTTGGCCAAAAAATAATAGAAAAATTAAGCTGCTCGATAACTACGAATGTCCTAACACTCAATATCCTGTCTGTAAATTGCAACAAAAGAGCAGAAAAGCATGTGAATGCAAAGTTTACATAAAATATGAGATGGCGAGCTTTCCTATTGGCCAAGTAATGAACATTAAAAAACTAATATTTCGTAATTAACAGGCGCATTTTTAAAAGTAAATATGTTAAAAAAAATGTTGTCGCTTAGATACTTTAAGAGGTTTTTAATGGCATTTCGGAAAAGTGAAACCTTTTATTGGCGTCGTGTGTCCTTGCGTTTTCACTACTATGACTTTTGCACACTACGTTCGTGCGGAAGTCGTCTGCGGACACACGAACAGCATTTTCGGAATGAAACTTCTTAGAAGTGCCACTCCGTTTTCCCGAAAAAAGACGATTGTCCCGCACCGAGTAGCTCACCGTCCCATGACGCTTTGAGCGTCCATGGATGGTGGCTGAAGTGCAGCGCCACCAGCTTTCCCTCTAGGTAATAATAAGAAACTCCATGGCTTACGGGGAACGAGCAGTACACTACACCGCCGCCGTCCTGTTGCGGCCAGCCCGCGCGCGACCAGGCCGGTTGGTGAATCACGGTAAATCGCACCTCGCAGCAAGGACGGGGGAATAAAGCGCAAACAGAGAGCCCCTCGCCGTTCATTCACGCGTCGGTCGCTTCAGAGCGGCGGCCGCGCGCCAGACGCGAGCGTATGCGTCCACGTACGTCCACGGCGCGCCGCCAAATGAGCAATTACGGAAGGTGCGCCCCTGGACTCTCACCCGTGTGCATATACCGTAGTCGCGCGGACTTAAGGCGCCCACTCTGTTCTTGCACACCACGAATGATCTAGTCAGAACGAAGCGAGGGAATTATGTTTAGGGTGGAGCTTATAGAATAGAACACTCCAAGCCAGAAGGGACTGAACATGGTGCGTTTTTTTTTTTTTTGGGGGGGGGGAGTGGGAGGAGGAGGAGGTGGAAGAGGAAATGCAGGGAGGCTGACCGGAAGAATAATCGGTTTGCTACCCTACACGGGGGGAAAGGAGTGAGGGGGTAAAAAATGAAATAGAAAAGAGTTACCACTACTTGTTATGAGACTAACTATAAAGGGACTCCAGCCACTGTTCGCCTTGCCCGTGTGCTGACCGCTTTGTCGCGAGGTCAAAGTGGTGCAGTTAGTCCTATTTTTACCTGTCTTTGGACTATAGAATAAAGGCTACGTACTTTGGTTTGTCACCACTACCCTTTAGTTCATAGAAAAAAATATTGTTTTGAAACTGTTGGTCACGCTCCATGCATGCGTACTCGACAATACACAATGCGATAGTCTCAATTCTGTACACTATACGAAATCGCTTTACACGTGTACTGTTGGACGAGTTGATTTGACATTGTTTATGAGAAGTCGCGAGAAGTAGACGAGACGAATTTTTACGAGAACACAAGTCATACGCACGTAAGCGCTTTGTACGCCTATGTGTACATCTGTCTCCCGTGGTCTTATCTGTCAGCCGTTCAGTCTTCGCGTCTTTTCGTAAAAAAAGGCACACCAGGTGCCACGACTGTCGCTGCAGCCTGTTTTCTAAGGGGAGCTGCGTGGCTCTCTGTGAGCGCTGTGATCGGAGGGTGGAGATGTTCGGCGATGTGACCGAACTCCACGGTGGAGCCATGTAAAAGCAGGAACGACGCCTTCCTTTAGCTTATCCGACACCTTTCTTTGCTGTCGTTGACAGCGCCCTCAATAGCGTGCGGCAAGTTTGTGTTATCTAGCTACGCTTCATATACCTGAATCACGAGATCCCCATTTTCTGCGCCAAATAAAATGCCTCGGCGTTATCGTGGGTATTAGACTGTTGAACTGTGGTTTCTTTTCGGAACTGTGGTCAGCAGATACGAATTAGTCTATTCTCTTGAGCGGACATTATTAAAAGCCTCAGGCAGGCCCAGCTATTTTTTAACCCCGAAGTTTGACATTAAGGAATCGATTTCTTTTCTTCCTTTTTTGACGTGGCTACAGTTCGGTAGACGACAAACCTTTTCACCCGCTTAAAATGCCTTTTTGGGTACTCAGGACTCACCACATCATTATCATCATCATCAGCCAACATTTCGAGTTCCATGTCGAGTCTCACGATAAGGGTATGTTATCCAGGATGGAAAACTTTTTGCTGTCAGAGATGCTCTTGAGCACATTTCGAGTTCCATGTGGAGTCTCATGATAAGGGTATGTTATCCAGGATGGAAAACTTTTTGCTGTCAGAGATGCTCTTGAGCACATTTCGAGTTCCATGTGGAGTCTCATGATAAGGGTATGTTATCCGGGATGGTAAACTTTTTTCTGCAAAAGATGAAGTTGCCCTTATGAACGCCTTATAAGGTGCAACCAATGTGTGTGCTTGTCTCACATGCATATGAATGGGAAAAATTGAACTCAGAATGATCCCAACAATCTAATGTCATCACTTTCAAGCCGTTTCGCCCACTGGCTTCGTAGACAAAAGGAGTGCACATTCGTACCAGTGACAGTGAAAGGACCTCGAGTATGGTGCATATCTGTACCTCAGTCTTATCATCGTGTAAGAAAACTTGCAGTATAGGACTCAAGGTTGCTTTAAGAAGTACGCAGAAGTTGACTGATAGAAAAGGCTCATCATCATCATCATCATCACCAATCATCATCATCATCATGACTACACCCACTGCAGTTCAAAGGCCTCTCCCATTTCTCTCCAATTAACCCTCTCCTTTGCCGGTTGCGGCCACCGTATCCCCGCAAATTCCTTAATCTCATGCGCCCACCTAACTTTCTGCCGCCCCCTGTTACTCTTGCCTTCTCTTGGAGTTCACTCAAGACTGTGGGTTGGCTTAAGTTCGCGATAATGCGGTACGTGTTCACCTATACAGACGGAGGAGCGGGCCCCCGGCTTATAGCTGTAGCTCCGAGCCCCGCACCTCGCCCGCGGAAGGGTGTGCTGCTTAATCGACGACGTGGTGGAACGTTCCGTTGTGTTCTCGCGCGCTCATCGTATGTATATGCGGTAGAGTCTTCCGCTCGCTCTCGGGACGGGTCCAAATTGAATGAGGAAAGGCGTTCCGGATTAAAAGGCGGGCGCGGTGGTCGCGGCGGCGAAAACAGGTTGGTCGCCCCAGGGAACGCCGGCGAAACGCGGCTGGCCGCGGCCGACGATGCCGCAAGAGAGATCGGAGTTGGAGGAGCTTGAGGGGGGGGGGGGGGGGGCAGTATACGGGGTTATAGCCTGCGCCGGCGAAGAGAGGCGATGGCGACCACCGTGGAAAGTCACCACTTCCGCCCCTCGCTCTACATTTTACGCACCGCCTGTGCGAGGTGAGAGCTGACGCTCGCACCGTATTGGCTTGATGCAGTTTACCATGCATACGCGGCGATGAGATCGAGCAGAGTCGCCGCCTAGCAGAAGACAGAAGAAAAGAAAGGAATGAACTAGTTCTCTTAACGAGCGGTGCTCCCTCGTGATGATTTATTCATGTACGCTAAGGATGTCGTGTGAAGTTGGCTTTCACGTTTATGTTTGTTCTTTTTAAGCCTTTAGTGCCCAATTTATGAAGAAATTAAAGAAAAAATCATTACCTCCACATTATTCAAGGTAGAGTACCAAAGTTGAAACGCCAGTATTCTAAATTTGTTCACGCGACTAAAATTTCAGATATCTGAATGTTGCCCATTAGCAGCAGTTGTGATTTGGTCCATTTCTCTCTGGTAATCCGAGTTCTGTTAAAGACCAACTCGCAGGCTCAGGGTCAGTAGGTCCTAACAAATGTCTTTTTTTTTTTTCCCCGTAATATTTGGCGCAAAATGAGAAACGAGGAGATCGATGTTGAATGCTGGTCGGAAGTCGCACATTCATGCCTCCCTTTTTCTTCTCACGGCTTCCTCACTCACATGCCCAATATTTTGATCATAAAGCGCCGGCTACTGTAAACGGGTTGGCATCAAACTTTGCAGGTAAGCTCACTTTATTAATGCGCACACGGCGTGTAAACAGTACAGGAAGTTGTGAAATCGCGACACTGAGCAGGGTGAAAAATAAAGGAAATGGTATAGCCTCTCCCGTAGTCGTGAGTAGGCAGAAACACGAAATGCATTGCAGAAATGGCTTCGCACATTCCGTGACGGTTTCATCGAGGATACGTTGACTTCCAGAGTGGCGCGAGCTTTCCAATGCTGGTTCGACAAGCAGCACTGAGCTCTCTTCGGGCCAAATCTCTTCGTTGTTGTTTATTCCTTAACTTGGGCGCACAAACTGGGCCACATAAGCACAACCTTGACGTGTGAGCAGGTAGTGGCTACATGAAGAAATGAGAGTAAAGACCCTCTACCCCTGTCGACTGTTACCTGTCGACTGTCGCCTGTCGACTGTCATCAGCTTTGGCCAGTTTAATTTTTCCCTTGCTTTTCGCTTTAGCTTAGGCTAGTTTTACTTGTGTACAGTTATAAAGCGGTCAGCGCCAGAAATCTTGTCTTGAACATTGGCACTTGGCAGCAATCTATAGTTGGGCTAGTTGGTGCAAATTCGAGATAGTTATCAGGAAAACAAACCGTCGAACACCGTTGTTGTGTCCTCTCTTCTTGCGTCCTGCGTCTAACCGGTGTATTCGTACCACACCCTTGAACATTGGTTCCCATTTCTCCGCATAGCACACGCCAGAGAATTGAAGAACGGCGTACTCCTTGTAAACAAGGCGCGAGTATAGACGTCGCACCCTGTAGAACACCTCCAGAGTATTTCAAGACATTGCCAGGGCCGTATGTTTGTCCCGTTCATGCGCGCCCGGCCGCTTTAACCTCGAGATAGTTATCAGGAAAACAGACCGTCGAACACCGTTGTTGTGTCCTCTCTTCTTGCGTCCTGCGTCTAACCGGTGTATTCGTACCACGCCCTTGAACATTGGTTCCCATTTCTCCGCATAGCATACGCCAGAACGTTGAAGAACGGCGTACTCCTTGTAAACAAGGCGCGAGTATAGACATCGCACCCTGTAAAACATCTCCAGGGTATTTCAATACATTGCCTGGGCCGTATGTTTGTCCCGTTCATGCGCGCCCGGCCGCTTTAACCGTGTGAATCACAACGGGTTCACAGAGAGGCGAGGCGCCGACCATCTGTGACGGTCACGGCTGGCTTGCGACAGCTGAAATTTGCCGCCTGGTCGGCGGCGGTGAGCAAAGCGCGACCATGCTGTCGCTCGACATGCACCGCGGGCCGTGATTTGTGGGCGCGCCGCCGCGTACGCGACATGCGCATGTATACATGCATGCGCTTTCGCTTTTCAAGAAGCCGGCGCCGTTGCAGCTGTCAGTGGGTTTGGTCTTGCGTCGACTCTTATCACTCTGCTTAGAAACAAATTAACAAACAAAAAATGAATTAGAAGTTAGTTGGGGACGCAGACACTGTATACGTCTCCGATGGTTACTGGAGGGCTTCGCCCTTATGCCCCAAGACTGGAATAGGTATTCCGGCTAAACTGTTGGAAAACACAGAAAGCCCCGAGCCCGATGAGCAAGGAGAGAGGTATAAAAGGGTGTAAGGATTGCCTGGAGCTAGCTTCAGTTGGGGGCAGTGGACGGAGAAAATAGATGGAGGGTTGTGAAAAAGCTGAAAAAGAGAGAGAGAGAAAGATACCCATAGGGGAACCAACAAAAAAGAATACGCGCTGAACTTTATAGGTCCGATGCTTGCTCGCACTGTGAATAGATTGCGCGTCGTTTAACCTTTCACGTGTCTCCGATTTTTGCATCGCAGATTTGTTTTCCTTCAGCACTGTGTCAACTAGCTTTCAAATCAGTGAGGTCTCCATGTTGCATTATGCGCGACAGATAACAAAAAACAGCGTAAGGTAACCCTCTGTGTTGTAGGGGGAGACTTGTATCCCACCTGCTTCAAGTGCCGGAAAACAGAAAACGCTGCTCTTGCTTGCATATTTCTGCGTTCGGTATACTATACCGAACTACCAACAAGCCATTCAGTGTGTTTTTATATTTCGCGAATAGGTTTCCTTGGTGTTCTTATGTTTCTACAAGCCCGGGTTCGACGAGACCCATATTGACGGCGGAGGGAAAAAAAAAATAAAAAACTAGTTGAGCTTTCGAGCCTTTTCCATCAGTAAATGAGGTTTTGAGCCTTTTCCATCAGTCATCTGCCTAATATTACTTCTTGAAGCAATTTCAAATTGTAATAAAAATTGTCTAACACGTCCAAAAGAGTGAAATAGGGACACGAACCGGATTCGAGGTCTTTTTACGAAGTAATTGGCCAACCACACACCCCTTTCTTCTAGAAAACCTGTAGTCGAAACGCCTTGAAAGTCATGTCGTTCTGTATTCTGAGTACAATTCTGCCATCTGTGTGCATACCAGACATGCACAGAGCTTGCGTTTTATGTAAATGGATATCAAACTAAAGCTTGTATGTAACACTGATTGGCTGATGCTATGCTGTGCAGTGGGCGGAAGAAGGAAGACCAATGTCGGAAGAGTGTAAAGAACAGTGGGAGAACGGTGTGCATGGCATTTGAAGAACAGTGTTAGTACGGTGTGCGAAAAAGTGGAAGAAATGGAGTCGCGACTGCGGTCGGAACAGTGTGAGCAGTGTCAGGGTAGCGTTCGGGACAGTGAAGAACAGTGCCGTCACTGCCGTGATAGGAGGGCTAACGGTGTGGGGAACAATGCCTGGATAATGTGCGCAGCATTGTGACGTCACTGACGTGTCAGGGCGGTCTGCAGGAAAGCTACTCGAACAGGGGGTCTTGGGGGTAAGGTGAAGGGATGAGGGCGGTGTGCGGAAGAGGGTATATCTGACAACCTTAGAACATTATGAACAACAGCGTGAGAACAACAGTGTGAGAACGATGTGCAGGTCATTTGAAGATTTGTGCGTGGGCGGTGTGCGCAAAAAGTGCGAGAGATTGGGTCACGGCAGTGGTCGAAACATTGTGAACACATTTTAAGGCAGTGCGCGAGAGAGTGGGAAACACTGCGCGGGCAGTGTCGAGAGCAGTGAGGAAAACAGTGCCAGGACAAAGTCTGGAACATTGTTAGGACTCAGGATGTGAGGAGGACTCAGGACGATGTGGGCAAAAATGTGAAGTATTGTGTTTGGAGGGAGGGTTGAAGGGGAGAGCGAGATGCATTGTGCGAAAAACGTGTGGGAAACAGTGGGAGAATTAGTGTGCGGGACAGTATACGAAGAACAGGGTGGGAACGGACAGACGCACACAACTCGTAACGCGATACGGAAAGAAACCACTGCGCACGAGATGTTATACAACGTTGCGTCTCCCTTTGTGCTTGCACGGTTTCTGCCTTGAGCTAGGTTTGCGCGCTATCGGAGCGGTGCTCCTTCTCCTGTGTGTAGTGAGCGATGGCGGGGTCTCGAGCTGCCGCGAGCGTGCACGCGCTGGCTGGCACCAAGGCCGTCGCCGCTTATCCGTTGGGCGCGCCTGTGGGGGGTGTTCTTTTCCCGGGGTGATTCTTCGCGGAAACACTTGGCATCCGCCTTCCCCCTCCCCCGTCTGCCACCTGCGGGGCAACGTCTAGCGACAACTCCGCCACCAATCCGGGCTTCTTCGCCTAATGAGCGCCGCCGAGACAAAAGGCCCCCAAGACGACTGCCGAGAGAGACAGAAGTCCCCCTGTTTTCGCCCAGACTTGCGCGTGAGCGTATATGCTGATAGCGCGCGAAGAGCGATTGCCACCGCGCGACGCTAAGGACGACGACTGCGCAATGCGGAGACGAAGAATGGTATCGGCAAGTTGACTTACAAAATCGAGGGCAATTAGTGAATAGGCGACGCTTGTGTGAATCAGAAGCATCTTTATGTAGGCAAAGCAGCGCCACTGAAGAAAGGCCCGACTGTACCCGGCTTCACCAATGTCTGGCAACATTGTGTGAGCTACAAGTGGCGTCAGCGAATCAGGTGTCGAATTTTAAAAGCTGTTCGCGCTCGAAAATGACTGGGGTGTTTTTTCGGGACCTTGCCCTCGCCAGTCGTGATAGCCCTACCTGCGATTGCCTAGGCATTGGTAGATCTCATACTCAATAGTTTTGAGAATCCTGCCCGCTGGGTTCGCGACGATGAGTGTACCGTCCAAAACGCTGCCTCATTTTATTCCGTCAGAACATAGGTTATTTTGCGGTACGGATATTTTGAGTTAGAGCGTTAGTCTCCATCTATTGTTCTTTAAGCTTTCTTAAATACTGAAACTGTTGCCAAACCCGACAAGATGAAGCAAGGTTCCGCATTGATACGTTCTCGAACGTAAGTGCAGACAGGAGATGCGAGGCACGATGCACCACTGGCCCGCGGTGGGCTAATAATCTGGACATATGCTTTCCAGGATTTCAGTGATGGAGCGGAGGAGTCTTTTTCAAAAAAGTCGGGAACAAATGGAAGCGAAGTCATATTTATCTCTCTGGCAGCATGGTTACGTTTTTTGATTGTACGAATTTCTCAATATTACGTAGACATTCGCCGTCCCGGCGGGCTTAGTAAAGTCGGCTATAAAAGCTGTAAGCTGCCCCGCTTGATTTTGCATGTGGAAAACTTCATTCACATTTTTTTCCGAGAGGGATTTATTCCCTTATTTTTGCCGCGAATTACGTCGTCGTATTACATTCTCTGAAACCCCTGTAAACAACATCTCTCTTCTGGGCAGAATACCAGTTTTTTTTTTTTTTTTTCGGTTTGTGAGACAGGGTGCTTACTTCGACCAGGCGCTGCGTTACCGTGAGAACCTCATCCATTAAACGCGAACGATGTATTGATTGTCGGTCGTTAGCCGTTTGATGTCAGAGTCTCAGGTGGATCAAATGCCACAAGTAGCTGTAAGTGGAGCACCAGAGAGTTCAAGAGCGGCAAACCTGTGGTTTGTTCTGCTTGGTTTGCATGGACTAACGAATTTATTGGCGAAGAAAGTTGGATAAGTTGGTAACGATTCATATTACTTCCCTTCCGTCTGTGTTCCACCGAGCTGTTGTCCACCACGAACTAATAAACACTTAACTACCGGCCCCGCTTATATCGTCAACTTAACTGTTTTGCTTACTTGATGCTTCTGAAAAGTGTGAAAGAGGGAGGGGAAAAGAAGAGGTAATTACCGTGAGATATTACCGGCTGCATTCTGCTAGTGTAGCTTAGATAATCGATTTATAGCTTGATTTCATCAATAAACGAGATCAGCGAAATATATGAAAATGAGTGCTGAAAAGCTACACTAGCAGGATGCAGTCGACAATAATCTCACGGTAATTTTGCACACACGCACGCACACACACACACACACACACACACACACACACACACACACACACACACACACACACACACACACACACGCACGCACGCACGCACGCACGCACGCACGCACACACACACACACACACACACACACACACACACACACAAAGCAGCACCCGGGCATGGCTCTACGGAGGGACAGTGGCATTCGACAAGGGAGCTTACACTTTGACATGAGAAATTCCTCGTAAACATAACCGGACGAGTTATGTTTGAGAGCACTTGTTAAAAAATGTGTCGAGGAACTTCCGCGAAAGTTTTTTTTTTTTCGATTATGCGAGAAAAGCGATCCCTCTCCCGCAACAAACATGCCCCGAAAACCTGCAGACGGGAAGGCGTGGTTCAGGGAGCGCTGAGTACGTGGCGCCATCTAGCGGCCAACTGAGGAGCTACCTGCGCGGAAATGCATGAAATCGGCCGCGCTTTGTGCCCGGCGCTATTTTGTTGCTGCCAAACGGAAACAACGGCAGTCTGTTGAAAGAAACCGAAATATAAAGAGTGAAATACAGGAACAAATGTCGATCGCAGCGTTCAGTGCCCCTTGAGGGCTATTGCTGCCGCCGCACGTAATCACGTACTCAGCAGGGAAAGCTTCGCGAGAGACGACCGTTGCGGTTTTCTGTGTATCCAGTCTTTTAGCGTTCCGGTACGAAAAGAAGATGAACCAGAATTAGTCAAAAATTCAGAAAATTTTAAAATTCAGATCGATGACAGAGGAGCATGCTAAAAAGTTGTGTTGACCTGACCGTGCTGGTCGGACTCAAGCGAAGAAGTAAATAGCATGAATTGCACGTACTTGGAAATGGCCTTCGTGAGTGATTGATTCTCTGGAAAATCTCCTTTATCGCGCGCGGTGCTTCCATTGTTATTGATGGCACGTTAAAATGTCGATAGATGCGCCTTTGTGACGCATTGCATCGAGCTGTGTAACATTGTAGAAGAAAAAAAAGCGAAAGGACTTTTCAAAACACCCTTTTATTTTTCTGCGTGTAATCGCTAGTCGTCCGGAGCAGACGATATAGCCACAACTGTCACGAATACCGCTCGCGCGCTACAGTGTATTCCTACTTTTGAGAGATACATACGAAGCTCATTCAGGTGACCCTTTAAAGCAGCCTAACAAAATATATGGGGTAAAGAAAACTTTTGATTGAGAACACGTAAAGAAAATGTGAGTGAGTCTTCAGATAGCTCAGAATAAAAAGAAAGACCAGTGGATGGATTCACAATAAAGCGGAAACATTGTTTCACTTCGCACTCGTGCGCTGCATTAATTCGAGCCGAGCTCACGTACGAACGCTTCTGCGAATCCAGTGGTTGAAAACGAGGAAGGAACATTGTAAAGCAATGTATCTTTCTTTCAATGCCTTACTGGCGCTTACGATGAAAGTGGCTGCATTCTACAGCAGTCGTGCATGCGCGCTGGGCACGCACGGATGACCAACAAGACGAGAGCCAAGGTTTCAGCCAACCACGAATCACATTGGCGTATAAATAGTTTTGTGCATCCGCTTTTAGTTCGTCCACGATGTCAGCTCACTTACGGCGTTACACACCGGAATCCACTCTGCTTTCCATGGACTGCCTAGAAGAAAAGAATCGAGTTAAGTGGACAAAAACTTTGAGATCATTGCAGCGACCCGCAGCGGATCAATGCGGAAGAAAAACGCCCGCGTGCTATATCGACGTCCGTGGCTATTCTGACGACCATGTACTATATCGACGTCCATGGCTATTTTGACGTCTAAGTGTGTTTTTTTCGCGTTTAATTAATCAACTTATGGCAACTCATGATAGAAATTTTTCCCTCAGCAAGATCTCATGACGCACTATCCAACACAATCAAACTTTTGCACATTTATCGTGACAAGCAAATTAAAAATGTAAATATGCCGTATAAAGATTGCGTAAACTTAGTACACCTTAAAGCACGACAAAAATGGCAGTCCGTCTGGAACAACGAAATAAATAATAAACTACACTCAGTAAAGCCAGTCTTAGGAGAATGAAGTCATGTGTGCACCAGGAAGGTTTAAAAGAAGTCGTTATATGTCGTCTCCGTATAGGCCATACACACTTCACACACAACTTTTTGCTGACTAAACAAGAGAAACCAGTTTGTACATGTGGAGATGAACTGCACGGTAAACCATATTTTATTTCAATGCTCTAGACTCGAGAAGCTACGGAAAAAGTACTTTTCGCTGTTTTATAATCAATCCATTCCTTTTCATCCCGCGTCACTCATAAGTGAAAATGCCATCGTTGACATGTCCTGTGTTTTTAGATTTTTAACAGAAGCAGGTTGTCTCAGCAAGCTATAAATCATGACCCAGTGATTCACGTGATGTCCCTCAGCCACTTTCTCATTCTTGAGAAAAAAGGCTGAGGTTTTTATTTGATTGGTTGGGATCCTCGACATCCTTGCCCAGCTAAGGATGGACGCTGAGGCTACCTGACCTTTTCAATGTTTTTACCTTTAGCCATTCCTAAATCCCTTTTTCTCTGTTATTAGTAGGTAGGTAAACTTTTAGGCCCTTTACACCACTGATAACTTTTCACATTTTTATTAAATCCCACAGAAAACATTTCCTATACGTTGTGCTTGGCGCATGATGGTCTTAGCTGTCTATGTGCCATTAAATCCAACACAACACGCAGACAAGTTTTGATGTCGCCACAGAACCATCTAATGCTTTTGCATTAATAATTTAAAGTGACGCAAGTCTCTCTGCCTGCTGAACGGGAGGATAAAACGTGCGGCTGAAATCAAGTAAAAAAAAAAAACAAAAAAAAAACAAGGCGTAGTGCTGCTTCCGGCGGGCAGCAGTCGAAACGAAGGACCCGCTTTATCACAGAGAACACTCCACTGCGCGACACTTAGTTATGGCTCTGGGGGTGCGCCGCTGTGCTGAGGAAAGCGGCCGCACTTAAAGGAAATCCACATTTACGACCACAGAGGCTGACCGCAGGAAGTATATATGTGCCATTGAGTAGATCTGCGCGGATGCCCGGCAACTTCGAACCGTACGTACGCGTTCCTGCTATATGTGCACGCCGCAACGCTTTCCGTGGGCGGAGCCGAGAGTGGCATGGCCGCGCAGAAAGCGTTTCATAAAGTGCTAAGCCGGGGCACTTGTCTCACACGCCGGGGCATAAAAGGAGCGGTCCGGTCAGCGTCCGAGTTGCATCGTCTCTCGAAGAAGTTGCACTGTGTGACCGCTCGCTCTTGGGTGGGGGGGTCTCGGAAAAGGAGGGGGTCCCGTGGTCGTAAAAATGGCCGCTTTCCGTATACGAGCAGGGCCGACGCGAGCTCCCACAGGACTGTCTTAGCGGTGGGAGGTGGATAGAAAAGGGGGAGAAGTTCCGAAGTGAGCAGAGCTCGGCAACAGACACTCCATGACTTCCGCGGGTGGTCGCTGATCTTCCTCTTGACCGTGCGACCGAACCCGCTGAATGTGTTATCCTTATTTTTATATATTTCGCGAACGGAGGGCGTCGATTACCTGCACTTGTGGGCAGCGCGCGTAGGAGGAGAGCGGATGGGTATAGTAAAAGGTGGATTAGGACTCGAAGATGGCCGGAGTAGCCCAGGGAAGCTGGGATGACCTTCGGTCGAACCAGTGGATTAAGGATGTCACTACATGGAGGAAGCATTAACAACAACAAAAAAAAGAAACAATGAGTGCTTCTCAGCTCTGTGTTTAACATTTGTTTACTAATGCAAAGGAAAATGACGATAGCGCGTCTAAATTATTACTAACTTTAGTGATAGTCCAGCCTATGGTTCTGACGAGAATTTTTATCTTCTCAGAAAGCGAATTGTTCGTGAGCAACCCGTCAAACTACCTAGTCATTGATGCTGGTTGACTTGATAACAGTCTGCATTGTATTCTTCAAGAAATCACTCCGCTGCTCGCGAAAGTACAAACTATATAAAATATAACTAGACGTTTTTAAATGAGCTAGACGCTAAATTTTAGATGTTCTGATCGCTAAAACTCATCCTTCATAGTTATATTTATGCTCAACGTTGTGGCTATTAGCCGAGACATGTTTTTCTCTTGTTTTAGTGCGTACATGTTGAGAATTTACGGTCCTTAGTGGACCCCATTATCGGGCTTAGCGGCATCCCCAAAAATCTTGTTAACGGCGCGTCGTGTCTCAGACGTCGCGTTGATCTGCCTAATGCGCGACCGCGCGGATCAAAATTTGTCGGCCTGTAAAGGGCCCATTCCCCCTCCAGAACCGCGTTTTAAATCCCATTCTTCCCGTATATATTCCGCGGCTTCGCCCGTCTTTTCCGGAGCGATTAAATGAAAGAAAATGGCCGTCGCAACGCAGTGCTCTTGTTGTTTGCTTCTTTAAATGGGCCAATTTACTTCGATAGCGGCTAGACAATAAAATTTTGCCCCCACCCCCCATCTCCCCTTCCCTACATCACCCCGTCCCCATCGTCGTGTATGGTATGTCCCTATAAATCCCTCCCTATACGACATGCGTGTTTTCGCTGCGGTTCTGCGGGCCGGCTTCTACGACTTACGGTCCCTCATGTTAGCTGCTGGCCTCATTTGCATAGTTATGGATAAGCGGTGGGGATCGGAAAGGAATGGGAAAGTAAAATAAAATAAAGCAAAAAAAAAATGACAGCGGGGAAAATATGGACAGTAGAGAAGGCGAGAGGTGTAGCGAGAGTCAGGCGGGGATGTAGGAACGGAGGCGGCAAAGCTAAATGTATGTACGCGAGATGGCGCGTGTCTCGATGTGTGCGCGCAGTAATAACGGCGAGAAGGGAAGGGAGGAGGAGGTAAGGGAAAGGGGGCCATCCACATTTAGAGAAGCCAAAGGGCGCAGCGGCAGCAACGTTGGCCCATTCGCGTCGGCCTTCCGTCATTTTTATGGGAGGAAAATCGTCGTACGGTGCCTTGTCCCTCCCCCTTTTATGTATCTCTCTCTCTCTCGTTTTGAAGCATACGGTGGGTGTCATTCCCTCCCCCGCACCCTCCTCGCATCGCACTGCTAGCTGTCTTCTCGCGCGAACACCCCCCCCCCCCCCTTCCCGCCCCTCGTTCAATCTTTAATTTGTTTCTTCTTTCCGGGTCATTTTGCGGTGGATGACTGCGTATGGCCTCTTTTTCCAAAGCGCCTCTCGCCCTCTTTTTGGGTTTTGGGGAAAATAAAAAAAGAAAAGATTGTTTAAGGGGCTAGCGCGAACCGATCGTTCAGTTCAAACAGATCGCCGCCGCCCGTCTGTTGCTTGGTTAGTACCGTGGTGTTCGTCTGCTATGGCACAGACTGGGGGGGGGGGGGGGGGGGGGGGGGGGAGGTGTCATGGTTTTATGGTGATGTTCGGCACTACTGGCGTTGCGTTATTAGCTTCATTTTATTCTTTTTTATTTTTTGTTCTATCTATTCTTCAAAGTCAGTGCTCTTCTCTTTCGTTTTAGTGTTCAGCATTTTACGTTGTTGCGTCGTATACGCGACTGTAAAGAATAGCCCATTCTCTGAACTTTTGGCTCCATATTTTAAGGGGCGGGCAGTCCATTTTTCTCAATACAGGCGTTGTCGAGCGAGCCTCTGTACAGCCGTGCTTACGCACGCCGGACAAAGCGCGGCCAGTCGGATTTCGTGTCGCTATTTTGGAGCGCGGGCTCTGGACGTGACACTGAAAAAAAAAATTCCGTCCGTCGTATTTTGCGCCTGGTGCCGGCAATGACAGCGCACTGGTACGGAGAGCGTTGTACGCTTTCGAAGCATCGAGCGTTGCGTTTCGTAGTTGGCTTCTGTATAAAAAAAAAAAAAATCAGGGACACTTAAATTTCATTAAATGTTAAGAACGCTATAGCATTTGAAAGCGTTGGTGCCTTTGCCGTAAGTAACTGTAAAGTGGCTTCTGAAACACAGGTTGCTCTTCCCGTGCAGCACCTCCCACGATTAGCAGGCGGACTGGCAGATGGAGACTTCGCACGAACCAGTAATCGATTGATTGATTGATTGATTGAAAACTTTTATTGCTCTATCAATTTAGGGGGCCCCCTACTCCTCGCCCCCGGCACGTGGGCTCAGGGGACGGGGCAGGGGCGAGCATGGTCTGGTGACGTCCCTAATCTCCAGCCAATGTGCATTCTCCAGTCTGATGACGTCACTGATGACGTCATCTTCATGCAGCCAGTCAGGATTTTTCTGAACCGCACCGGTGTTTTTTTTCTTCAGTGGGGCTATATACATGATATCTCACATACCTGTAAATCAGGTGATGTTATTGTGTGTTGAACGTTGATCATACACGATGCGCGCTGTCCTAAACGGGAAACGAGGGACGTCAGGCTTTTGCGTTTCGAGGACAGCGACTTCGTCGTCGTGACGCTATTGTGGAAAATGCTTAGGACGTCTTGAACCCGCGAGCCCGAGCGAAGTGTGTGCCGTCCCGGATTTTCGATTTTCTAAAGAACCGATCGAAACTCGGCTGCCGCGGTGCGAGAACCACCGACATCAGGACGAGAAAAAGACGATTCCCGCAGCCATGCACACTGGCGGACTGAGGGCGTATACATTTACTGTCGACCACGGAAGACGTCTGCTATTCCTCTTAGCAATCAGGCTGCGGGAGCTAGGAAAAAGAAAGAAAAAAAAAAAAACCCGCGCAATTTGGCGCTTTTTTTTCGATTTATTTCCCTCGGCGCCTGCAACGGCCGCTAGAGGAACTGTTCGCCGGAGAGGAACCGAGCGGAGCCGAGTGGAGCCGAACGTGAGCTGCCTCGGAGCCGACGCTTATCGCTCCTCGCTCCGTGCTGCGACGGGCCTCGCCTCTGCCCGGGCCTTTTTCCCAAGTTCCCAGTGAACACTTGGGATTCCTATTTGTTTCTTGCGCTTTGTAAAGTTTCGACCTGCCTTTGTTCTATTCCCTCATTGCCATCTTTATTTATTTTTAGAGTGTTTGTTCTCTCCTTTGTTCCTCAGGAACATCCGTATCGCCTGGATGCGCTCGGAGCGCATTACGGCTTGCAAATTCCGGAGCCTTGTCTCCGTGCCTTTTCTGAGGGAGCACCGCTCTGCCTCAGTCTTCTTTTTGTGCTTACCCAAGACCTCGCGCACGAACATAAAATAATGTTTGACGTTGGAGCAGCGGGCGGTATTATGACCTTTATTTTTTTAGTGTATGTATACTTACGCACCTTTTATTTTTCTGGCCCTTCACCTTTTGGTCATTTAGCTTCAGGAGCTTTTTGTCTTAGGTTCTTCAACGCGCGAATAGTAGACGAAAAGGTGAGAAGCTATACATTGCTTGACCCAAGCGCAGCCATACGGCTACAAAGGAAAGCTAAACGGCTTTCTTAGAAACTTCGTAGTAAAGAAAAATTCGTCCTGGTGCGGGGTTCGAACCCGGGACGACCGCTTCACCGGAGCAGTCGCTCTACCAACTGATCTGACCGTGACGGCTAGCAAGGGTAGAGAGAAAGTGAATAGATCAATCACTCGAAGTGGGAAGATTGTTGGTCAAATGTTTAGGGGAATCACCCAAAGTGGAGTAGATTTGTAACAAGGGAGAGTAATTACTCCTTTATTGCAAGTAATTATTTCCTTCTTACAAATCTACTCCACGTCGGGGGATTCCCCTAAATATTTGACTATATTTATTGCTTCCCTTTGTCCGAAACTCTTTACAGTTGTCGGCCTGAGGCACGCAATATTTTTTGCACTTCAGGACAGGCTTTGGTGCACTCCATGTGATTTCCAAACGCTCAGAATGATATATCGCTGAGGCCAAGAAAATAAAAAAATAAGCGAAATTTTTCGTGTCCACTTTCATACCGAAAGGTTCCTTATAATACGGTCCCCGTATATCTTGGCAGACCTCCCGGAGTTTCGTTTCTGTAGCTTCTTTTGCCTCTTATCAGATTTCCTCAACTTGCGTTCATAAAAGTTTCGTAGTGTGATCCATTCCGGTTCTCCGTAGCGCGGCTGTCGTCCGTGACATAACACCGCTATTCCACGAAGCTTGCTAAAGCTCTGCCCTTACCGGAAAATCGATATGAAGATAGTTCACGCGAAGGCGGGCGTTACGCCAATCGTAAAATGGCGGATAATCGAGGCTGTCCCACTTTATCAGCATGCCACGCCCGCCCGCGTGAGGCTCATTTGCATCTCGTCGCTTTTAGGCTCCCCCCCCCCACCCTTTCCCCCCCCACTCACACACACTTCGAGGTGTTGGCTAGTGTGCCGTGGATTCGCTCACACACCGGCCATGAATGCACCAATCTATCAAACGTGCAATATTTATGCAACTGACGCTAGCGCTAACGCCTCGCAGAATTCGACCTGCGTCAAAGGTCGCCGTAGCAAAGGATTCAATAAGGCGCTGGTATAACCGCTCTTTACGAAGCCAAGCATATGACAAGGCGGACCTCTCTGCCTCATTATTAAAGACAGCCTCCTCCTTACCCATCCTACGTGCCTTGAATTATTGAGCGCCTGTTAGACTGATGCAATGCATCATGCAATGCATGATGCAATGCATCATGCATCATGCAGGATGCAATGCATCATGCATCATGCAGGATGCAATGCATCCTGCCACATCTAATGGTGTTGGTGTAACGCATGCCTGAAGACTAATACTTGTGCCACACGGATAAATTTCACGCCATTATGTGCTTACTGCCTTAAATTTTAATGGAATTCGCACGGTGCCACATGCACAAATTTAATTGCATTAGCCTTATCACTCAGATCATGAATACGCCTATATGGGAGTAAAAAGGGAGTAAGGAGCAAGACAGTACACGAGGTGAGGGATGTACGTCGGAATGTACGGTACCAGGAAGGAAGTCCTAAAGCCGTGTATTACGGGCAACAACCCGTAACACCGGAAAAGAAACAAAAACTAAATTAGCAAATTTGAAGCATTAAATCTTGCCGAGTTTCTATTTTTACCCCTTTTAGACTCGATTAAAAACCGTCAAAGATTTAATCTACGTTCTCTGCATGGTGTAGACTACACAAGCTATAGCTCCGCCAAACTCGTCCTTGTATGACACAGAAAGAAAAAAAGAACAGAAGAAAAAAGTAACAAAATTTTATGCGTGCATTTGTGTAATTGCGTCAGGTTCGGCTTTCTTTACGATCAGAATACTGGTTAGTGCAGCAACAGGCGCCCCGGGAACACAGGCAGAAACGTGGACAGCTCGAACGCGTGTGGCGTTATATAGCTTGCTTTCATTTCCGTCCGTGCGTGTTGCTAAGCGTATTTATAGCAACGCAAGCACCAACTTCGCTTGACGACGCCAAGATCTTAAGCATTTCACTATCTACTTCGTCTTTGCTATATTGTTCATACATTAGGCGCCGGCGATTCTGTAAAAGCTAACTCGCTTTATACGATACAGAGAATGCGAAGGAAGCACTCCGCCGCTATCTCGCTGTTTCGAAAGCCAGCTATCGCGCGTATTCTCTCTGTAGGTTGCGTAAAGTCTGTCCCCTTTTAATGGCGCATTAATGGGGCGCCTCGCATATTACTCTTGCAACGAGAACGCTGTTGGCGTGTGCCGGTCGGAAATGCCACCACGACCCTTCCTTTCGTGACGCCCTGACTGTCGGGCAAATTGAATCCCCGCACAGAACAGCGTCCAGAGTGCGGACCGCTTATCGCCGCAGCGCCGCCTGGTCTCCGCCCCGTTGCCGCGCCCGCCGTTGTCCGAAGCCTTCCTTCGCAGGGGCCCTCCGTGACCTTTGAGGGGGGGGGGGGGGGGGGGAGAGAGAGAGAGAGAGAGAGAGAAAGAGAACACGGCGCCAGGGAGCGCGACGGCGACCGCAAAAACCACAGCGCAGACCCGAAAGGAGCAGGTGCTTCCGACTCTGATTTATGGACTCCCGAAGCCATTTTACGAGAAAAAGATGCGGCCGCCGATAGGCGCCGCCTCGCTCGCGACACTCGGCTGCCGCCCTGGGAAGCGTATATGGGGGATGAAGAAAATGGCCGCGCCGACGCTTTATCGCCTGGACAGCTGCCGCAGCCGTATAGCGCCATTGTCGCCGCCAAACACGGAAAGAAAAAAAAAAAAAGAAAGGAGGTGGCGTCATTGTTTTTGTGTTATTTGTACCGATTTTTGTCTTTCAACTTTACGCGACTGAGTTTAGTTGAACGGGCAAGTATAGAGGCGCGCGATTGTTCTTTTTGTTTCTGTGTACACTGTCTCAAATAGAAGCGGAGTGTTCTACATTTTAAAACACGTCTGCCTGTGTGTATCGAGAAATAGTTGAGAAGGGGAAGGCGATGGTTTAGTTAGACAGCCTGACGCTGTTTTACATCATATACGGCAATTCCAGCCTCCGCCTTCTTATGGCCTGATTATGCATAACTGCCTATGCCGTGGACATGTAGTGGACATGTAGGCCGACAGTTAACGAGACTTCTTCTCGAAAGTGGCCCACAGATGTTTGCTTGGTACACAGGTGTGCATCATCACAAGGAAGGGCTAGGCACTCAAGAATTTTTCTTGCCAAATCGACACGACAGTGGACACTGTCCGTGCAGGGCCAAAAATGGAGGCTGCTTGTGCATCTAGTATGCTATGGGACTTAGTTGTCCAATTTTGCTTCCGAGGTTCCCACTCACTCACTCACTCACTCACTCACTCACTCACTCACTCACTCACTCACTCACTCACTCACTCACTCACTCACTCACTCACTCACTCACTCACTCACTCACTCACTCACTCACTCACTCACTCACTCACTCACTCACTCACTCACTCACTCACTCACGCACGCACGCACGCACTCACTCACTCACTCACTCAGGCACGCACGCACGCACGCATGCGTGAAAACCATGAATGAAAGTCAGTGTTGAAACATGCTGATCCCATTTAGGTGGACTCGGCTAAAACGAATTCTCAGATTTTATGAACACTGTGAGAGCATCAGGTTGATTTTCTTAAGACGAAGTTTCTTCGCACTTGCCGCGAACTACGGCTACTCCTTGTACTAACAGAGAAGTCGCGCGGCACTGTCGAAGCACGGAAGAAAACCATAAAAAAAAAATGCTTCCCCGCAGAAAACCGCTCTCCGCAAGAAAGCTTTTCCGCACCTTCGCGCCATAGTGCGGGGAAGCTCTTTGGCAAGGGGGGTGCTTTTTTTTGAGGATGCGGTTTCTTGTAGGAGATCTGACTCAGTGGCTATGGTGCTCGGCTGCTGACCCGAAAGACGCGGGTTCGATCCCGGCCGCGGCGGCTAGAATTTCTTTGGAGGAGAAATTCTTGAGGCCCGTGTACTGTGCGATGTCAGTGGACGTTAAAGAACCCCAGGTGGTCGAAATTTCCGGAGCCCTTCACTACGGCGTCTCTCATAGCCTCAGTCGCTTTGGGACGTTAAACCCCATAAACCAAACCAGATCTGAACTGACCATACCTCTGCGTCAGGTGCAGTGAATCGCCTGTAGCGGATGAAAGGCATGTAAGCGCAGAGTCGACGTGCTCGTTGAATTGTATTTTAATAGTTAGATGGGAGCCCAAGTTTCAGCTCATACGATGCCGGAACATGCGTTTTCGTGGCGCAGAGATCTTACGCCGTAGGTTTTAATCGCGACGTGAGCGTCGCCTGTGGCTGGTCGAGAAACACGTGGTGCAGCTGCTCATGGATAATTTGTTTGTTTTCTCTTCTTTTCTCATTATTACCACCGCACACTTGATCTGGAGAAGTGCTGTTCGTTCTCGTTATCTCTGGTGTCGACGCACAACCGTCTCCCCCCCCCCCTCTCCCCCGCCCCCCTGTCCTTCACCTTCGGTCGGCCCTTTGTAACAAGCTACTGTTTTTCGCCAAATCATCGTTATCATCGGACGACTGCATGAACTGCAGGGCTAGGCCTAATCCTATTGGTCTCCCATTAACCTTGTCCTGCGACAGCCACGGCCACAATATGCGGCAAAATTTTCTAATCTCGACCAATACTTCGCCGAACATTGTCCTCTAAATAACCTTCAAAACACGCATTCAGTGCGCACCGACGAAATAGCGCGACCGCTCACCGAGCTACCGAGGGCGCCGCGCTGTCCGCAGGCACGCGAACGGAGCGCCCCCTAGCGCACCCCACAGTTCGGGCGAGCCGAGGCATCGTTGCATCGCAAACCAGAGAAGCATCCCCCCTTCCCTGCACCTCGACCGGCGGGCCAATATTTGCGCAGCCAGCGATCCGGCGGCGGCACCGCTCCCTCGGCGCGTGCACTATACGTCGCCTTGTTTATCCAAACTCTTTGCGGCGGCGGCCGCGTCGCCGTTCGCGGCGGGGTGATTCGGCCCTCCGAGACGCGAGACGTGACCTGACTTCCGGTTCCGGATGCTCCGCGTCGGCATCGCGTGTTGCGCCGGCTCGGGCTGCGCTAGTTCTTTTCTTGTTATTGTTGTTATTTCTGACTCGTATTTATTTGTGCACTAGGCAACGAACGGCAACAGTGGTTGTAGTGGGAGAACTTTTGTTTTTGTTGTTGTTGTTGTTTGCAACGCGGTAAAGGAGAAGATGGTCGATTCGCGCATGCGGTGAGAGCGAGACCCATCGGAATAGCAACGAGCGTACGACGAACGACAAGAGATCCTTTCTGCAAAAAATGCATCGGTGCCCGGGATAACTGAAATTCCAGGGGCCATCACCGAGGTTGTGTAATGTGACGGTCCGTGCCCGGAATATGGTCTGGTCTATCAGTGAGAGTATCGAAAATGGAAATTCAAAATGCAAATGTTTTTGTTTTCGTAAATTAACGCATGAGGGAAGACAGGTAGCCGTTGATGATAGCAACCGTTGATACGGAAATGTGTAGGCCTGCGTTCAAAAATTGTAGGGAAGTGTCATTAAGCAGTTAACTGCCGCTTTTGGCCCGCTGCTTTTGGCCCGTTACTTCTGTGCAGTATCCTGTGAACGGGCACATGCAATATCTAATGATGGATTTGGGGGGAAGGACATGAGAGATCGCTGCCGGCGAAGTGCTAACGTTTGATGCTGCTGGGACGGAATTAAACTAGCCAGTATTGCATAGAAATGTGTTTGCAATTCACACACGCCCAGCAACGCTGAAGCACGCCCAACGACACGGAATCCGGCACTTCAGCTATTACGTATTTTTTGTATTATTGTTCATATCGCCTTGGCTTGACATGTTCATTTGACGCGCATTCTAAACAAGTTGCTGCTTATAGATTTTTTGGGTTGGAAGGTATTCACTTCGTGGTTCTTTTATTTATTTATTTTTTTTTTTGGGGGGGGGACAGCTTCTGTTACAGCAGAAGAGCTAAATTCTTCGTTTAAACGAAGTTGAAGGGGCCCGGCGAGTACTTTGTTGTAGCCCGTGCTGACCGAGCTTCCAAGAGGAATCGTCATTTCTTCGTTATATCCAATATTTCGTTATAAACCTTTTCTTTATAACGAGGTTCGACTGTAATTTCGAAGCTTCGTATGAACGCTCTAGCACTTCGCGCCCTTGTACAGCCGTCCTTTCCCATTGTGTTACGCACTTACCTGAAACGATATTTCTTAACGAATGCAGTATTAAAACGAGCGACTGTATTTGATATGCACTGCCATCGTTTCGCGGTGGAAGTCTTGCTCGCAGAAAACTTCATCACCGTCTACCCGCTCATGTGACTAGCAATTTATGTAGAAACTCGTTAAATCGAAGTTGAAAACATGACGGGTGTGCAACATCTATGCGTCTCGTATGTTGCCGGGAAGCGTATCTTTCAAGGGTATTGGTGCTAGAGGTGCAGTGGGATATGGTAGAGGCTTGTAACATCATTTAAACGATAAACATCAGAGCTGAGGATAAGCAAAGCGTTGTTGTGGTTAACTCAAACAAGATAGCATGCAGGTTCAGTGAACTTTACATTTCAGTCTAACTATTTGCAAAGTGCACCCCCCCCCCCTCCCCCTCCCAAATTCAGTTAAAGCACTCCGCAACGAATTCGCGGTGGCAACACCGACCGCGCACCGCTTGTATACTGGCCTCCGCGATGTGCGCCGCGGTACCGAGAGAGGGCGCAGTGGGCGCCCCTAGGGGGCGCTAACTCCCGTGGTCGCTCGTATACACACAGGGGCTCATTAAAGACGGCCGGCGCTAACGAACTCAGCGCGCGGGGCCGCTCTGTACGCTGTGTCCCTGCTTTTCAAATACGGCGCGGTCGACCCAAAAGAGGAGAACTGTAGGACTTGCTCACAGGGGAAAAAAAAAGAAAGGAAATGCAGGGTGAGGGAGTGGGGTCGACCCGAGAGACAAAGACGGGTCCTTTCAGCGGACCCTCTAACGTTATATGAAACAAAGCAAAGCGGAGCGTATAAGGAGAGATTATGCGGTGTGCGTGTTAAGCGAAGTGAAAGAAACGGACCCTGTTATCTCTTCTTTGTCTTCTTTATTCTTGTGGGTTTTCGAGAGGTTGCGCAGGGGCCAAATGTGAAGTTCAAATAGCGGGTTTTCGAGACTCGTTGCAAAAGCTGCTGCCCGACGAAGCAGGAGGCGGGGGCTGGCGGGAACACGACCAGATTCTGCAGCCGACTGTCTGCCTGCCTCGCGCGGAGTTTGAGCTTGACAAATGGGACCGGCTCGGAAAAGACAAATAGCCTGCGTGCGTTGCCCCCCTCCCCCCCCACCCCCTCTTCCTCTTTCAGCCTACTCCCTTCAGCGCCCCTCGGACCCGCTCCTTTTAAAAACCAGCGATCGTGTCGCTGTCTCGATTCTCCCCCTCCCCCCTTTGCCCCGTGTTAAACTGCATTTGTGGTGCGTTTAATCTGACCTTCCCACCTGCTCCCTCCTAACTCCGGCCTCTCTACTGTGCCGAATGTTTTATAATATGAAGCGCTCGTGAAAGCGGGTGCATCGTTTTAAAGTCGGATCGCTGGTTTCTTAGGATTTGATTTGATGGGAGTTTGTGAATCTACTCCTGTGGACCGTCGATGTCTTAGAGTTCATAGCTGTTCAGCGCCCAAGCGGTGAAAACAAAAAAATTCTGTTTCCAGCATTGCGTCGTCATTGGTCCAGATATGGCTAAAGTGCATTAAACCGGTATATTGTTTGAGGGCCATGTACTTACCATGCATTTAACATTAGTCAATTAAGCTGATTTCGGAACGTTTAAATAGGGTATCAAGACGATTACATACCCACCTCACAGCCTAAATCTTTTGCGAAATTCAACATCATTGCCTGAACTGCTGATGAAGCGGGATGATCGAATCGGCCCCTGAAATTTTGTACGTTTTACCGAGGGGCTCAGGTTTGCAGTGGGCGATCTTACAACAGGCCTTCTGTACCTTTGGCACTTGACAGTTGTCACTTTCACGGGGCTGTGAGAAATCTGTCTGGAAATGCTGTTTATGTATTATTTTTGATAATAGTTATTCTACGAGCAGAAGATAAAATTCTCGGCATTTGTTCACACCTTATAATAAGTGGGACGTTATGAGGTTAATACCTGAGTTAATTCCCGCTCGTCACCCCCCCCCCCCCCCCCCCTCTTCCTATTTAGTAGCGCCCCGATACAGGTGCCAAGTATCGTGAAAAATCACACGCGCCACGAGCAAATGAAAGATAAGGAGCTCGTCTTGCCTCCCACTGTCGTTCAAAAGTTGTCGTCTATGATGCGCTGCGCGAACATGCAGTGAGACTGTGGTAAACCTAAGGGCCTTTTACAATGACTCAATGAGCGTATTTCTCTGCTCTCCTTACGGCCTAGTTAACTCTGCGCTCTTGCAAATGAGCTGGTTGTACTTTTATTAGCCAACGAGCCCATTACGGCTTGGGTATGGTTACCGTAACGCACCTCGAGCGAAAATTATAAGAAATTTTATAGAAAAACGAAGAAAAAGCTGCGGCATTGCAAAGCCCGCTTTCTTCAATGCCTTTTACCTCGCTCGTTTGTACCTTGCTTATCGTTTTGTTTACTTTTCTGCAATCCCCAAAGGTGAATCAGATTCTGTACTTGTCGCAATCGCTTCGCGGTACACAGCATTGTACGAGCAGTCTCCGTTGTCCTAAGTTTGGCTGTACAGCAGTGAGCTCGATTCCAGCGACGGAGCCAATCAAACTCGAGGATACCGCGCGAGAAAGACGAAGGGAAGTGCATACGGCGAAGATGGAAGCCATCCAAGGAGAAGGAAGCGAAGAGACGAAAAGGAAGGCACCAACGGCCGCGTCGGTTCCTCTGTTCCACGTCGTCTGGGCCCGAAATGGGGCTGGCTTATAGTGAACTAGAATATAGTACACTGTAGCTGGCTCGTCGGCCGTTTCGGCCCGCTATTTCGTACCCTTCTTCCTCGGTAGATGTCGCCCTCTCCCGCGTCGCCACGCCATTGGCCGAAGCCGCCGCTGTTGGACGCTTAGGAAACACCGTCACGCGCGCGCCTTTCCGAATAGCTTCGGATTCTGCGGAGCCGCTGTCTCTCGTTCTTCTGCTTTAGTTCTTCGCTTCTATTTTGCTTCTTCAGTTTGTGCTCACGCTTTTTGTCTTTGCTTCTCCTACTTGTTTGTCTGCCCCCCCCCCCCCCTCCCCTCCCCTACGTGCATGCGTTGTTAGTGGGCTGCTGCTTCCTTTTCTTACCACTCCTCCGATTTCAATGATCCCTCGCGTTCTTCACCGACTTCCTTCACTCCGTCTGTCGTCCTATCGATACTGTTGTTTGTTCTCTAGCGCCTAGGGAACAGGCATCTCGGACGAGCAGCGCACCTTCCCGTTTCTTTTTTCTCAATGTTTTCGTTTATCTCGCTTTTTCTTTTGTCTTCTTGCTTTTCTGATCTATTTCGGAAGCAGCGGATTGCTCATCTGCGTCGATGTCCTTATTCAGGCTTGTTTGTGCGTTAGTATCAAGCTAATCTAAGAAAGCGCGGGATAGTGGTATTACGACGTGCAAGAAAACTCCTCGCGTGGTTGCCTTCGGAGGTTCTGTATTTTCGATTTCTGGGTCGATTCCGTTCACTAGGCGGTTTTCTGCTGCTTGTCCCCGCGCGATGATTCCCCGTTTTGTTTTCTTTTTTGTTTTTCTCCATCCATCGTATCTTGGTCACACACGTTGATGGTCCCTTCATTAGTTCGCTCGGACTGTTCCGCGGTCGTTCACTCTTGAAAAGGCTTGTTTAAGGGGGTAGTCCTGTTGTATAAACATTGTATAGTTTCTGCCCGCCCCCCCCCCCCCCCCCCCCCCCGCTCCCCATTTTCTTTTTTGGGGGTTGCAGCTCACATCGTGAAACCGAGGGTTCTAAATTATTTCAGCGCTTCCTCTCTCTTCCGTATGTTGTGCACGAGGGTTTGTAACGGTTTTGAAACTGCTTGATGTTGCTTCGTTAAAACCTCGCTTCTGGGCGCTGTGAGCGCACGTTTTCGTTTTTAAAGCCTTTCACCTTTATTAGTCGGTATTCTTCACGGACACTTAGGAATAAAGAACTTGTTTTAACGATTTCCTCTGCGATCCTATAGCGTCTGGCCATAGAGCATCTTCTGGGGGAAACAGGCAGTGAACAAAGCACAAGTGAACAGTAAGCGAGTACAGATTTTGAGAGGACGGTGTCAGTCGGGCAGTCAACGGATCGTCACATATGGTTTGAAGAGAGACTGATTAAACACAAATAAGATCAGTATTAAAGGTGCACTGAAGAGGAATCTGAACTCCTCTTTTTTTGCCGCGGGAACTCGATCTACACGTTCCCAGCATTCTTAGAAACTTCGATATATTGCCCTGTGCGGCCGATTTCCCTAATTAAATCGGATTAACGTCCGGTTCCCGCCTTTTTTTTTTTAATTCCCCGCATGCGATGGGAGGAGTCGACCAACGCATGGAGTGCCTTTCAGGGAGTCGCGCGGCGACTTTGCTTTCGCTTTAATTTCGTTTCTTTTAGGTTTCCGTGAATGAATAGGTCAAGTCAGAGACTACATAGCTGCAAATTAGGCCCACGGAAATAGAAATACGCTTGGACTCTTTGCTTTTGCCGATCACTACGTACCACTCCGCCGACGGAAGAGCGGCAAGCCACCACGGGACGGGGTGGAAGGTTTTTCGACTCCTCCCACCGTTTGCGGGGAATTCAAAAAAAAAAAAAAGAAAAGAAGGCGGGAGCCCGACGTTAATTCGATTTAAATTAGGGAAATGGTTGCACAGGACACAGTTTCCAAGAACGCCGCACAGTTTCCAATAACGCTCGGAACGTGTAAGTCGGGTTCCAGCGGTAAAAATACGAGTTCAGATTTCTCTTCAGTGCACCTTTAAGCGAGCACGTAAATCATGCCCGTGTCTGGTTGCCAGGAGATATCTTCAAATTATTTTAGGGTTACCATGTCAACGAGGTTCATGTTGTACTTATTCTATCTAGGCCAATCGTTGTTATGGAAGGATGGAGCGAAGATGGGAAACCTCTCGCAACTAAAAGCTACGCTCGAAACAGAAAGGAAAGTAAACTGTCCTTTGGCGCACTCCCTTGACAGCTTATTTCCTTTTTACTCCCACTAAGGCATATTCTTGTTCAGAGTGTAGAAAAGAGGTGTAGCCGTGGGCTTGCTGCCAACATTTCGAGGACCGACTTTGTCCTGTGGCATAGGGCAGTGTCCACGTCCGTCATTCGAAGTATGCTGTATTGAACTAGTACTCCTCCCCCCCCCCCCTCCCCCCAATTAGAAGAAAGAAAGGAGGAAAACTTCGTGGAGCTGGATATGTTTGGGACAGCACTGCAATTAATATACTGTACCTCGTACACATTTGATCTTTTTAAGAGAGTCAGAAGCTTGGATGTTGTTGAGATCAGTTGCCTCCAAAGAATGCATTCACTCGAGGTCTGAAAGACAGGAAAAGAAAACAAAGGAAAAATATAAAAACGAAGAGAATGTTTTGTCGCGCTATATACGAGTGGAATGCTCGAAACGTTGTGGTGCTTTCTGCATTTACATTATTTTTGTGCCCTGCAAGAGCCAAATTTAAGCGTTAGTGAGCTTCAGTCATGCTAATTCTTGTCTACCCTGCTTTTTAAGGTTTTCTTGTTGTTGCGCGTTTGTCTCCCTGCAAATAAAATTTGCAGGCGAGCGAAACGTGAGCAACGCTTGTGGTAAGGATACGTCACAGGGAAGCGGTTGAATTGTGTCGTCGGACGCAAAAAAAAAAAAAATGACAATGCAAAACAAACAATTACGACCTCAAAGGGACGCTTTCACGAATGCACATGTGCTATGCGGCGAAGGCAGCTTGGCTTACATTCCTTCCGTCCTCACGCGTTTCCCGGGCTTGTTTACAATGCACCCTTTTTTGGTCTACTCGGCTTTCTTTCAAAACGCCGGGCGCATTCGCCACGGGCGAAAAAAGAGTGAGGAGTGAAGCAAAATAAAATAAAAAGGAGGTTTACTGAGGGGAAAGAAATGTAATGCGATTGAAAAGAAAGGCCGCACTTTTGCTCTATTTACGTTTTTTTTTTGTCAAACGTATCTTCTGTCCTCTCACTGGTGCTATTCTTTGACTTGTTTTATGTTCGACGGTCACCAGCACTCTTTCTCCTCGGGACCAAGCTTGTCCATATCGTTTTTCGTCACCAAACAAACAAATAAAGAAAGAAACAAACAAACAAACAAACAAACAAACAAACAGGCAAGCAATCAAACACATCACGGACATGCTTGGTTCAAATGCGGGTTCTTCCCCTGCCGTGGCGGCCCTCGGCGACCACTACCACCAGCGCGCACGAGAAAACGATATGGAATGCATATTTCGAGAAACGCGTGCAACACGTGCGTCCCTTTTTCCGTCGGTGGTTTCATACGCTTCGATTACTCGCCCTCTGATCATCTATTCACGGGCAGCCGCCCGGCGAGGAAAAGGCTTTTGTGCAAATAAACCATTTTCGCTCGCTTCCCTGTCTCAGTTCCCTTCGAACTTCTTGAAAAGGACAACTCCTCTCGATCAAAATGGGAAAACGCGAGAAACGAGAACGAAAATGTTTACGCCGCGTAATAGGTAAACCCGTTGGCATTCTTTTCTTTTTCGTCTCATTTTTTGCCTTCAGATGTTGTTTACGCTTGTTCTGCCTCGGCTTGCGCTACACGGAGAATGTGCCTGCGGTCGCATTGGGCGTGTTTGTGTCGCCCGCGTTGTTTGCGAGCCTTCCGTGCATGGGACAGCGTCTCTGTCCCCCCCCCCCCCCCCCCTTCGCTTTTGTTGTCTCACCGCGCCTGGCGCTTGACACCGCGGAACCCACTCGTGGTCGTCGCCGAGCGGTCCATATAGATAGGCCTATTACATGGGTCGACCGGCGTCGCCGTGTCTCCCCTCACCGCTCGAAACCGGCGTCCTGTAAACACTGCCACCAAAAACTGGTTGCGGCCGACTCCCGCTCGACGAGTGATTCCTTCCATTCGTTCTATTCTTGCTCACTTTTTCCTCCGGTTTGCTTTTTATCTTCTTGTTCTCATCATATTCTTCCTTCTCGCCTTCGCTCTCGCCATTTGTGGCACGGAGCGACACCTCCAACTTGTGTGTGTTGAAACACGTAGATCGTCAAGTCCTTCATAGCGTTTTCTAGTCGTCTTTTGTCCGATTCTCTCGCGACATTATGTTTGGTTCGGGCCTGCAACTTCACACAGACGCACAGGCAGATAACTGATTACTCGCGCATACAGCTCAGCCGTAATACAACCACATGTCTTCACGTGCCGTACGAGAGAGCTTCTCGACTTGCGGGGGACGGATGCTGCGTTGTCGCAGCGGGTCCAACGCGATGGTAATGCGCTGGCCTTTGTCCCACCTCGTCGGAGGCGGCATTGTGAAGGAGCACGGAGAGTGTGTTCCCGGCCGCGCCCATCGCTTCAGCGTTGGGAGCACTCGGGAACGTCCGTTGCTTCTGACGTGCCCCCGTCTGTCGCTCTGCTCTACTTGTCTCGCACCCTCTCTGGATGTTCGTGCATCTCTCGTAACCGCTTGTTTGGGTCAGCCTGGGTTCCTGTGCTTGGCAGCACTCGTAACGCCCTTTACTTTAGTTTCCCTATCTGCTTTTAGCTTTTTTTTTTCTTTTCTTTTCTTAAATATTGCGGTTTGTGGTGCGCTTCACGTG